>NW_026136704.1:28749670-29172170 GCF_905237075.1 Dicentrarchus labrax | reverse complement strand
GCAAAAAATTGCTTTGACATTTACAACGCTTGATAAAATTTAGTGCAGGAGCAGATTTGAACACAATGGACTGAATAAAAAGAGGCAGAGAGAAAAAGATAGCGGGAAGTGAAAGGAAATCAGTTGAGTGTGTGTCACTAGACAACAGAATATAGACATTAGAGACAAGGATAATAAATAATACATTAAAGAATAAAAGGGAAATTAAAGAGAATTACTGAGGGAAAACATTTGGAGAGAATGAACTAGATGTACTTCAAGACTGACGGGAATGATTTCTGCTGGCTTTGATGTCTGTACAACCCTGTTTCTGAGCTTAGATAAGGTTTGGTTTCTATGGTTTGTATCCAGACTGATAACTCAGTGAGCCTGGCTTCGTCCTGACGCCCCCTAGCAGCACTGAAAAAGTCTATAAAGAAGCTCAGACAGCGCAAAGAAATTTGCATGTCAGACTGGGGTCATCGAGTGCGTTTTACAGCAGCAAAGTGTTGCTCTGTTATGGTAATTATTTTTTAGTCACCACTTAGTGCTCTCAATAGGCCTTAAATTAATTCTCTTAACAAACCTGAATCACCCATCCGGTTCCTAAATAAGCCACATGATAACCGCCACAATTGATAAATTTCAGTCAGCTCACCACAACCTCAAAATCACAAAAACATTAAGACATGCTTTTAGATTTAACATTATTGCCACCTTGCCATTCGCTTACAGAAACAGAAAAGTTATCCAGCAACAGAGAGTGTTAGCCGGTCAAATACAGCTAAGTCAGCTCAGGTTACAGATGTCCTGTGTCACCAGGTTCTGTATCAGAAACTAACCTGACAGCAATTTTTGTTTGCCCAACATAAGCCCCAAATCACAATGGAAAACAAGAATTCACCCCTACAGCTGGATTTATACTCCAGGCTGAAGATGCAGAGGTTTGCAAGGACATTTACAAATATCTCCCAGAAGTATAACTCCAGCTTAAACTGTCAAATACTGCTTTCCATTTTGTTTGTGGGACATGAATGGGTGCAAAGATATTTCACTGGATGGACAGTGGGAGGAAAGTGACCAGAAACATTCATCTACAGACACAAAACTGGCACTAGAGTGATGATTGATGGGAGAAGTGTGAGCTTGTTAGTTTTTAGTATGGGGACGTACTGCCAGGCCAGCAAGATTCCCGAAAATACATTAAGGGGAAAATGAAAAACACTTTCTCACATAACTTTCTCTCACACACAACCACACACATTCAAAAAGTTTTGTTTGGTTTCCACACCACATAACCCTCCGACTGCAGGAACCCCTCATTACAGCACCGGCTTATTATTCTGAGTAAAAAAACTTGTGTACTGCTGCAGTTTGCTGACAGTGCTGAAGGTTCAATGGTGTTTTTGTAGTGAAAGTTATATAAAGGTTTGTATGAAAGTAGTTGTAAGTCTCTCTTTGCATCTTTGCACTGTGATGGGTTAATGAGTTTGGTTTGTGTGCCTGGTGGCCAAACTTTTGTCATAAAATCCAAAGCCAAATGAAGGACAGTAAAGACACAGGCACAATCCTCCAAATTTGTTGTTTAAATCATAGAAAACAAGTTAATATTTGATAATATTCTTGAAAGTTACAAATACATATTCATTGCCAATCACAGCATAAATGTGCCAGATTTTGTTATTGGCTTTCCTCGATAATTTTTTTCGACCCCAAGTGTTTTCCATTTTTATCAATGGGAACTGGGAGCTCAAGTGGGCTTCACTAGCTTGAAGCGAGTTTTATCTTCATTGGTTTGCCTTTCTAATGGATTACCTACTGAAGAGAACTGACAGTGCTAAAGTGTCTACTGTGAGCAGCTAAATCAATACGCTCATGCTACAACATTATTACATCCAGTCTATATCACAAACCTGCACTAGGAAGGTGATTTTACAGTTAAACAAATAAACTAGTCAGCGCTCTCTCGTGGACAAACTATGTAATGTCAATACTGCTTCCAAGTTATCTCAAACATATCTGACATTTCTGTATTGCAGTTCTTTTTTTTTTTTTACTAGGACAGCATATAAGCATATACCAGTATACAGATGGGTGATAAGGAAAAACCTTCACTATCATCAGATCTCAAACTGACTGAACTCCTATGGAACATTTTGGATTGATGGATTAGAAAGTGTCTCCTCCATGATTATCAAAATGAAAAATGTCTTTTGTCTTCCATCTTGTTGTTTTTACATTTAATTTGTCACTGATCTGTATCTGAGACAAACGTCAGCTGATAATATAGGCCACACTGCATCATTATCCACTGTTAAAGGTGTCCTTGAATAAGGTACTTAACCCCCAAATGCTACCATCTGCAGCTGGCCCTCAGATAAGGCTTTGTATGTACTGGGCAGTTCCCAGGTGTGATTCTGTGTAACTATGAGCGGCTGCTGAATGAGACCATTCAGTGAACGTAAATCTAGCCTGGAAAATGAAGGTTAAAGTAAGTAATAGCTGGGAGCAATGTGGGATCCCAGTGGAGACTAGCCGATGGTGAAGCTCTGTTACCAGGTAGTGCAGGAATGGGATGTGCTCTGGATTATGAATGAGAGGATGTGGGGAGGTATTCCCTTGTGGAGGTTACAATGGGAAGAGGTGCTTCATGAATGCTAACTTTGTACATGGGAAGACTTTCACATGTTCTTTTGCCTTTATAGCAGGACGTTTAGGATGAGGGAAGCATGTAATAGGACACACGAGGGGATGGATGAGGTGTGTCTCTGTGTGTGTATTTGTGTGTGTGTGTGTGTGTGTGTGTGTGGGTGGGTGGGGGGGTGTCGTAGGATGAGGCCTGACAAATGAACAGATCACCTGTTCAAACCAATTAGCTTGCACCCCTGCAGTGAAATGAAAATAGAATACAACTGAATCTCAACTTTAGTTGACTTCAAAGGTCAGGGCTCTCTCTCATCTCTGCTACCTGAGGTGGAGACAATTAATTCTGGTGGCCTAATTTTTAGAGTCTAGGCACTGTTTAAAAGGAACAGGGGATAAACTGCACTAGACAGCAATTTCAAGTTCAGGTTTTACTGTAAGGAGGCAGAACACATTATCAAAACAAAGAACAAAATGTATAGTATGTATAGTAGTATAGAATAGTTTTATGCTCAAAAGGCAACATAAACTAAAAAGGGGGGCAATAGAAGTGTAGTATATGCAATAATAAAGAACAGTGTCCTAAACAAAGGGTTACAAAGTGCTTTAAAAGAATAAAAGTCCACATTTATCAACAGGCTTAGCAGCTTTAAGAAGAAACGCACGGTTGAGTCCCTTTATGGCCACAGCTCATGACAAACAAATTAATTACCATACTATAGCGTGATGAGAGCTGTGACATAGAATAGACAGAAACAATGAAATCATAACACAACAACAATGAAATCATAATGCAGCAGTCACAGCAGGCAGAGAAGCAAACATTGCCCATTATTTTCAGATATGAAGCCACTACCCAATGCAGGTGCTTGAATTAGATGTGTGTGTTTTCGGAGAATCTATTTCATGCAACACATGATGAACTGGCAAATAACCCGAAGAAACAATATGAGGTAAAAATAGAAATTAATATAACTTGACGTAAACAGAGGGCCACTGCAGTAGGGTGACAGCTACAAAGCAGTAAGCTGGGGATCTAAAGTTTGAAATGTGATGGAGATTAGAGCACAAAGCACTTCAATTGAATTACATAAAAAAATACAAGGATTGAACTATTGTACTACTGGAGTGCAGGACTTTTATAAATAAATGGATGTCTGTCATATTCAAACAAACCCTGAAGGAAGAGGAGGACTGCGGGCAGACACAGATGTGCATGTTGTTTGAACAATGTAAGTACATATAAGTATCGAACAAAATAGGTAAAAGGAGGATTTAAAGTCGACCATTCTGATGAAAATGGTTCTGTCACTTACAAACAGGAAGAGAGAGGCTACTACTGCTGCTGCAGCCATTACTGCTACAACTATTACTGCCCCTGTTATTATTACTGGGATCATACCGTGATGTGAGCGCTGAATAATGAATACAGACTCAGGCGAGTTTGTCACTATGACAACCATAGCTCAGACTGCCACCGGGTGCCACTTCCCATACTATTAATACCATGTCCGCCAAATGACCGGAATGAGGTCCATGTGGTACACAGCACACTATTCCAGTGAATTATGAGTTAATGGACCCAAATTCTGATTCACATCCTGCAGGGTGTTATCATAACAGCAGTGTTGGTGTTTGGCACAGAATAACTCTAAATATCATTAAGACATGTAATTCTGATCATTGTTTTTTTATATCTGTCAGTACACTTTTGACTGAGGGCAACAAACTATTTATCCAGCAACTGCAACAAAGCTGAATATACAGGTTTAAACTTATATGGTAGGTGTAAAAGCTCAATGGCAAACTAAATTCCTCATCAACAAAGGCACCTAGAAACCAAGTCACACTTGACCAGTTGAGCAAATTTGCTTGCACACAAGTAAACCATGAAGTCTTTAAATAATAAAATCATCTTTGGTTCTCAGTGAGAGCAATACGCATATTTGATAGGGTTTGTTTGGTTTTTTTCATTTTAGATGAAACAAAAATTAAAAATGATATATAACCTGAAGGAAGTTCAGCTTTGAGTTTGCATATCAGGTTGTTTGTTCAGCCTATTCCCTTGATCTATAATAAATTGGTGGAGTGCCAGAAAACATTAGTTTTCATTTGAAATATTTAGGTACATCTAGGGCTGTTGAACTAAATCAATGTTTCCCATTCAATACTTGCTTCCTCTCACTTTGGAATATAGCAAGACTATATTACTGACATTACTACCCTTATATAATGTCATAACTTTGTACTTGGACTTATAGAATTGCATGATGTGCATGTGGTAGGAGATGTTTTTATTGCTGTTTTTATTGCTGTAATAGCCCATATAACCCAAACACTGGCTGTACATGGGACCTTCTGCATTTTCTCCTACACGCTTGGAAGGCGAGTAGTATTCAGTTGGTTGCAATGTGCAACTTCACCAGAAGATGATGCCACTAAATCCTACACACTGGTCCTTTAAGAAAAGTCCTCAAAGTAAACTAATTGAATATTCTTGTGATTTTTCTTTTTTAAATCACCATCATTGTAACATACTGTCCAAATTCAACCTCTTCAGTTTAGAAAATGTTCCGTTTTTCTGTTATTAGTCTGTTTGATGGGTAGTTATGATTCTCCACCATTTTTCAGCACCACTCTGAACAAATGAGGATATCTTTATCTACTCTAAACTCTGACTTAAACATCCAACTGCGGTGGACTGCCTTTGTACAATCTGCTTTTGTCATTTACAACCATCCTTCTTACTTTTGTGACTCAGATTTTTAACTGTAATGACCTGTATGATTATATAGACTTTGAATATAATGCTGGTATGTATTTGATGGTGGTGTGATTGTAGATTTGTCTGTATAATTGTTGTGTAATGGAGTCTATGTAATGGCGTTGCATGTAAATTAATGTTGTTAGTGTTTGGTGATTATTCTGTGTGAACCTGCTTAGAGATAGGAAATGGAAATTGGCTAATAGCTAAATCATCTCTTCTCATTTCGCAGTTTTGGAGATGCTTTGACCCAGTCGTCTGGCCATCACAGTTTGGCCCTTGTCAAAGTCGCTCAAATCCTCACGCTGTCAATTTTTCTTGCATCTGACACATCAACTTGACAAAATGTCCACTTGCAGCCTAATATATCCCACCCACTGACAGGTGACATAATAATGAGATAATCCGTGTCATTCACTTCATCTGTCAGTGGTCACAATGTTATAGCTGATGGGTGTAAATAAAAATAAAATTGAGAACTGCAAAGAGAAAACACAAGCAGATATTAAACACATGTTGCTGAACCCTACCTTGACCTCAACGAAGTCCGGCTGGCCTAATGCAATGAGTTCCGAGTAGGCCTGCATTTCCTCCACGTTCCAGGACTTCACCAGAGTCAGTCTGTACACCGTCCTCTGTCTCTGGATGGACAGACGGGGGTTGGGGTTTGATGGAAAGAGTCGAAAAGTTAGGGCATAAACATGATATTGTTTTGGTTATAGTGTGTTGCATATTTTATGTAGTTCTATATCTATTACCCAATTTAATTGCATATCATAAGTGTAAACATCAAAAACAAATGCTTGGTATTGCACTAGAGATTCTAAAGGCAACAATTTTGTATAGATTAAGAAAAGAAAATTTAAATATCCAATTTAGTAAAAAAAAAAACCTCATCATCAAGGCAGTTTATTGTCACCAACATCTGTCCTCAACAGGCAACACAGCAGCTCACAGATGTCCTGTCAACCACCTACTTTCTGCATGAATTATAACAG
Source organism: Dicentrarchus labrax (assembly GCF_905237075.1). Lineage (NCBI taxonomy): Eukaryota > Metazoa > Chordata > Actinopteri > Moronidae > Dicentrarchus > Dicentrarchus labrax. The sequence goes on along the minus strand of NW_026136704.1, from coordinate 29,165,786 downwards.
AACAGTTAGGGGTGGGTTTGCATGTTTGCTAATGCTCCAACAACTGCTGTGTTGCAATAGATCTGCATATGTTAAGGATTTCCCAAGCCTATCTGAAGGATGATGCCCGTCAAGGCATCTTTGCACAGAATATAAACTATGTTACACCTTTTCCAATCACACTTCCAATACTTTGTTTATCCTGCATCTGAATAATACTGGAACTTCACAGCGTTGTCAGCGAGGGAACAGGGAGGGAACCTTGGATTGCATTAAAAAACATAAAGAGCAGCCAGTACCATCAATTAAGGATGGGTAAGCAACCTCATGAGCCTCTGAAGTGCTGATTTTATATTTCAAAGTTGCATTTGATCTTTCGGATTTATTCGTTGAAGATAAGCTATCCAAAATGTGTCTATCCGTGCTGCCACAATAGGTCAACACTATTACAAACATTATAGGACCTTGCCTGTATTTGCACTTCAAATGTCAGTAGGTTCAGAAAAATAAAAGATGGACCTACTTTGTGTTGTTTGTTCACTTAATTCATTAAGAAAATAATAAATATAAATAAAAAAAGTTATTAGATTGGACAATATAGATAGATATGGAATATATATAGATTTAGATTGAGGTCAAAGCCAGAAAAACTTTGCTCTGATAACTTTTTCTAGGTAAATAAAAGTACTGCTCACAGTTCAATGGTGTGGATTTAGGCTATTGTTGTTGCTGTATAGCAGAAGAAGGGGATTATTGAGAATGTGACGGAGAGGATGAAAGACAAGGAGAGACAACTAGAGGAGATGAAAGAAGGGGAACAGTGAGGACAGAGGACATGAGAAATTGATAATACAAAGAAACAAGTAAATGACAATGGGAGAAGAGAGAGCACTCTCTCCCTTTATCACTGGAAGGTTATCTATAACACTAGGTCCTTTCAGCCCAGTTGAGAAGGGGATAATTGGCCAGTGGAAGCAGGGAGGTGAGGTATTTCAAGCTCCCTCTATTCCAAATCCGACACAGAGGCAGAACTCTATCAATCCCCCAGCGCACTCAGGGAGGCCAGGTGGAAGAGAGGAGGAGAGGTGTCAAACGGAGAACAAGAGAAGGATAAGCGCTAAGGAAGGATGGAGATAGAGCCCACCATGAAATGGAGACTTAGGAATATGGAGAGAGGGGGATGGGGGTGGGAACAGAAAGAGTGTGTTTATTTTTGGAAACTGGGAGGTTGCACACAGACAAACCATATTGTCACACTGAAGCCTAGAACATATGCAAACACACAAGTAAAGGTACAACCCTCTCTAATATAATCACATTCAGCTATAATGCTAAATTACCAAATATGCTTGTAAGCACAAACGCCTCTGTTTTGGTGTTGTTTCAATAGTGTCAATACAAAACATTTGGTCAGAAAACTTCTTTGACCCAAGGGTTTGTTATGCAAATGTTAGATTTAAGATACAAAATTGATAGCATTTATAAAATATGCACTATACACTTCCAGTGCTTTCCATTTATCCATGCTTGAATATGCCAAGGGTCACTTCCTGTCCTATCACGAATATGACCATGAATTAATCTCCATTCAGCAATCATCCCACACCATGCAAGTCCATCACAACTGTAGACTACAGCTGAATACATCAGTAGTAAGACCAAAATAGTAAGAGCTCACATTTTGCTGGCTACCACTTTAAGCTACTGTCCCACTTAAGGATCAAAGGCCAAAACTGATATTTAAATTAGGACTCTTCAAATACATCAAACTTAAAAGATATTTTCCTGCTAGAAATAGATTCCAGAAAAAAAAAGCTGCATAGCACTTCCATGTAGAATATGACTGAGACCTGTGCATGCTGACAATATCAGAATACAGAGTTGTGTCATCCTCGGTATGTCTAAGATGTGGTATGCACATGAGAATGCTGAGCCTGGAAACCTTGATATAATTAGATATTTGTTTGACACCAAATTCAAAAGTAATTCTTTAGATTGATAGCTCCTCTGACAGTATTCAAAATAATGAGATGGGAGTATGCAGTGAATGTGCCAGTGAATGAGTCAGTCTCTGGTCCAGCATGACTTTGCTGTCACCCACCTGCACTAAACTGGATTAATCTTTAGTCTACTCAGAAAGTAGGAAACAAGTGATAATAACAAACCCATAATTATCAGCATCCTGAAGTAGACATGTTTGATGTCCACCAGAGAAAGTAGGTTTTTCATAAATGGTCAGAGAACTTAACCAAGTAAAGAGAATACCAAACAGGTGATTGTTCCTCATGCATTTAGTGTTTAAAAATGTCACTGCATATTACATACAGTAATTAAGTAGTCCAGATTGCTGAGGCTGTATGAGGACATATTGAAACAGTTCAGGGACCTACCACAGACTTGACACAGTGCTGACAGAAATGTAACATTGTTATTGACAATGGTAGTATTTACTGCATGGCAATTACTTAATTTAATACTTAGACATTCCTGGTTTTTTTTTACCTCACATTGATATTTGCAGTTGGCATATAGTGAAAATGGGGCTCTAGATGCAATCAGAGAGCAATGATCCATCGCCAGTGATTTGCCTGAAGCCATGCAGTCACCAACAGCCCAAGCCGAGTAGTAATGAATTTGTCCATTGTTTGCTAAAGCATTAAATAAGAGGAAGTTGGCCCATTACAGATAGGTGTAATAGAGGCTCCCTCTGAGAGCCTTCACAGCCCACATCTTTCTCAAGGTCGTTTTGCCGGTGTACCCAAGCGGCATTTCCTTCCTCACTCTGGCTTTTTAGGAAACACAGAGGGAGAATCGATTTACACAAGGGGTCTGGTGGCTGAATGCAGACTGTGATAATGGACCCTGCAAATCTCTCTCTGCTCACAAATGATAAAAAGGCCTGCAAGGTTATTGAATGCACTTTTTTGAAGTGCTATAGGGATATCTGGACACAAATCACACAATTATAAGAATGTACACCTCTGGATGTTTTCATTCTGATGGCAGCCACAGTGGTATTATGAACTCTGATGAAGCCAAACTGTTCAAAGTTTCAAGAATCAATAAAAAGCCACGCTTCCCCACTTGAGGAATGCGTTAAAAGTTTGAAGTGTTTCTATGGCAGCGTTTCTATAGCAGGAACTTTCCCCAGGGATTAGAAACCATTGGAGGAACCCGATACGTTCCCACCGCAGGGACCAGGGTCTAAATCAAGTTCCAGGGACATTATTTTACCACCAAAAAGTCCTTGCTCGGGGGGGTACTAGAAAGTTTTGGGGTGGCTTGCAGTGCTGAACATTAATGACTGGTTGAGTACTCACAGCCACCATTTTTAAATATTTGCAGTGACAAATCAGTTCATTTTTCTTCATTGTGCTTCAACACATCAATGTGAGTTACAGCAGAAAGCATACGACAGAAGGACCGACGACAAAGTCCAGGTCCAATCACATGTAAAATGCTTCAGCTGACTAATTTGTCTAATCTTTGCAGGTCTTTAGACCGTAGTGCAAACGCAGACAACAACGAAATGAAGGAACCTTTAGTTCCTTGAAAATTATTTCTGGCATCTTGTTGCCATTGCATAGTAATTTGGTAAACACATCGCAATCAATGACATCACAATCTGTGGCTTTTTTTAAATCAGGCTAGAGTTTTCATCTGCAAAACGAAAAAAAAATGAGTCTGCAGAGGAGGTAAGAATCTGCCACTTCCAACAGTCTGACAGATAGGAGATTACTTTTGTTAAAAATCACCACAACAGCGTATTTTTATTCACATTTTCCCAAGAAGTTGACTTATGTTGTCAAGCTCTTCAGCTCTGTTGTGGAACTTTAATACATTTTCAGGGCAGGGTGAGACAGAACAGTTTATAAGTGGATTCTACTATAAACAAAGTTTATTTTCTATTCAAAAGTTTAATCACAAAACATTACCTGTCACCAACCCCCCAAATCTAGGGCTGAAGAAAAATAAATTGTCTGCATGCCTAGATTTGAGTCTGATTTTTTTGTTCTTATCCGAAGTAAAAGTACATCCAACACACTGAAATAAGATTCTCGGGTGGCAAGTAGCACCCCCTGCTTATCAATGACCATATACAACACAATGTCTCAAAAAAAAGCTTTGCCTCGTCTGAACTGACAGAACAAGAAACCATGACAAAAACAGAGGTTTGTTGGTAAGAAGAACTGGAAACTCAGGCCTGTTTTCTCAGGGGTAAGGGTTGAGGGTTTGAGGGGTCAAAACTTGGAAGCTTATGCATTCTTCTCATTTTAAAGTAAAGAATGACACAGAAATGGTGAGCATTGGCAGAAAACCCCCAGGACACCATGTGGCTCCAGAGTCAATGAAACAGATGTGCTGTCAGAACCTTTTCTGTCTGCAGAGTCGTCCCCATTCATTTATTTAACACAAAAGACTATTTTAAATCTCTTTCAAACTTCACTGACAGAAATTACGTGATCAGACAGATTTACTGGACCATTTTTCTGTGTTTTTGTTTTGAAACTTCTGAATCAATATACTATTACTTATTCTTAATTTTATAGATATGCTGATTCTGAAGATAACTTGCAAATTAATGGGTTATGAGGCGGGTCAAAATGTCCAGTGGACAATTAGTTCTACACTTATTTAGACGCAAAAATATGTATCACCATTCAATGTAATTTGTGTGCTAGCAACACAGAGGCGAGGTAATGAAATAGCCTAATCAAGTTTTAGGTAATAAGCTATATTGACCTGGGAGAACACAATGCGTCGCAGGCACTAAAACAATCCCAGAGTTCATATTTACAATGATGTTGATACTTTAAATTACATAAAATGTACAGGTGACATAAACTCTATTCACTCTCAGCTCTTAAATAATAATAATAATAATAATAATAATGAATAATAGTAAAATTGTAAATTGTCACTGCCCAGCTAGTCGTCACAAGAACAGAGTGCAACAAATGCTGCACGTTTACATTTTTCATGTGAATTGGGGGCCTGATTGTGCCTGAGAATTCAAGCATGGATACACCAAACCAATTCTAATCCAAAAGGTGCTGCACAAAGCTAATTCCTGTGTTATAAAAACCTGCTGATAAAACACTATTTATCATTACGATTGTGAAGCCAACTGTGAACCTAAAATCGAATGAGCAATTTAACTTGTGGAGGAACATCTGTTTAGTCACAAAGTAAATATACCCACATCATACTGTACGTTCAATGACATGAACTGTGCATAGTTGTACAGCTTTTTGCGACTGTACAGAAATGGTTTTACCTTCTTTATACAAGCAACTTTAACTGAGCAGGCATATTCTTTTTGAGCAATGTCTTACTTCACAGTAACACAGTTCAATTTCCTGTTCACAGGCTTACTTCTCTCACCACCTGGCTGGAAACCAAACAAGCCCAGTGGGAAGCTTACCTTCTCTCCCAGGGCCCTAAGGCTGTCCAGGAAGCGTGGCCAGAAGTCTTTGAAAAGTGGCCGGTCAATCTTCTTCAGACTGTCTTTGGTGCTGGCATCCACACTAACATACAACTGAGTGACTGGCACCAGGCTCCTGGAAAATTACAGAAAATATGGAGGAGAAAAGAGGATACAAATGATCCAATTTGAGAGAGAAAGAGAATCGGATACAAAAAGTAGTGCAAAACCTTTGAACCATTCAAAGCATTTGAAAAAAAATGAACAAAAGCTAAACAAATTCGACATTCAGTAATGCTTTGCTCGAGTCTCAGTCTCCCTCAGTGTCACCAAACCATTACATATTCCACAGAACATGAGCATATTTCTGTCAGCTCTCTGAAGCAGCCCATTGTACTCCTTCAGTCTGAGAGATGGCAGAAAACATTTGGGCTGAATATAGATCTGTTGCTCAGCTCCACTCTGAATAACTTTCTTTTTTCCATCTTGATTCAATAATATACAATAAAAAACATGAAGTCGAACACTTTGTTGAGTTGTACTAAATACAAGAAATGATCTACATAAGCAGATGAAGGCAAAATGAGGAGGCGGAGAAGGAGGAAGCTGTGTAAAAACTAGGAGGGCTACTCATCAATATGAAATAAGGAAAGACATTAATGTTATTTGCATGTAACTGCACTGTGGCACAATCTGTAAGAGCAGGTGAACTCGACTGAAACAAGAAGAGCACTATCCTTTCATGTGTCAAAGGTAAAAATATATGCTGTACAAGAGGCAATTATGTAAAAATACCTAATTAATAATTAGTAATAAAAGTCAAATAAGAAATAAGGTAGAAAGTCATGAAAATCCGCTCTCTTTAATTCTGGTGAACCTTCTTCATACAAAAAAAAAATGAATAATTCCCCCTTATCAAAGCAGTACTGGAAGAGAAACTCAATAATCTGCTCAGCCAGGTGGCTCTGGCAGACAGGAACAAAAATTGGCGGATGGCTGATGTCCTTGCCTTCAACCTGCTGGAGGAGTATATGATAAGTCAGCCCGAGACAGACAAGTTATCTGAAATATCGGCTATGTCAGTATATGTCTTGATGATGACCTGCAAGGCTTATGCACAGAATGACTTTAAATCTAGAGATGTCAAAGGGCATGTAGAGTGACAGACAGCAGTTTGAACCTCTGGATATGAAAACTTAAACTCACAACAAGGAGTGTTTAACTGGTTATGAAACATTCTCAATTTAATACTGATGCCTCTCTATAACCCACATTAGCGAGAAGATATTTCTATATAGTTATTCTTAATGTCCACCACCAGGTTGGATTCCCTTTTGAAATCAATTAAATGAGGCAGTGGAAACAAGGAATTGTACCCTTGTTGCTGTTTTAACGTCGACATACAATCTCTACTGTCAGGTAGGTGAGAAACTGGCAGCACTATTCTGTAATTTTATGAAAGAGTATAACGCATTATACTTGTCACCAATATACTTCCATAGCATTTTTGCAACATTATATTTATGTGGAGAACATGCATGAAATGACAGTTCCTCCCAAATAGTTGTATTGTCACAATTTTGGATCAAATGAATATTAAATTAAAGTTCTGCCTAAGTGGCCACTAGAGAAGATATCTTTTGCAACTGCAGCCTGGATGTCAAAAGTCAAAGATAATTTACTGGAAGGGAACAACTGGTTAAATAAAATGAAAGCACATTTCAGTCTGTAACTGCTGATTTGTTGAAAATAAACAACAATGATTTGACACAATTGGCAAATTCAACCTTGAACAAACAGTGAAAAATAACCTGTGTGTTAGCTATTAATGATACAATAGATGTCTGCTTTAACATGCTGTTCTTCTTAAACGTCACACTATATACTGTACATGTGATGGAAAAATGCCTTTTTTTGACCAGGAGGACATCAGAGAGGTATACAACTACAGTGTTGTGTTGACAGAGTGCTGGATAGAAGTGATAGGGCTGGGAATAATGATATTGTGAGGCCAAATCAGTGTTTCTTCACAAAACTTTTCGTGTTAATGCTGAAAACCCTCCTGCATCTAAAGTATAAACTAAAGAAAGGGGTGTGTGTGTGTGTGTCTCTGTCTGTCTGTGAATTGTAAAGGTTTTGTACATAAAGCCATCTGAGGTGGCATTGTCTTATGCCCTTATGAATTTTTCATGCAGTTGCTGTAGGTGCACAAGGTACGTGCCTCTAGGAACTGTGCCTGTGGTGAACTCCTCTGTCAAAGAAACATGGATGCAGGACGTGGAGACCTGAACTCTTGTAGCTGGGTTATGATTTGCAATGCAGCATTTCAGAGAAGTCATACCGGGCGCTGTTCTCACAGACAGGAGAAAAAAAAAGAGCTTTTTTTGAATCAGCAGTAGGCGGTCATTAGAAAGAACACAAGATTAAACATCCAACACTGATGGTTTAAAGGGCCAGTTTATCAAAATTACTGAAAAAAAAATCTAACTTATCGGTAGTGGCATCTGGTCAGGCAGTTTGATGTTTAAGGTTTGTCTGTAATGAAACTGCTGATGGTGGCAACTGAAGTTAATGGAATTTTGTTTGTTCTGCTCAAAACGCTGACAGTTTAATTTGAAAATGTTTGATTTTTTTTTTTTTTATGATTGTTTTGAGCACAACAGACAACTCCATTCAACACCACTGCATTGGACCCCCCTTGTTAACAGACACACAGCACTCAGAACTGTAGAGTAAGAACCTTTGATCCTTCCTGCTAGGGAATAATCTCACTGCTAAGACACACTCATGCTCCCTACTTTCAAATTCATCATCCCAGACTTCAAAGAAAAGAGCTTGCGAAGGCAGGGAACAAAAATATACCACAGAAATATAATAAGCCAAAAACAGATTGGCTGAAATGAATATTTTGAGAGCAAGAAATAGTGACACATACACAAACAATATGTGTGTGTCCATTTTGTCCCTACCTGATTTCCTGTGGGAACTGTGCATTGGTGACCAGGAAACTGGAAATGTGGTGAGAGTGGAGGAGGCGGATAAAGGTGTTGATTTCGGGGTACATTATTGGCTCACCCACCAGGGACAGGGCACAGTGCTTGACTGCCAAGCCCTCCTCATACCGGTCGGGCTTCACTCCAGGGACACCTGAAGAGAGAGAGGTTTTAAAGTTGACTCCACCTTTGACTTAATGATCGTCTCCCAACGATAAATGGAGGGCTTCACATGTGGAGACATAAATCGAAGCACTATAAAGTAAAAAAAAAAACTTTGGGAAATAACAGCTTGGGGTCAGACTTTGAAGCGAGGTCAAACTGAGTAATTATATATAACCAAATAGGCCCAAGAGAGACATGTGGTGCTCATGAAAAATGAGGAGAAGAGAGTAGAAACAGTAAAAGTTTGAGCTTTGAGAATCGGGCACAGAGCCCATCTCTCTTCCACTCCCTCTGTCTTTCTTTCCACTGGGTGGTCTTGGACTCTCCCAATGTTCAGTGGAGCAGAAGACTACAGGGTGCTGTAAAAATATGCTCAGCATATGTATGAGATGACTATTATAAAGTCTAATTGACTGGCGCTACTACTGCTGTTAAACTTTAACATGAAAAAAAAACAATTTTTTTTTAAGTAAGAGTTGACAAAACAACAAAGCGTTAACTACAACCTCAGCCATAATCATAAAATGTTACTTTAAATTCAACAGATTTTCTGACTCAATAAGATTGCTTTAAAAGTGAGGAATCAAGTCTCATTAGTTATAATTCATCAAAAGAAATTCTTATTGTCCAGTCATAGAAATTCCACAATTGAATCACAACCAAGTTACAAAACAGTTAACATAAATTAAATACATCAGACAAGCAAAATTAGATTGATGAACACAACTGCCTGGGACACGACATTAAAAAACAGCAAAGGATACGATGCAAGTCTTTATTTAAATATAGAATTTGCAATTTGATCCAAGTCAAAGTGCTTTTGGGACTTGGAGGGACGTGGGGAGGTAAGGGGTGTCAAGTTAAGCAGGGAATAAACAAACAGTAAAAGCTTAGAGGAAAAAAGTTTCATACACTGCCATGGGGATTTAATGAGATATTGCTGTAGCTACAGTGGATGCCATTCAATATAAGAAAACAAGTAGTGAATCTTAACTAAATAAAACTGGACTGTTGCCGTCATAGGCTTTATAAAACGGTCTATGAATTATTGATGAGTTTGTAACATTTTGAGCACGGTTGAACTATAGAAAATCAACTGTTACTGTGTTACTTTACAACAGCTTCAGAGGCATTAAACAACCAACTATCCACCCGAACAAATCCCACTTAACTCCAGCTGAGGAGGATGGTGCATGTATGTTAAAACAAGTGTGTGAAACCTCATTAAATGTACATATATGTATATATATGTATATCTTACGGTATTATGGGAGCTCTCTTTTTCTGAAGTGGAACACCCAGATAAAAATGAATCTGTCTGCGAGGATCAAGGGCTCTATTACAAGTTGTGTAATGATGGTAACTGACTTAGAAGCTAAAGAATTGATTTAAGATAAGACAGGTATCATCAGAGACCTTCAATGTCCTCTGGACATAATCTGCATTATCTTTGGTTCAACACCAAGACACAGAGAAGATGGTTTACAGACTTCTTCTCTCTGTTTAATTTGCTTATGATGTGTGGTTTGGGAAACACACTGGGTGGTATCACTTGGTGTCTACACAATGTATTCATTAATTTGGTAAGATTAAACAAGGACGCAGTACAGAATGCATGACTGGAGCGAATCACTTTTTAAAAAAGTGCTGTTGTTGTTGTAGCCATGAGAATCACAGAACAAAATATTTTATTCATGTGTTGACTTAGCTGCAAAAGTTAGAACATCACCAGGCTTCTTCCTGATATGCCTATGTACTGCACAGTGACATACAGTTACCATATTGCCTCCAGCACACATGCAAGCCACTTAGAGCTAAGTGCCAACCATGGAGCATGTACAGTATCATATCCTAAGCAGTGATGAATGCAAAATGTATGATCAAACAAACTACTAGCCAAAAATCCAACCAACCACCACAGAGTTTCTATAAAGAAAAAAACACATCCAAGCTCATAAAACCTCATTTATGTAGTTTCACCAGATCTTTAAAACCCAATGAAACAGACTTTCACTTCCTGGAAAAGAGTGAATCTCTCCTTAAACAATATTCTTTTGGTTTATAGTTAAATGATCCCCAACAGTGTTCCATCCCACCACATCTTTCAAGTTAACAAACACAAAGAAAAGAATTTGACACAACACTTCATTGAATCCTCTAAGCCCAAAATTATTACTGGCCTCTGGGTTGGACCCCAGATCATTCTGTTCCTAGTTTAGTGATCAAGAGCACATTAATGACTTTACAGAGAGAAGGGCCTGACAAACAAAATGACAGCTGGCAGAGCAATAAACTGCATTTTATTCCACATTTAAAAGGGTGACTAATACCTTCTCATTATAAACTGCTACATGACATTTAAAACCGCTACTTGAAGAGACCTTTTAGGAAGTAGATCATCCGGTAGTCGGAGCAGAAACCAGCCTGTTTAATCACAATGTGAGTTTTCAGAGGCATTGTCTGGATAGTTCATTGCACTAGACATTATAAAAAGTATCGCTGTCATTGGTGAATGGAGTTGACAGCTGTCTAATATGATTTTATAGTGCAACTGGAAAGAACATTATACATGATAATGAAAATGTAGTCTTGCACTTTGCTCTACTATGTTTCTAATTAAACTCTGCTTCTCTTTATGTTCTGCATAAAATGTAACTGTAATCCCCTTCTGTGACAAATGTGTTTTTCTTTTACTCTAAGTGAGCAAAGAAGCAGCTTACTGTCAAGATCAGCTTGTGTGTGCTATTGTTCCATTAAAATCACATCAGGAAATTACATTTTCTATGATGACATGCATTATAATAGGACATCATGAACGCCTGCTCTGAGAATGATATTAGCTATAAAATAGCCCTTTGAAGAAGATACGTCTCAAAAGCTTTTAGCATTTGACATCTATATCTTTTCCCCAGTACAACTGCTTCTCTGTTTTATAATGGGATCAGCAGTGGGTTTGAGGTTAGAGAGACAGCCCTCTGACTGTAAGGTGTCAGGATCAAGCCCGGCCTTAAAAATAGTTTGGCTGAAGGTACAGTCATACTGTCTACTACTACTGGCTACACAATCTTTAATGTCAGTGTACTATAGACTATATTTTGTTGAACTGTGAATTTGAAAGTGCACTATAAATCCCAAAGCAAACTGCTGATACTGGCGTCTGTATGGGTTAAACCAAAGAAATCAACAATGAGCTGAACTGGAAGATCTTTGGTCTTTGCATGTGTGTATGTGTGTAGGTGTGTGTGTGTATGTGTGTATGTGTGTAGGTGTGTGTGTGTGTGTGTGTGTGTGTGTGTGTGTGTGTGTGTGTGTGTGTGTGTGTGTGTGTGTGTGTGTGTGTGTGTGTGCTGACAGGGGTCTGCATGGGCTAAATTAGTTCTGAGTCTCAATAGGCTGGACAGCCACAGTCATGTCACAAAAACCAAGTGTTAGCTTTGCAGCATACCTGTGAAATAATGAACAGGAGTCTGGACTGGGGCAATCATGTAAGAGCTTATTGTCGTACTGCAGCCAATGCTCAAAAGACTCTCAAAATCCAATACTGCTTAGAAGGAGAAAAACTTATTTATGCTGTTTGTGCATGTGTTGTTGTTAATTCTTCTTTTAATATATGGTAATAAAATATCAGTAAACCAGCAAAACAATAAAATGCAAACAACCAGAAGGAAGTAAATTAAGCTGCTGAAATGATGTCGACTGACAAAAACTTAAATCAACAAAAATAAGTTATTCATCAGGCGAAAATACCCAAAGTTCCTCAATTGTGCAGATTTTTTATATCACAGTAAACAGAATGTATTCGGCTTTTGGACTGTTGGTCAGACAAAGCAAGAAATGTGAAGTCATCACCTCAGGTTTCAGGGTGCTGAAATTATGCAAATGTATCTCAGTTTTTCTAAATTATTAATTGTTCAATTAAAAAACTTTCGAGGCTACTGTAGAAACATGTTGGTTAAACATGGCGGCTTCCATAGAAGAAGACCCATTTCTCTGTAGATTAAAACGTCTCATAATAAGCTAACAAAACACAACAATTCTTATTTCCAGGTGATTATACACTAATAAAAACAGACCTATGAATAGTATATTCCATTTCTGCCATTAGATTATCTTCAATTTTACACACTGAACCTGTAATTTATAAAAATAATAAACATTAGTTGCAGTGAAGATCTTTAAACCTAAATGCATCTGGAAAACAATTTTTTTTCCAACCAGTGCTTGCTTCCTTTAATAAATATCTGAATGTGTCACCACCGTGTTTTGACAACATTTCTCAAAACCTCTCAAAAGAAAATCTGCTTAGGGAATTCTCACAGGATGATCACTAAATTCTGTTTTCACTGAGCTTTGGGCGTCCAACCAGCCGTCATCAGCCAATACTGGTAGCAGCCAGAGAAAATAAGTCCCAAATGCCAATAGTATTAGTACAAGTAGTACAAATGGAGCCACAAATTGTTAGGACAGAGCTAATTCCTCTATTACAAACCATGACATACTCCAATTCCCACATACTGTAGCTCATTTTCTGTGGAGTCCTACGTGAGGTTACTGCTTAAATGTTGATACGTTTTGAGAAAGTGAAGGAGAGTGAAGTTGTGACAAATAAGATACAGTGGATGTGTCCACATCGGGAAATTAAATTGTGTGTGTGTGTGGGGGGGTTTGAAAAGAAATTGAAGAGGTAGTAGGGTGTGATGTCAGCATTTTGAGGAGGAAAGACCATGTGTTGTGTGTGCTATTGTATTTGTTTATTTGTACAAGAACGATTCAAAATGTATGGAGTATACCTAACAGTGTAGCTGATGAAGGGATACGTAGAAAGCCATCGGACTGCTAGGGAAACAAAGTTAGATGAAGGGATGGAACAAAAGAGATCACTCATGTTTGCAGGTGTGACCTAAAGGACAAACCTCTGAACTGTCGAATCATGTTCTGGTGCTTCTCCAAGGCATCCTGCAGGATTGTCTCAGCAGGGTCCATCTTCCAGCGCCACTCTGTGCCCACGGGGTTGGTGTGATGCCTGTTAGTGGGGCATACAGAGAATCAGATAATAACAGCAGACATACTGTAACCACTCAGTTAGGAATGATATACACTGGTTCAGTGCCTGCTGGAGCACCAAGAATCAACTGACAGCAAGTATCTCTCCAAGGCATTACTCTGATTTAGATACGCCATTAGACTGGGGTCATCTGACACAAATAACAGCATTAAAACATATTTCACTAGATTGAGAGGAGCATCCTTCTAACAAGGTGACAACATATCAAGACCAACAAAGTTTATTCACAAACTAAAAGTGAATTATGAGGGCCACACGTATTCTCACCTTATAAAACCATAAAGTGAAACAATGTATCCTACTGTTAAAAATTGCACCTCCTTTGGGTGTTAATAACACCCTCTGAGTGTCTAAGTGTGATGTCTAGGTGCAACAAGACATCCTGAGGCATCACAAATTTCAGACTGTCAGTCTGTCGCATGCATATGCACACACTCACACCACACATGCTGGCCTCACACATCAGATCTAATTCCACCTGTTGCTACAGACAGGTATATGGAGAGGGGAGCTGCAGCAATACATCTGTGCCCTGAAATTGCTTACTCCCTGTCATCCCACATAGCTGCCTCAAGAGACACTTGCATATCTGTGGTGACAGGGGAGCAGTTCACCGCAGCACATTCTGACAGCGACCTTTCAGTGCTCAACACAGTCACCTTTTCAAATGCAACTTGAGGGGAGTAAAAGGCCCAGTCCCTCGCTAATGTCATGATGAATCAGTGTCCACCTTTAGGCTTTGCAGTTATGCTAGCCATTAGTCTTCTGCACGTAAATCATTAACTTGTTTGCCGAAGCTCAATGACAGGGAGTGATCTTGACTAACGAGGTAAACAAATTTGGTTTAGACAAGGAGAAAACAAAGCATGCAGGAAATAAGCCCCAAAGGCTATTAAAACTCTGATTACCCAGCCTACATTTGGTAGGACCCACTATGGATGAAGTGACAATATGTTAAACTCTTAAAAGACATAGTCTTTACCAACTAATTAAACTGCTAATACAAAATAATAAGACAGCAGTACATAACGTCTAATGTTTAAATCTATACAATTAGTAAAGTAATGTAGCCAAATGGACACTAAAAAACACCAAAATATTAGGGGTTAGTCTCTGCTCATGTAATCCAAGATGTAGAGTGATCATTTTCGAGTCTCTGGTTGCCCCCTTAACCCTAGTAACTTTGATCAATTACAGATTAAATAAAAACCAGTGAACCAAGAGAACCTACGCTGGGTGTGAAAATAGCTAAGGACCAAACAGAACTAATTAAGAACATGTTTTCCAGCAAGGTTTTTAACACCTGTAATATGCAGTGGTTTTTAACTTCAGGTACATACCTCCAGCAGAAGACACACTTGTTAGCACAGGCAAGGCTGGGAGTAGTTTCCATGCACCGGTGGGACTCAATACCATAGAAAGTGTGCTTGTAACAGCCTCCTCTCCCACGCAACATAGACTAACAAAAAGAAACAACACATTTAAAGTGATTCATGCATTTTGTCGAAAAGTCTAATGCTTTATTGAGAAGAGTAAATTCCATTACCTTGGTCCACCGACAAAGCTTTACTCCTGAGTGACTACCAATTAGTTTGTATCCTGCACAGAAAGAGAAATAACAAGATGTGAGAAGAATAAGGCTGTCACTCAGTAAACACTTTTTTGACCCAGTACCATATAGGCCAAATTCAGCAGATGATGAACACACAGAAAAGTGGAGATTACATTTTCTTTTAGTGGTAAACCAACAAAGCCCTGCTCAACATTCAGAGTCATCTTCATTCTCCTAGTCTACTGAACATTTCCAATAAAGCAACTAGCAGCGGCTCAAGGGCACATCCACGGTAAGGAGGGGATAGCGTTTCAAACTCCCTTTCAGCACAAAAGGAGGATAAAGTGTTTCAAATTCACTTTCTACACATGTCCGCCTCTCTATCCTCTTATATTACCGCAGTGTAATACCACTGGCTGCGAACGGCCACGTTTGGGTGAGTCCTTGCACGTCTCAGTTTTTTTTTTTTCCACAAATCCTCCTCTGTGGTGTCTGTTAAAGAGAATACTTTTATCTGTATCACTTTATCTGCTGAAGAAATACCAGAACATGATATTGGGATCGTTTCTAGTCCCAAAGTTTAAAAGAGGCATCAGTCATTTAGCGGCATGAAATTTAGGTAGTAGCTTTTGATTATACTAGTAATTATTTGCTACTAACTCTACTCCACTTCACTGTAGCTGAAATATCTCATTAAAACACAGCATGAAATTTGTTCCAGAGTGTGCATGAGCTCTCATTGCTTCCACAGATCTCAAGTTTGATGCTAGATGAGTCAAAAACAAATATTATTCATCAAGGCTGTTGAGAGTATATTTGTAGAAAAGGCTGAATGTTGAAAACACTTTTTAATTTACCACCTGAATAAAAGAGATTGCCATTGATCAAGGATGTTCTTTTGATACCTATAAATGCACAAACACAACGGCACACACACACACACACACCACACAGAATTCAATCTCTTGAACACCTAATGTTTGCTGTGCCTTTTTTTCTTTGGGGCAAAAACATGCTGACCAGCATCAAATTGTTTTTCCACCTGAAAATACCTTGAGAGCACATGTCCTCCTCTAACCTCGCTCCTAGCAACTGAAGACACATACAAATATATAATCCCAGGCCAACAAGACTGTGGAAACCACGGTAAGGAATTGGACCTGCTGGCAGTTTATTTAACCATTAATGATTTTAATGTAAGCAACGTTTCCCCTCTTGTGGGTGTTAGTGGAATTGATTTCCAATGTCTTTGTGTCCTTCAATGTGTCAGTGGAGAGGATCGAGCACAAGTGAGTGGGAGGTGGATGGAGAGAAAGGAAAAGAAGAAAGGTCTCTCTATTTCCCCTTTCTCAGTTATCACTGAGAAAGTACACTATGTGCTATGAATAATTGTACTTCGATGTACAATACGTCAATATTTCTAATAGAGGAAGGAAAAATGACCAAGAGCTTCACCAGGAGGCCTCATAACAACAACAATAATAAAAGGTTCTGGAGTTCATGAGCTCAAACGTTAAATGTACAATACTAAACAGATATGCTAGCAAATAAATTCTCTATACCTTCACCTCTTATTTTCTTCTTAATGAGACAACATCGCTCTAGTTGGAAACGTACTTTAAAATGTACTACAAGGAGTTTTTAAATGGTTATAAACCAATCTCAATTCAATACGGATGCTTCTATATGACCTACATCAGCTAGAAGACTGGCTATTTCTATGTAGTTATTCTAAATGCCTGCCACTGGGTCCAATTCGGTTAGATTCCCATGAACAAGATCAAACAAGGTGGTGGAAACACTACCGCTTTTGTCCACAGAGGTCACCAGAATCAACAAAAACATTGAGACATCCTCTCTCTGCTTATTTTATTTCCCTCAGGTGATACTCTTGAGTGGAGGACAAGGGTATCACAGCTTAGAAGCTATAATTGTGTACCCAAATTGCCTGGGCACCACTGATTTTGTTTTATACAGATTAGAAGTCAGCAGGCTACCTGTAAGTCTTCAGTTGATTAGCTCTGGGGGCAAATTGAAGGTTTTAAAAGAGGTGAGAAGAGGGGTCCAAATAACCATAGAAACGATGTTTGAGTTCGGGTTAACTTTTTGTTTTAATTTAATTGAAAGCCTCTAAAGGAATTTCATCAAAGAGTTGAAAAATCTGCTTTATTTGTTTTGTTTTTCTTCCCCAGAATCTAATATGTACTAGTTTTTTTAAGTACTCAGAGAGTCAATTATTCTTAGTTAATTATCATTAGTAAATATTCTGATGCAAAATAACATTATTCCAATGTTTAGTGAAGGGCTGCACAATATTGTAAAAAAAATAATTAGTGTAATTAATAGATTAGGGTAAATTATCACAATTTTCTAGTAAAAATAAAATAGTAAAATCATGATGGTGTGACATTTGTTGGGGTCTGTAGAACATGATTTGTAAACCAGGGCAACTCTGCAGCACTACAGTGTCTCATTATAATGCTTTTTTGTAACACATTTTACCTCAATCAAAAATTTACAGCTTCTGGCATTTGGTTATTGCACGTGATCTTTGCCATTTCTACAATATTTTGATTAATTGTGTAGCCCTAGTTTAATGCCACACGTTCTTGTGAAAGCTTATTAACCTAGATATTACTGTTGTGCTCACATCTTTACAGAGACCTGCTCCATCAACATCCTGGATCAGCAATCGATGGGCAGACCGTGTTCCAAGCTGACAGAGCGTAGGACGAGGAGAGGCGGACTCGGTGTTTACTTCAATGATGCTTGGTGCTCAAACACACTCAAAGTGGATGGACATGAAGATGAAACCATATTATCATCATCATTATCTTGTTGCTTTTGTTTACATTCCCCCAGATGCAAATTAAAAAGATGCACTGCAGAATTATTTCCTGGGTGTATACGAGTATCTATATATATATATATATATATATATATATATAAACTGTATATATGGTTTATTTTACTTTATTGATTTTCTGTTGTAAAGGGGCCGCAAACGTTCATTTCGTTATACAACCTTGTGTTGTATAATAAATACATTTCCATGATGATGATTTCATGATTTAAAACTCATTTAGTGACATTGTTGCAGCAGATGTGCCAGTTTATATAGCACATAAAAATAACTAAAATAAAATTTGCTATTTATTATAGTAGACGAAATATATGTTCCTCAGTCTATTACAATGACTGTTTCAACTGGTTGTCTGCTCTCTACATTTACTCTTTACCAGCGAAAATGCACATTTCAAAGAAACTGATTTTAGGTACAGGTACACACGTTTCAGTCCCAATTGAAAATTCTACTCTCCCTTTTTGTTAAATGTGCAGCACTTTGTTAAAACTTTCTTGGGCATTACACAATAGTTCCAATAGATGTGTGACTTTTGCATCCATGTCATGCCAGAAAAGGGCTATACAGGAAACAGCCTTCCAAGACCCAATATCCTTAAAACAATGCCAAAACTTTCATCCTTCATTCTGTTATTGCAAATAAAACAAACCGTCCACGGGGGCTGACGGTTGCCAACATAAACGCCATGAAATAGGTCAACATTTGGTCAAATGAAGTGAAGTCTTGCTCACAGAGCCCTATTTATAGAGTGTTGTGTAAGCTAACACTGGGGGGGGTACTGGTTGAAAATGACTGGCTTGTGCTGTACTAATGAATAGACTAAATACAGAGAGAGTCAAATGTTTCAGACAGAGCTAACGACTCAACAACTACTAAGACTACCATATTTAATTAGAGGTAATTAGAGGTAATTAAACACCTACACACACAGAGAACATATGGACACACTACATGTACAGTAGAATGAATTTGTAAATGTAAAGTTAATTAGGACCAGAATGATGTTGTGAGACTTGAAGTGTTGTAATGTGTACACACTGCACATATGCATGGTAGTATACAATTCTGTATTTTTAAATGTATTTTAAGAATTGCTGCTAATAATCTCCATTTTTACTAAATGTAAACGTATAGTTTAGATTATATCCTGATTACATAAATCTGTTATATGCAATCCCTTACTTCCCAAGCCTGAATGTATCACCAAATAAATGTGTTTTTTTTTGTTTTGTTACAGGCATAAAAATAGGCCAGATGGAGAAGGAATTCGTCTAATGTGACGGCACATAAGTTGAACAACCAGGGTCTGAATTAAGAACTTTATGAACACTACAATGTTGACACCAGCTAAGAAAAGTTCTGTTGAGGTTTTTCGTGTGGGAGGAGAGAGGAACGAAACTAACTCTTGGGACTGCACCCTGAGGACAGGCGGAGGCAGAGAGGGTAATTGGACTGCAATGCATCATTAAATGCCATTAGACAACACACACTCCCCAGCTCCACACTTCTCGTGTAGCACTGACCAATTTCTGCAGCTGATTAACTTCAACATAATCCAACATATTGTTTCTTCCTGTGTGGTATGCTGAAGTGATTAGCATTTGAGGCTAGTGAACAGGATACTTGATGATGAATTGCAAAAAACATCTTAGGGTAACTGAGGTAAACTGAGCTTGAGAAGGGACACCAATCAGTGACTTTGATCATGAAAGTCACTTTTCAGAAAAAAAAAAGATCTAAATTGGTCTGGCAATTTGCATGTGTTCGTTGGATTTACTGCTGAAATAAAAAAAAAATGACATGACTAATAATTCATGTTTTAAAGTGAATTACAACTTTGCTGCCCTTCTGAAAAGAGCAAGGTTAAGGATATGCTGACAAGCAGCTGGTGTGCTAGGTCTGTAATGTGATTTTTTTATTGCAAAGCAGTGCTGCTAGATAATATGAATATATTATCCACAGTCACCAGTGACACCCAGCAGATGTTCTTTTGGAAATGGCTACAGTTTCACACACCAGTCAAAGATTCATAAAAGTCCACCAACAACTGTCTTTTTCCTCACCTTGCTTTGTCAGAGCTTCTCTAAGGGCAGGGGTGATCATCTCTCTTCTTTCCCCTTCATCTTCAGTCTTCTTCAATCCATTCATCTTTGATAGCTTCACCATGTGACCGTCTCCTCCACCCTCCTGTTTGCTCTGTGGCAGACAAAAAAAGAAAAGAAAAAGAAAACTTTGTCAGTGTCTATAACCACGATGGCATCAGTGAAAAATCAGGCTCAGCTGCTGTGTTGTGACTGGCATCTGATACAGCCATAAAATCATAGACTATAATGTCAGAAATTTTAAGCATCAAACAAGAAGCAAATAAATAGACACTGTAAGGCTAGCAGGCTAGAAACTGACTAATATTAATTATTATGGGAGATTGCATTGCAGATATTTAACTTAACTGACATGCATTGATAGTTATTGATCATTTTCAACTTTGTCAACCATAAATACATTTAGGAGTCAGTTGTGCATCAGTGTTGTCTCACCTCTAGCAATAAATGAACAGACGTGCAAACACAGCACTGAAGACAATACAAGTAAGATATTCCACACCGACTGCTATAGTGCCTTCGGCCAACTTCGTCAGGAACCATCCAGGTTAGCAACAAGTCATTGGATGGCATTAACTCAAAAACGTTCATGTTTCCCGCAGGAGAATGCTGACAAATTAAGACGTATGTTAGGACATTGCACGGCAACCTTCCCATTAATCACACCTGTCACCGCAATACACCTGAAGTCCTCAAATTCTGATACGGTTTAAACTGCTGCAGGACGCAAGAACAAAGCTCTGAAATGTTACAACTTAAGGTCAACAGAAACGGCACTGTACAATGACTTTTTTTCCTTTTAAACTAGACTCCAACAGTAGGACAGAGCATCCAGAAAAGCTTCAAAATCCTGTTTGAATATGCAGTAGCTGCCACGTGATTTGATGCTTAA
This sequence comes from Dicentrarchus labrax, assembly GCF_905237075.1. NCBI lineage: Eukaryota > Metazoa > Chordata > Actinopteri > Moronidae > Dicentrarchus > Dicentrarchus labrax. Next base: position 29,144,750 of record NW_026136704.1, on the reverse strand, counting down.
CATTTTAAGGAACTAAGTTAAAAGCAAGAAAGAAAAAAGAGCTCCTCCAAAATGTTTGATGTTAGTCAGGACTGAAGATCAAGGGTTGCGATTCAGCAGTCCTTTAATGACTCTGTGTGACATAACCATTAGCCACTGCAGGATCATCCTCCTGTACAGACAGTATAGGGGGATTTTGGTTTCAGGCCCTTCAGAGGTGTAGTGAAATGCAGTAGCTATACCACAACAGCTGGATTTCTTGATGGTAAAGCTGCTGCAACCTATTTGTTTGAAAGATTTACAACTTCCCTCAGGCCAGGATTACATTATTGCAGTAATCAACATTTGTTTGGAAATCTAAATATCTTATAGGTATGCTGTTTACAGATGCAATGGAAGATTGATTAAGTCCTGCTGGAAAAGTTGCCCAGTGCAAAGGAACAGGTATTATTTTTCAGAGAGGCGTGACCGACAAGTTGCCTTTGAGATTAACTGTGACAGTGCCACCCAATTACTGTACTGCTGCCACTGCTTCAGCTCCTCTATAGGGACCTATATGTCATCTTCTCAGCACAGCAAGGCTCATAAGGGGCTGATACTCTTTCAGCAAACGTTGACAAATGTTCGTTTGTGTGTTTTCCTGAAGAACTGAGACAGTTCACTGCTTCCTGTACAGCTTGCCGTAGGGCGCCAACCCTTGTTCATCGGCCGCACGACTCTAAATGCTATAGACATGTGCCAGTGAGTTGAAATAACAACTCTGAGAAAACAGAGGAAAATAAGCTCCCCCTGGATCTGTGCATTTGGAGTCAGTAATCTCTAGAGCATACTGTGCTTCTTTTATTTAGAAAGTTACTTTGAAAAAAAACTTTAAACCTGCAATAACTGAACATATAATCAATCAAGTTGATATGGCAAACTCGTACACAAGAAGCAACATTATCATTCGTTGAAAGTTTTGTTTCTGGCCACCTGATCATTGTCTCTTCCAACTCTTGAGGGAAATATCTGGTTCCTTAGCTGCTAAATGCTCCACTATGTTCACCAGCTAGCCACTCATTTTGTGTAATCTGCTGTTTGATGCTGATACAGTGGGTTTTTAGGGCTTTTTCTGTGGCAGCCAAAAACTATAGGAGTGAGCCAAAAAAGGTTGCAGGCCCACAGCTGTACCATGAGCTGACTGTTAAAATGAGGGAAGCGGCAGATTCACAACCGGCAAAAGGCAAAAATCTTTTTTCACAATTTTCTTGTGTAGCTGTGACATACTGCTAGTCAATTTTTATCAAAATATCTGATGTGAAAAACATACAATGAATTAAAGGCATTCTATAAAAGGTCCAGTGTGAAACATGTTGGAGGATCTACTGGCAGAAATGGAATATAATATTCGTTGGTTTGTTTTCACCTGAAAATAATTTGCATGTGTTCTCATTACTTTAGAATGAACGTGTCCTCTTCTACATGTTGAATTGTGTTTCTACAGTAGCCCAAAATAGACAAACAAAACAGGACTTTTTGCACTTTTCATGAGTTTCACAGCCACCTCAGTTTCTCCCACATGCTTAGAAGGGGAGGATGAGGTGAGTTGGTTGCAATCTGCAATCTGACCGCTACCTCTACATCCTACATACTGCTCTTTAACCTGCTTTTGGCATAAAAAAATAAAAAAAACTGAATATCACCTAGAAGAAACTAGGCTCTAACATGTGTGTGTAAATACACAGCCCATGTATTGTTCATGTGATCATAACCTCAGGTGTGTCAGCGGAAACAGATGGGCTCTTAACACCTGACAATGGTGTACTTTCACCTTCCACCTGGAAAAATCTAAACCCATGTAGCTATCTAGCAGCTCTATCTGCGCTGTGCAGCTGAGGCCATGTGTGCCCACCATTACCAAGCCTTTGCCCCAGGTACGATAAAGATTCCACACTCATGACAGCAGCAGTGGTCCCTCGGATGAGCAGCTCCTTTGTTGACAGGGGATGCTGTTAATAACTAAGCGACCGCGCTGTGTCAGAATCCTCCCACATTTCATTCCAAGGTGGAAAACGATTTGGCATTATGCTGAATGACATTTAGAAACTTCATTTATCTCTCCGCGAATTATGGCAGGGTGCTGCTTTACTTTGGGTGGTTTAAAAGGATGTTATAAGCCATGCTCTGTTGCAGTTATCAGTGCAGGTGTAGAGTAACACAAACAGTCAATCTAGGATAAGATCAGCCATCCCGAGGTGGCTCAAATAGCTGTTTAAGTGCGCCAGATTTCTAAACTGGGGGTGAAAATTCTATAGCCTGCAATTTAAACCCAAAAATGAGATAAGACTCTCAGCCAGCACAAATGTCCACTTTCACTTACTGCAACCCTGACATGCAAAATTCTGACAGCATACGCAACATGTAGCCGACAGTGCAACAATCTGTCCCTGTGGTGTTTGCGTGCAGACCTAGCGATTCATCTGGCCCCAGTCTCTGGTTCCCACTGCTTGGCTTTCACAGTCGCTCGAGAGCTCACAGACATCCAGTTATGCCCGGGCCTGTCTGGACTAACAGAACTGGGACATCTCACAGCACCGTGTTGTTCTCTGGAACTATGACACAACATGGGGCTGATGCAGACGGACAGTGCAGCGATAACACACAGAGCAAACAGGTGATCAAGGGACAAACATAAAAAGGTACATTTGGGAGAGAGAGAGTACAAAAGAGAGGTATCACGTAGGAAAAGAAAAAGAAGACTAGGGTACAAAATAAATACCCTAGCTAGATCGATACAGACCATACGAAAATAGGTTGTTTTCATATCAGATAACATACACACCGATGCTGATATGTCTGCGATAGCCCAATATTGGTCAGCCGATATATTGGCTCTAACATAATACTGGAAATAAGAAAAGCTGTAAGAAACTTAAGTCACAGATGCCTCAGTGCTGCAATAAGTTGTTGATTTTACCCTATATATTATATTCATGAACATAATGTAACATCACTGCCAACCTCCATTAACTGACACACAATTGGCATACAAAAGATTGGCCCAACACTAACTTTGAGGTAATACAACAGTCCTTTAAGTCACAGTAGCATCTTCATCTCTGCTTTCTCCCACTAAGATGAAAACATCTAGACCCAGCCCAGAAAGCTGTGCGTCAGGTTAATGATCCGTTCCACACTAATTCCTATCTGGTAACAGTCCTACAGTATGAAATGGATCAGCCTGGCAGAAAAAGAAAGCTCATAGGACAAAGTTTGGGTACCAGTGCAATTTGTGCAAAAACAATTAGAGAAACAAAGAAAACAGCTTATTATAGCTTACTGGCATTTGGCAGAAAACTAACAGGACTACAGCCAAAGACTGATATAGACTAAGGTTGGGCAATATGAGCCAATCACAGCGTGCCTGCCAATCCATCATCGGATACATTTTAAGAAAAACAGGTGTAGGAAATATGTATCATCAAGATTAGCAGTGATCTACTCATCCGCATTCCTGCCTAGCTACAAGCAACACTGACATCAATACAGACAAATCCATCTGTGCCATATTTAGCTCCAAAGCCTTCTGCTTTTTATGGGCTGGCCTTAACAAACAGGTGAGAGATGATTCGTGAAGAAAGTAGACAGCTAGTGACACTTTATTTCAGTAATTGTCGGATCAAAATCAACTCGAGGCAGATGTTTATTTGAGTGTAATGGGTTTGAGAGCATGAAATGCCACAACCAATGAAACTCTGAAAACAGCCTTAATCTCTGCACGGCCACATTCAAAAAAAAAAAATGGACTGAACAAAATCGTCTATTAATTTTTTTCCTTGTGCCCTCAGTCTGAGATAAAAACAAACCATAAAAAAACATTCCTCCATTTAAGAATACAATGGCATTTCAACAATGAATGCTACATGCTGGACACCTCTTGTGACTGAACTTTAAGAGAATATGTTCTACAGTCTGTTTACAGACCCAAGAGGATCAACACTTTTTTTTTAATGTTAATTTCCAGTATGTCCCATAGCGTGCCTGCTGGGCCAAAAACACCCAGACAATAATGTGGTAGTCACTCCTGCCCAGCTCTGGACATTGGGTTGCTTATCCACTAAAACATTGATTCCTTTAAACTGGAAGGAGCGTAAACTTGCCTGCTTCTCTAGGGATTTGTGGGTGGAGGAATACCTGGACCTACTGAACATGGAGTGGGCAGCGTGCCTGTTAAAAGACTTTGATAAAAGGACTGGAGGACCACTGGGACACTGATCATGCTGTATACAGTAACTGTATTTGTCCTTGCAGTTTAGGACTTGTGGAGTAACGCATCTCTTCTTTGTCTTATCCTCTAATTTGTCTCGTTTTAAGAGTGTATATATCTATACATATAAAAAGTACACGGTGTTGCGGGTTATTGGTGTCACCCTTGCACACCCACCTTGTTATTTGTATTTCTGCTTTGTTGTTTTTGTTTATGTCATCTTGTAACTTGATGAATGTTTTGTCTAATGATGAAAAAAAAAAAAAAAAAACTCTCAATCACAAGAGGATCAAGACTGACCACTGGACCAAAGGAACAGCCAACAAGATATGATACAAATTAGTAGCAGTGAATGTGCTGATGTTTACAGGACAGTCATTTATTGCCATAGTCCTAGAGGGTTGTATAGATGTACTAAAAATGACCAAATTGAGTGAACAAATATGATCAAACATTGCCATCACCAGTAAGAAACTATGTTAACTTTTACTTGAAGTATATAAAATCTGTTAAAGGTCTATCTTGCTGATGTTGTGCACATATAATGAATGTAAATAGCTCAGAAAGTAAAATGACAGTGTGGTGTTTAATGTCAGGCCAGTGGTTCATTCAAAGAGTTGAGCCTGCAACTAAGTCTCTGCCATCACCTAGTGGTCAAAGACATCATAACTGCAGGCTGAGATATAGCTCAAGTACAACAGAAAACTAGCTGGGAACAGGATGATCTCCAGCTCTTTGTTTTTAGTACTGCACCATATTACGCAATATTCAGCTTATTAATTGGGAGTGATATGAAACAGATATTAAACTTCTGGACCTCCGCTGACTCTACACTAAATAAGCTAACTAACATATTCCTGTCAGGGGAATTTCCTTGTTCACACTTAATTTGCAGCTTGGCTAAATACTTGTCGTCTCTTGGCAATAGCGAATGTTTAGTATACAAACTAATTACATCTTTCACTGTCTGCTCTGTGTGACCAAATTATGCAAAAACCCTAATTTGTTACCACAGACACACAGCCAAAGCATTCTGACATCCGAGTGTGATGATACCAGTCATAATTATACTTAAATCTTACAAGACAAGTTAGTATTAGAATACTTTACAGCAGGTGAAATGGAAGTCAATTGGCCATCTCAAATATAAATGGGAATATCCTCAGGGAAAAGAATGATAATAGGAACATGTAGCTTCCTCATAAAACACATAAAATCACAAACGAAAACACTTCATGCAATTTTTAAAAAGAAGTCTAGCTCCTTCCACTGAGGCAGACATAACTGAAAACTCCTATCTTCCCACTGTGACGTATAAACACATCCATGTAGGGCTTACAAAGAGGCCTGTCCAAACCTCACAGAGCTGACACACAATATACTGTAATATTTATGTCTCACTAAAGGGGGACAAGCCTGGGAGAATCTGTTGTTAAAGTCGTGTTACTTGTCCGCGTGAGACATGGGACACTGCAATCTAGCACTGGTAGCACAATATTAACTTTGTCATTATGGCATTATGCTTTCATGAGAACAAAATGTAGAAACCAGAGGCTCCAATCAACTGCAGCATTATCTTGGCCATTCCCTTGAGTTACTGAAAAACACACAACAATATTGTCACACGCAGAAGAGAACACGTTCACTCACTTGTTTCTTTAGAGCCAAAAACAGGCTAACAGGAGGCAAATCCTTCTCAGACGTTTGAGTTGAAAAACTTCAAAAGCTATTCATATTTTCATTGTAGCCACAATGAAACAATATTTTGCGTGTATCTGGTTGTTATGACTTGACATTTCCAGTTGAGGGAGGAGTTTGGAGCAGGACATAATAATGCAGGGAGAGATCATCATCAAGTGGCCAGTGGTATAAAGTTATGAGACATTCATTATATCCATCAGAAAAGGCTCATTGTTCAATGTTTTAGCTACAAATACTACTACGTTTTACAGTAAAGAGCAGAAATGAAAATGTAATGATCTATAAGAACATCAAAAATGAGTATTGCTGGCATTGTTGTTAAAAAGTATCAGGTGTTTTTCAACCTGGACTTCATTTCCCCATGTTTTTGTGTCAAAATGACTAATGGATACAACACATTTTGAATTTGTTCCAGTATTGAGTGAGAGTGCTGCAGCCTGTAGCTGTGAAACAGGCTTCAACGTAATCCTTGAGGGCTATCGCGCACCGTACGTCCATTAAAAGTGCTTGTTTTTGCTACGGATGGGCTCAGTTTATTATAAATGACTGGCAAAACAAGTGTACAGAAAAATGACAGGTTTTCTGTACCTTTCCCTTGATTTGCTGCGTCTCTAACCAGGTCTCGCTCTAGGAGAAGTCTTGTTTGAAAATCTTGGGAGAGAAGAGGTGACGTGTTGCAGGAGACAACAGTGAACCCGTGAGTGTAGTAACACCACCTGGGTGGAGTTGGTGGTACAGAAAGAGTAGCTAGGGTTATGTAAACAATGACATGGCTGAATATTTAGCTGATTTCGACAATGTGGATGAGGCAGATTGCTGCCAGGCCAAGCACAGCTAAATAAGAAAATGCAGGCAGAGGGCAGATACAGACACCACCGTACACCACTAGTGGGTCATAAGTGATGATGGATTGCTTTTAAAAAATCCTACTCACTCTGCCTTTAAACAGGTGCATTAAAAAAAAAAGAAAATCCCTCCCTTCCTCTCTGGAAGGCTTTCATGGCACCCATGGGTGTTTTTCTTTTTCCAATTTATTTGATTTTAGTATGTAAGATGGAAATATCGAGCAGCTAATCTAAAAAGTACTGATCTGTACAATAAATACATTTTTTCATTCTCTCCCTCTCACAGCTCACCTTCTTATCCTTGCACTACAGCCTATATAGGGCTGATAACGTCTCTTCCTTTTCGTTTTTTCTGCTTTTCTTGACTCACTGATTCCTCACAAGTCTGTGAGGTGGGCGTCCTCGCTCTTACGCAAGCCTCCGCTTCTCGCCTGCCGGGGGTCTGGTGTCTATCAACCCATCTGCCACTTCTCCTTCAATGACAGCACTTTTCCTCCTTACTAAACACACTTACATTGGACTAAGGTGGTGGAAGCTTAACGCCACGATGGTGTCCGCTTATAGACGTTAACGCTGAAACGCTGAAAATAAACCTGCTGGATGATGATTGGCACTCCAGTCTGAAATGATTCAACAACTACCTGCCTGCGATATTGTAAAGCAGGCAGCTAAGTACTGTATATCTAACTCGTGTTACAAGTACAGTATACATTATTGAATCCTCGTTTTTTCTTATTTGCCTGAATGCAGAAGTAGTTTTCTGAAGTTAGAGAAGGAAGGAAAGTGGTTTTTGTACAACATCATCAGATAACTGAGCTGTAAATAATATGGCCACTTGTGTGGTGCACTGAAAAAGACATGTATATATATTACTAAAAGTAGTGTCACCATGCTGGTGGACAGAGTCTGACCTTCGCTTTCTTGACACTGCTCATGATGTTGCCCAGATCCTCCATGTCAACCACTGAACCTGATTTTTTCTCATCTTGCAGGCCAGACTCCTCCTCATCACTGCTGGACTCCATCAGATCCTCCTGGCACAAGAAAGAAAAGAGAAGAAACCCAAAGACGATCAAGGACATGGTGACACAGATGATCGAGTGGAAAATGTAAATGATCCTCTAACGTAGAGAGCTTCAAGTTAAAACCCATAACCAATTAAAGATTTGTACTAAAATAATGAGATGAGGGAGACCATATGGAACACATTTATTGTACATTGTTATCTCCTCTTGGGCCGCCTAATTAAATAAGAAAAGCCATATGCGTGTTTATGGCGTTTCAGAGGATTTATCACAATGTTGGCGCTTCGGTAGGATGGAGTGCACGAGCGGTACAGTGGGTAGATAAATCACGGTGATGATCCCCTCGCCACGGTTTTCAGCTACTCTTGGTTCCGGTTGAATGTCACCTCTGCTGAGTGCACTGAGTGTTACAGACAGAGGGGAAGAAGTCTCAGCTAGATTTGGCTCCGAGGTGCCTGCTACCATGACAACTGGTCATCTGTGTGTGCGGTGATGCGTATGAAAGCTGTTTGTGTGTGTGTGTGTGTGTGTTGTGCGTGTGTGTTCGTGTGCGCATATATGTCTGTGCGCATATATGTCTGTGTTTGTACTTTCCTTCTTGTGAAACGTGTAACTTCAATTTTGATTGGTGGAAGAAAAGCGCTATTTTCATATTCTGAGATGATGGACAGTGCTGACAGTGATGAAGCCATGCAGAACATTTATAACACCATGCTTACCCTTGAAAATGCATCAGTGCTACCAAATAAGGATCTGATAAACTGAGGGTAACACTCCTCTTCCTGAGTCCCTCTCTGATTTTAATCACATTGTTGAAGTGCAACATGAGGCCATTAGCCCACCGAGTCCACTTCAGCTTCCTGTGACTTTGTGTGTGCCTTCATCATACACCAGCTACACGTGTTTTCAGCCTTTTTTCCTTTTATATTCACCAGTTATCACCCGCTTACTTGTATTCTGAGTCAAGGGGGCCAAGATGGAGTCTATCTACAGTTCACTGGGCAAAAGTAAGGTTAAAAGTTGACTGATTTGATGTTGCCTGGTGAATGAATTAAACAATTTTGTTCAAAGCTCAATGAGAAGCCAATCAAACATTCAAACATAAACATAAAGACAAAAAGAGCACTTTAGACTCTCTGTCCAGAAAGAACATGGAAAGATATCTCACTGACATCCCCAGTTTTACAAAGTCTTCCTGTACACCTGACGTGTTCAATCAGGGGATGGGAGTATACAACAAAATGTCACTGCGCGAGCAAGCAAAACATGTCATTGTGTCTCTGGTGAATGATTCATGCAGCTCTTGAGCCAGCTAGTGACAACATGTACAACTAGTATAAGTTTCATCAGACGTACGATGGAGCAGTTATGTATTTTACATGTTTAATCGCCCCCCGTCAAATTGATCACAACACTGTCAGAACATTGTATTTATGTTTAGTTAAAGCTCCATTAAATAATCTTTCTACCTTTAAATAATAATAATCATTATTTTTATGCTACACTGACTTGTAATAAGGTGAATGGTGCCCCTTACATTCCCACTATGCACTGCGTACGCCTGTTCTCACACTACGTAACTTTGGTCTCTGGGTCGGGACACGTGGGTAACACTTTACAGCACTAAGTCACACACTACCAAAAATGTCAATTATGGAGAAATTGTTTTCTGGTTAAGCTTTCAGTCCCAAGAAACTCTTGAAATCTAAAAGGTTTCAATTTAAAGGCAGTTTTTATCGCCTTTTACTAGTAGTTACAGTTCTTTTTAACCACTAAGTTAACCTACTCCCCCACAAGTCAGTAAACTGTTCTCAGTGTGCCATTATAAACACGGCTATAAACTCATTACCTCAGAGCTGTTATTCTGCTGAGCTTCCTCCTCCTCCTCCTCCTCCTGCTCATGTCCCTCTTTCCTCTTGTTCTTACAGGAGCCTCCAGTCTTACAGTTCCCACTGCAAGTCTTCTTCTCACCCTTCGCCAGAGCCTGAAGGCGGTTCAGGAACTTGACCTTCCAGGCCAGGAAATCTGCCTGGATGCTGCCATTACGACTCTTCACCACATTGCAGTCTCCCTCTCCCCTGGTCATGATTCGCATGCCACTCAGCATCCACAGCCATTTGTCCACGTTTTTACCCACCTGGTGAGGCAAAAAGAAAACTGGGTCAGAGTTTAAACATATAAAGTCCGGCTGTTTGTAATAGTAACTGAATGCAACCTTGTAGCTTTTAATATTCTTTGAATAACTAATTGTAAAGCACTTTATCAAGCTGTGTTATTATTCTGATAGAAGTTGATATGGAAGCCTTTTCTTACTGTATTATAGTGGCCAACATAGACAGAGTTGCCAAGACCGAACACTGCATATCTGAGGCCTTTGAGGTAGGTCTTCCCGTATCTGAAGTCAGTGGACGCCTCCTCCAACCACTTGCAGAACCACTCAGCGTTCTCTGTGGGCTGCCCGTCGGTGTAGGTGGCCACAAGAAAGACGCAGACCGCCTTGTTGGTGCACTGAATGGAGATAAACAGACAAAGAGAGACAGTAAAAAAAGTACAATTAAACATTTCATTAAACACACAGAAGAGGTATTTGTAAATGCAGGTGTCTTGATCTAAAACTTTTCCTTGGATACTTTGAACAACAGTAGTAAAACCTTTGTTAATGTGGACTTGGAGAACAAATGTATCTAGTAATCGATTTCTTACAACTACAAAGCAGAATGGACTTGTTTACACTGACGGGAAGCCATAGCCAAACAAAGACAAATCTTGGAAAGCACTACAGCACCGTGAACAATTCGCTCCGGGCAAGACAACTCGCCAATATGTTTTCAGCAAACACACAACTGATTCTGCCTCCAAGACTTGAAATTTCATGCAACAGACAGAAGAAAATAAATCCAGCTGCAGTTTCAATGTTCAAGTTTTAAGGCCAAAATTAAATCCACAAGCAGCAACAAGCGGGTTACTTCGGCCAGTTTAATTCTGTTTAAAAGGAGTGAGACCAATCACATCACAAAGTCGGCAGCAGTTCAGTCATCGTGCACACAAAGCCATTCATAGTAGAATAATGTGTGTGTATACTAAATTTGGTATAAAAATCGAGAAATGTTTTATATTTTGGGCTTTAATTACAGCGCCACCAAAAGGCCGATGGGAATCATATTTTTTGTGAAGCATGTGAACATCATTGAATTTCTAGTTATGGTGCAACGCCTCAAGTCTCTGGTTCGTTCCAGCGCAAAGAAAATTGAGAAAGATTAGATAATGAAATGGCAGATAATGATTAATAGACCACATTTGATTTCAGAAATTGGTTGAAACATTCTTCCCGAGCCCGAGAACCAAGATTGGTTGAATTCTTGGCCACCAGGTTTTCAGATACATATTTGTGGCGCCCCCTATAGGTCAGGCTTAAATTGCTTCAGTAGACCTATTTTAACAAATCGCCCCCAGGGATCAATAAAGTATGTCTGATTCTGATATTTCCAATCTGTCTGCAGATATCTACCGAGCTTTATGACTGGACAAATTGTTAATGAGTTATGTCTAATGTTCTGCAAGGCCTGCTCAACTGTAGTGCCTCAATGCTGTATACCAAATTTAGTATTAATACAATAGAAATTTAAAAAAAGGACATGTTTTTGTAGAGAACACTGAAGGGAACTTGTGTGTCACATTTCAAGTTAAAAGGGACATACTGGGTGGGTGTCCCTTTGTAATGTGAATTAATATAGCGCCACCGTCTGGCCAATTACAGTCATGTCTCTTGTGAAGCACATGCACATCATTTCACAGCAGTTATTGGGCTAAGTTTCATGCCTCTGGCTCGCTCCAGCTCACAGCAATTTGAGCCACATCAGCAGACGACAAATGATAATAAACCCTAATTAAATCTAAAGTAAATGCACATCGCCTCCTTTGGCTCTGTGGAAATAAACAGAACACTTCAACTTGTTGAAACAAACCACGTCTTCTTGACTGACGGCTGGCCAGTAAGTCAGTGCACTGAAGAGCAGCTGCATCAAGGGAGCGACTGGTGCCTGCGGTCGTTTCTCTTGTGGAGAGTTTCCATCACTAAAAACTGTATCACTGTCCAATTGAATAAATAGTTCTCCCCTGCTGTGTACCAGCCAACCAATCTCCTATTCATCTTTCACTGCAGTACACTGCGCCTGTGCCCACAAAATAAAAAGCCAACAGTGATGAAAATAATCCATCTTTCTTCAGCTGAGCCAGATTTGTGTAACACATTCGTCCTCTGTGACGGCCGTTTGAAGACTCAAATCAGTGAGAAATGAAGGAATGGCTGAGCTGGAACATTAGAGAACTTGAGGCTCACTCTACTGTTTGTTGTCAAGCTTTAACCAAAAAAAAAAAAAGAGTTATGATTTATTTTACTTTGATTAATTCTGTTCTAATGAAGCCTCGCCTGTAAGTACACGCTGCCAGGTCTGATGTGATTGAATTCACTTTCTAGAGATTTGTTTAAACACCCTGAAGCAACTTCTTGGTACAGTCTATACAGCATGCTTTTATCCTCTTAACACAGCTGCAACAATTAACTGGTGCATTAATTAATCACTTAAATCATACAATGTCAAAATGTAAGTTTACACACTCAGGAGTTGGCTGTTAGTGGTGTAGGTTCTTGTTTAAGGACACTATCTTAAACCCACATCCTCATGTTCAGGGCCATTTATTTCTTCTCTTTGAATCGGACTTACCTCATCAGCAAGTTGATCGTCTGGATCGTAGTCCTTCATGTCAATCACCTCTGCTGGTATACCCGAGGCCTTCACCTCCTCTGACAGCTCTTTTGCAAATGCCTGAACAAATGAAGAGTCTTAGTCGACGCTTATCATCTTATCGCTGCCAGTCTGTCCAACCTTGAACTCATCAATCGTGACTGGAATTTCCCTTTTTTGTGAAACACTGATTTACAAAGGTTTGCACATGGTTATGGTTTACTTTACTGGTTCCACTTGAAGCTCTGAATTATGTCGACACTGTACCAGAGATTCATTGTGGATGCTATTTTGGAGCGGTGGTATCGTTAGAGGTGTGGTTGCACTTGATTATGGAGCTTTTTGTGTTTTTGTCTGCTCCTGTGCCTACATTTAATTATTACTTTTACCAGGTTTCAGCACCAATATCTGTACCTTCGCTGTTCCGGTTTGTGAGCCGTAGAAGATTTTAACCCCTGACACATGAACTACAGCGTCCCTGTCATCCTTCTTCACAGCTTTGTAGACCAACGTGCCGACGTCTTTGGGGAAGCTTTTCTAAAACACACACACACACAGAGAAAAGACAATTAAGGCGAAGACAAATACACAGACAGGTGATCCTGCAATGTGCAGCTTTAAAGTGAAAACCAGCAGCCACAGACAACACTGTTAGAAAGAGGACAACGTGTCTGCAACCACACATGAGTGAAGATGAGACATCAACAAGGGACAATTCACCTTCTTCAGTGCCATCTTCAGTGAGAGCCAGATGCCAAACACCAGTGCAGCAGCTGAATACAGATACAGCCTGTTGCTCCATACCGACATTAAGTAGCTCTCACTGGGACTGTGTGCATTCTGGGACACTGGAGGGAGAAACACACACACACACACACACACACACACACACACACACACACACACACACACACACACACACACACACACACACACACACACACACACACACACATATAGACATCCTCTGTTTACACACCAGTGAGACGGTGGCCAGATCTAAAAGCATGACGTCAATTCAAGGTCCAGTTCCAGTTCATTCAAAAAAACTAATAAAATAAAACTCACCTTTACTGTCCGAGGTAGACACGCCACATACGAAGAGAGAGATGAGTACGAATAAATTCGGCATCGCTGCAAGTGGCTACCTTATATTAAAATTACACAGACCTCTTCAGCTGGTACTGTGCGCCACCATGTTGTTTGGCCGCTGAGCATGCTGGGAAGTGTAGTTTATTGAGGTTACGCTCGAACGTGACTTTCAAAGCAAAAGTATGGTGCCAAAGACCCGTGCCCAGTGCGATACCAAACGGGGTATCATGTATTAGGCCAATGTAATGATAATTTTATGTCCATGGTTTTAAAGACGTTAATTAATTTAAAGTTGTATTTTGGATTTATAAGTGTTCCTACGTCTTATTTGGCGGTTTTAGAGTATTTTATTTTGAAAGTATTCACCGATGTATTCACATTAATGTGTGTTTACTGCCCTCTAGTGGTCACACGGAGGAACTGCAAGGTTCAATTAGTCAAATTAGCGTCAATGCATGCGGTAACTTCCGGTACGTACTTTCAAAATACAGTGACCAAACTGAAACGAACGACTATACCGTGAATCATTGTGTGGTTACAGTTACAAAATACAACTACAAGTTACTTATTTAGGCCTACACACATCTATAATCATGATTATTGCCGTCTGGTGGCCACAGTTAATACCTACAACTGCTATCCACGAGCATAAAGTTAACCACAATAGGATAGTAACAGCTCCGGTTTGACGTTTTCAAAATAAAACGTCTACTATAAACATAGGCGTAATTACATTTAAAGCAACTTTTTGTGTGCTAAATGTTATTCTTTATCATTTTTAAAACACAGCTTTTCCAGGTTGCATTATTATTTAAAAATTACAAAAACAAGTTGTGACACTGTACAAAATAACACATTACACAATTATTATATTATAATATATGAAGTATTTGGGGTGAAGTAAAATCGTTTTGCAAATAATTTCGATTGTTTTGTTTTGTTTTGTTTTTTTTTAAATAATCACAAATCTCTAAATTATTGAAGTCGAGCACGAAAAAACAAAACGGGAACGGAGCTGTTGTTCAATGTCGATGTTTCCTGGTGGACACTTTACAGCAACACACTCGGAGCGCCTCTTTAACTGCGACGTTGTGCACTGACAGCACATTGTGTTTCTCTCGTCTGTCGCAGTAAACAGAAGAAAAAAAAAAATGTCCATATTTACGCCAACAAACCAAATCCGACTCACCAACGTGGCGGTGGTGAGGATGAAGAAAGGAGGGAAGCGGTTTGAAATCGCCTGCTACAAGAATAAAGTCATGAACTGGAGAGCAGGAGCGTGAGTAACGTTGCATGTTTTTAATTTATACCCCCCCCAAAAAAAAAATGACCTTGTTTATTATCGATTACAGTCAGCGGATATTGGCTGGTTGTGTCTTGCAGAGAGAAAGACCTGGACGAGGTTCTGCAGACACACTCGGTGTTCGTTAATGTGTCCAAAGGTCAGGTGGCTAAAAAGGACGACTTGACCAAAACTTTTGGGACAGATGATCTGACAGAAATCTGCAAACAGGTGAGAAATATCTTCCTGATCACCTCTCATCCACACTGTATCATCATCATCATCATCAGAGGCCTGTCAAGGGTTCCCACGCCTCCTGGAAAACCTGGAAATCAACCAAATATCCTGGAAATAATCCACATTGTCCTGTAAATATCACTCAGATACAACTACGTGGTGCATATTGTTGTTAGAAACTTTAAGTTTAAAACACTTAAAAACAAGTCGACCTGATGCAAAGTGGAACTGACTTTTGAGTCAAACGTTCTCATATCTACCTGCACACAGCCGATTCATGATTAAATGTCTTGTTGCTGTGAACGCTAAACTTTCTAGAAGATGAATGAAGTCAATTTTACTTGATTTAATCTTGATTTGTTACTTACGGGCCAAATTATTGTAGTTAATATGCCTCAAACCGCTGCTTGTACGACTGTTTGTTAGCGAGTGCTGTCCTGTATTGTCAAGAAAAAACATCCTGGGAAATAGTTTCTGGGAAAGAATGGGAACCCTTCCTGTTCATCTTCACTTCCTCACCTTTAATCTGCTGTTTCTTTTTCTTTCTCTTCAGATCCTGGCCAAAGGAGAGCTCCAGGTGTCCGACAAGGAAAGGCACAGTCAGCTGGAAACCATGTTCAGGGACATCGCGACTATTGTGGCGGAGAAGTGCGTCAACCCGGAGACGAAGAGGCCGTACACGGTCAGTCTCATCGAGCGGGCGATGAAGGACATCCACTACTCTGTCAAGGCCGGAAAGAGCACTAAACAGCAGGTGAGGAGACACATTAGCTTTGTTTGTTGCTTTGGTTATAAACAACTAAAAGCATTTTCTCATAGAATTTATTCCTGTGTTATAGAAATGTACTAACATTTGCAGACTGATTAAAATCTGGAAAATGCAGCTGGTTTGATCACCACAATTCCTTTTTTTTATGTAATTAAAGACGGTGTGCTGTGTTTCCGTTCCACCGGTTGCACTAACAGTTGGCAGAGATGCATTTAACACTTAAACACTGTGGAGATTAGTTTTATTATTGTTGGACAAAGTTCTGTTCTGAGAGTCTTTGTCTCGACTGACTGATCCGTCCCGTTGTTGTTCCCAGGCTCTGGAAGTGATCCGGCAGCTGAAGGAGACCATGGAGATCCAGAGAGCCCACATGAGGCTGCGATTGGTGCTGCCAGCCAAGGAGGGCAAGAGGCTGAAGGAGAAGCTGAAGCCGCTGCTGCAGGTTGTGGAGAGTGAAGACTTCGACGAGGAGCTGGAAATGGTGAGGAACTCTTCAGAAATCAAAGCGTGTTTGTGGGTGTGAGGGAGTAATCTCTGCAGTCTCTGAAAGGTGTGACATAAACCAGATTGGATTCACTGCAGTGAAGATAATCAGACAAGGAAACTCATGATTTTTGTTTTTTTTAATCCTAAAATGTGTAAATTCTCTCTGTATTAACTCCTCCTCCTCCTCCTCCTCCTCCTCCTCCTCCTCAGGTGTGTCTGGTGGATCCCGGCTGCTTCAGGGAGATCGATGAGCTGATCCGCTGTGAGACTAAAGGCCGAGGTTCTCTGGAGGTTCTCAGTCTGAAGGACGTAGAGGAGGGAGAGGAGAAATTCTAGTAGCAACCAGTCGGGACTCTGCACCTTATCCACACTAACACACTTCACTGCGGCACACAGACAGCTCGACTCGTTGAACAGACTCTGTTTATGAGGAGAGTCTTGCTAATTGCAGCCATTCCTGTTACTCGGACTCTCTACGTTCAAAGGATTTATTAAAAATGATTTGCCAGATTTGCATGCTGGGTGGAATGTATTTTTTAAAAATAAGTTTGAGCGTTTATACGTAAACTAAACAGTTCAAGGCTGAATTTACAGTATTTGTTTTATTTCAGAACTTCTGGACCGTTAACAGAACTTCGTCTCTGCCTTCCATCTGACTTCGTGTGCCATGTAGTCTCGCTCAATATCTCGATTTTATGGATCATTTCTTTAACCCAAATAATGTATATTTTTGTCATAATGAAATGAGTTTGCTCTGTAGTAAATAAATATATAACAAAATAGTTTCTTTATTGTGATTCCACAGTGATTGTTTACATCCCCAAACCCAAAATGTGTTTCAGCTTTAAAATGCAAAACTTCCAAGGGACATTTAAAGCATTTACTTCTGAAAAAGTGCTGTACAGATCACAATACAGATTTCTAGCTATATTCTCTTGAACCATGATTTATAAAATATATTATGTAAAGGAAACAATACAGTGTTTGTAAGTATTACTTTAGGAGTAACTTTCTTTTACAAATGAAATGTGGAAGTTTTACATTGTTCAGCACAAACTAACATTAGAAACATATAGTTAATGAACTCTAGTAAGTACATCTTACACTTAAAGCTATGATTTTAAATAATTATCAAAAAGTTTTGATTTGAAAAATGACATCTTCTGTTGGGATGTAGCTGCAGAAATATCTTCACAAAGACCTTGAGTCATTAATAACTTTAATTCATTTTAGGGTTTTACTAAACGTTTTCATACGAGTTCAGGTTGTACAACCATCTCTAAGTCAGACATTTGGTTTCTCTGAGTTAAAAGAAAACAGAAATCATGGTTTCAGTCATTTATTGCAAAAATAGGGAAAGTGCAGCACGAAAGAAAAATCTGAAGTTGGTTGACACCGAGTGAAAAGTGCACTCTCTGTTAGTGTGTTCTTTACTCTGAAGAGTATCGTACTGACGACTAAACACTGGTGTCTGGGTCTTCGTTTCACGTGATCATTTTACAGCCTACCATGATTATCGGATGCTTCCTCTATTTTTTTTTTTCAAAAATAGATTTCTACAGTATATGTTTCAAAATTACCGCTCACCTTATCAAAGTGTCCTGTGCCACAATGAGTTAAAGCCTCTGTAAGACAAATAAATGTAACAAACTAATGAATATATCTGAATCATTTGCTTTATTCCACAGTGCACAAGAATTCATCTCAGATGTAAACATTTCTGCCACTCTCAACAAAACAAAACATATGAAATTGCATTACTCTAATGTAGGGCAATGTATATGTGCAATACAGTATTAAGTTTGAAGATCAATATTAACACATTCACATTTAAGGCATTACAATATATCCGATGGCTGTAATGTCTTAATGCAAGTTTAGTGTCAATAACTGCATCAAGTAAAGCAAACAGTTTAATTTTACAGTGCTATTGAATCGGGGAAATTGAGTTGAATGTTCATCCTCTGACTCTGAGGTAGAGACCTCATTTACAATATAGCCTGGTGGAATTGAATAAATATATAAACACAAGATCCTAGGTACCAATAAACACAAAAAATAAGCCTAGATAAAAAGCCTGATTAAAGTAATAAAAAGCCAATTAGTAAAACATAAATAAAGCAATTTTAAGCAACAAATCAACAAAGACAATTACAACTGGAAGTGTAATAAAATGAGATTAAAATGTTTAATAACCCTAAGTATGGAAATGAGGTAAGCATTACATTGTTCTGCATGTTATTCTAGGTTGCAGGTGCACAACGAGACCAACTGGCTTTTCCAAGCTCATAAAAATCAACAACCTGTAACACAGGGGCCCACATTTACAGACAGAGTAATGCAAGCAGGCAAAGAGCCAGCAAGGGCCTTATAAATACAAAAACACAGTGTCTATCACGCCTTACAGAGACAGAGGGCCACCCCAACCTTATATCACAATGATGAGTATTATAATTATTACCAGAATGTAAATCAGTACTAATGTATACAGCTTCAATAGAGATGGAAGAAACACAGCAAAACAAAATGCAAATTCAGTCCTACCCACATCCCTGTCAGTAAAACTAGTTACCTGACACATTGCTGTGCTTGTACTTTCTAATGTTAAACTCATGCTTAGTTAAGCCAGTGCATCATAACTCAACAAGTGCAGACAGAAGTTTTCCTCTGCTGTTAAATCTACCCACAGTCATCTCACATATTAATGATTTCCCAGTATATATTCCCTCAGAGAGGCTCTGATCTGCGTTCATACTGGCTGTTTGTGAACGTAGTCCTGTTGATCCTGCTGAGTGGGTGATTCGCCTCCTCCTCTACATTTGGGTACCTGCTCCCTCCAGGCTGCTGCACCTGCCTCTCACCAGTGGGGCATCTGGTGGTGAGAAACACCCCTCCGACCAGCATCAAAGCAAAGGAGATCCACCCGAGGTACAGTGCAGGGCCCCAGTCTCGTCTCAGCAGCACAACACCCTCCAGTGGCTGACTGGTGTGATGGCATGTCCAGGCTGTGGGGATCAGCAGTAGGATCCCAGACACAACAAAGAGAGTACCAGAAAACACTTTGATCTGACCACGCAGAGGGAACCACACTGCCCCCACTGATCCAATCACCGCAGCAAAACCCCCAGCTCCGATGGCTGCCATGATTAGGGCTCTCCACATCCGAAAACTTCCAGAAAGAGACATGAGAGACTGGTAGAAGGAGCAGTGCAGGCTGCCATCGTGGGCCAAGTCCCAGTGATCCCATTCCAGCCACACCCCATCCCAGTAGGCAGGCAGAGTAGCCGTGGTGTTGTCCAGGGTGCCGCTCACCTTCCACAGAGCCAGGCAGCGAGTCAGAATTGAACAAAGCCACCCTGTGAGGCCCAGACCGAGGGCAGTGAGCTCCAGCTGCCGCTCCATAACTCCAGCCTGCCTGCTCCTCCTCTTTTACAGCAGGCCCGACTGCCTAACCAGAAACAGCTGGCAGCAGAGTGAGGTGGGGTGGGGTTTGAACTTGTGTTTGCATGTGAGAGGCACAGACAATCTGTATGTGTATGTGTGTGTGAGTAGGTGTGTCTGTTTTGTCTGTTCATAGAGCGGAAACCAGTTCTTTGGTTCTTGGAAATGGTTTCAAAAGAATTCCAGTCTTTTAGAGAAAAACAACCGTTTCATTGTGCAATGATTTTTCTGCCACTCTGTCATTTTTCTGAAAAAGAATTACTTAATCTCACTCTTGGGAAATACAGTGTTTTCACTCTGTCCTTAGTGTCCATTACACACAGACAGGCCCAAATACACACATGCTACATAGAGTTATTGGGAGAGATGTTAGAGAGACAAGGCTGTGACAGTCAGCCACACCAAGCTGTTAGGGTTTGTTGCAGGTGAACTGGTACCTCTCCAGCTACCAGTCCAGACTCACCACCCTCAGCCAATAAGTTCCTACAAACTAAGAGAACTTAATTTAAAGAGCCACAAGCTCTTCCTGACATTTAAAATTTGTGTGCTCACAGTAGCAGAGACTCCCTCTGTCCTTTGTGGAGCTGCTGGGTACTACTAGTACTACCACCTTAGTTATACTTTATAGTTTCTAGTTTGTGACCTCTTTGAAGTCTAAACCATGACAATTTTATTCCTCATAAGCAGTGTTTCTAAAATAAATGCAATCAGTTAGAAACTTGCTCCCAGTTTCCTTTCTGAAAGCCAGCATGAGAAGCTGGGTCATCAGGAATATTTAACTCTTGTGTTGATCAAACTGAAAGATTTGCATTAAAGCATGACTTATGATTGCATCAGGGGGATTATTAACTTAATGCTCGCTGCTCCTGATCTGATTTGAGTTTTTCCACTTTGTCTAAAACTTGTCTGGTATCTATTTTATTCTACTGATGCATTCAAACTTTAAAACCAAAATCATGAATGTAAACAGCAAAAAAAGAGAACCTTCAGTCAGTCAACTCTGTGAGAACTAAATGCACTTTGACAAAAGAATATCGTTTCTAAAATTGTTTTATTACAAGATATTTGTAAAATGTTTTATACAATTAATTCACAATGTATCAGTTCATTGCAAACAATCAGAGGAAAATTAGGTTTGATACAAAAATAACTTTTTCTTGCCAGAGCAGTTTGAAAAAAAATAAATCAGACACAACTTGTGGTGCTATAAAAAAAACTGACAATGAAGGAGGGTTTCTGAAGAAAAGTAAAATTATTTGCCGTCTGTTTCAGAAGAATGGTCTCAGACGTAGCCGCGGCTGGTGGCTGTGGATCTGGGAACAGGTTTCTTGACTGGATACTCTGGGCTCTCTTTGGGTGGACAGGAGCTGCAGAGGAGGGCACCACCCAGGATGAGAAGCCCAGCTGTGCCCCAGCCAATGTAAAGTGCAGCTCCCAGCTCTCTCCTCTGGGCACTGATCAAGAGGGGGTTGTAGAAATCCCTGATGATGCTGTTGGCGGACCAGCAGACGGGGATGAGGATGAGAACACCGGCACAAATGAAGACAATTCCAGCAGCAATGGTCACCTTTGCTTTGGCACTTGGATCCTCCACAAAGTTGGTGCACTTGCCTCCCACAATGCTCAGGACGACCCCAAAGACAGCAACGATGATGGCGATGACCACAAGAGCTCTGGCAGCCTGAATGTCCTGGGGTAGAGCCAGCAGAGAATCATAGATCTTGCACTGCATCTGGCCTGTGCTCTGCGTCACACAGTTCATCCACAAACCTTCCCAGATGACCTGCGCTGTCACAATATTTGCTCCAATGAAGGCTGTGACCTTCCACATTGGCAGGGCACACACAATGATGGTCCCCAGGAAACCGAGGATCGCCAGGGAAAAGCCCACCATCTGTATTCCCATTGACACCATGGTGAGGTCTTCTTTGAGTCACTTGGAACTGATCAGAAGTAAGAGAGGCGAAGGTTTCAGGAGCAGGTCACCTCAGTCTTGATTGTAAAAGTGGGTTAAAATAAAGACTGTGGCGCATTTCTTTTGGTATAATATCTTTTTTGAAGGTGGAGTCATCACTGGAAAATCCCACTCCCCATACACCACATCCCACCAGCTGTTGTTGTTGGGTTGCTACTCACATTCCTAACTTTCAGAACAATCCTTTTCTCACAAGTTCTGCAGAGAGGGAAAACAAAAGTTCTACTGTGCTGTGATTTTTCAGTTACCGATTTCCCAATCTTATTGCAACCAGGCATTTATAAACAAATGTAATCCATTACTCATTACTGGGTACTACTAGTACTACTACCTTAGTTATACTTCCTAGTTTCTAGTTTGTGACCTATCTCAATTCTAAACCATGACAATTTTATTCCTCATAAACGTTATTTCTAAAATAAATGCAATCAGTAAGAAACTTGCAGCCAGTTTCCTTTCTTAAAGCCAGCATGAGAAGCTGGGTCATCAGGAATATTTAACTCTTGTGTTGATCAAAAGATGAAAGATTTGCATTAAAGCATGATTTATGATTGCATCGGGTGGATTATTTACTTAATGCTCGCTGCTCCAGATCTGATTTGAATTTTTCCAAGTTGTCTTAAACTTGTCTGGCATCTGTTTTATTCTACTGATGCATTTATTTTAAATCGCTCTGGACGGTAAACGTTAAAACCAAAATCATGAATGTAAACAGCGAAAAAAAAAGCAAACAAACCTTCAGTCAGTCAACTCTGTGAGAACTAAATGCACTTTGACAAAAGAATATTGTTTTTAAAATTGTTTTATTACAAGATATTTGTAAAATGTTTTATACAATTAATTCACAATGTATCAGTTCATTCCAAACAATCAGAGGAAAATTAGGTTTGATACAAAAATAACTTTTTCTTGCCAGAGCAGTTTTAAAAAAAAAAAAAAAAACAGACACAACTTGTGGTGTTATAAAAAACTGACAACGAAAAAGGAAAAGGAAAATTATTTGAATGGTCTCAGAAGTTGTCTCGGCTGGTGGCTGTGGACCTGGGACCGGAGTAATTGACTGGATACTCTGGGCTCTCTTTGGGTGGACAGGAGCTGCAGAGGAGGGC
The DNA here is from genome assembly GCF_905237075.1 of Dicentrarchus labrax. Taxonomy (NCBI): domain Eukaryota; kingdom Metazoa; phylum Chordata; class Actinopteri; family Moronidae; genus Dicentrarchus; species Dicentrarchus labrax. The sequence goes on along the minus strand of NW_026136704.1, from coordinate 29,121,818 downwards.
ACCACCCAGGATGAGAAGCCCAGCTGTGCCCCAGCCAATGTAAAGTGCAGCTCCCAGCTCTCTAATCTGGGCACTGATCAAGAGGGGGTTGTAGAAATCCCTGGTGATGCTGTTGGCGGACCAGCAGACGGGGATGAGGATGAGAACACCGGCACAAATGAAGACAATTCCAGCAGCAATGGTCACCTTTGCTTTGGCACTTGGATCCTCCACAAAGTTGGTGCACTTGCCTCCCACAATGCTCAGGACGACCCCAAAGACAGCAACGATGATGGCGATGACCACAAGAGCTCTGGCAGCCTGAATCTCCTGGGGTAGAGCCAGCAGAGAATCATAGATCTTGCAATGCCTCTGGCCTGTGCTCTGCGTCACACAGCTCATCCACAAACCTTCCCAGATGACCTGTGTTGTCACAATATTTGCTCCAGCGAAGGCTGTGACCTTCCACATTGGCAGGGCACACACAATGATGGTCCCCAGGAAACCGAGGATCGCCAGGGCAAAGCCCACCATCTGTATTCCCATTGACACCATGGTGAGGTCTTCTTTGAGTCACTTGGAACTGATCAGAAGTAAGAGAGGCGAAGGTTTCAGGAGCAGGTCACCTCAGTCTTGGTTGTTAAAGTGGGTTAAAGTGAAGACTGTGGCGCATTTCTTTTGGTATAATATCTTTTTTGAAGGTGGAGTCATCACTGGAAAAAACCACTCCCCATACACCACATCCCACTATTTCACATGATTTAAACATGTGGTGCTTATTAAACATATGGTGGCAATTATAACAGAGTTAATGAAAGCCAGTTGCATTGTAGCAGCCTCCCTCTGTGGAGCTGTTGGGTGGAGAAGAACAATGCCACCTAATGGAACTGCATTCAGATGTAATAGGCTCTGTAATACAGAAAAGTGATTCAGATGACACAGGTTCACAGTATTTATTTTGAATTAAGATGCAAATCACGCACACAAGCTTTTGTTATTTCAAGTATTCATTTAACTAAAAATAGTGTCTAAAACAATTGATTAATGTAATCCTCCACTATGCATGCACAGTCAGCTACATGGATACAAATCAATTCACTGACTTTCTTTGTGAAAGGAACTGGCAACAAAGTCATTCTTCATACGACCAAGGAAATCAATATCATGATTCATTTTGACAAATTGCAGCTATTTCACAAGTTAATTAAAGCTGTATTAAACACATGGCTACATATATTTCCCCTATATTAAAATCTAATGATTCAACTGCACTTTTCATGACAACCACGAACATTGATAAACATCTGCAAATTGTTGATATTGACACTGACTGGTAAGTAAACTATTGATAATGGTCAAATCCACTCACCCAAAAGAGAAATAACATAATAAAATGTTTTGTAAAGCATACTTTTTGAGTCTTTTCATATATTTAAACATGTTGTCTTTTTCAAAATATATATATGAACTGTATATTATTGATACATGACCAACAGCATTATATCACACAGTTCAATACAGTGATAACTTGTTTTAAACAATATGTATTCAGCCATCAGTTCTCACTTCACACATAGTTCTTGATAGCATAGCTGCTGTGTATGTTTGTCCTGGCCAGTGTGTACCCACTGGAGGCTAACCTGGCCCTCTGTGGTGGGCAGCTTGTGCACAGAATGGCTCCCCCACAGAACAGCAGCCCAGATGTCACAAAGCCGATATATATGGCCGCTCCAAGCTCCCTCTTCAACACCTCAGGGACGCGTGGGTTGTGGAAGTCAGTAATGATGGAGTTGGCCGTCCAGGAAACAGCAACTATGGTGGTGAGAGCCCCAAGGCAGAAAATGGCCCCAGAGCTCACCACCAAACGAGCCTTGATCCTCGGGTGACCCAGGCAGTTGGTGCAGCGTGCTCCCAGGAGGAAGATGAGGAATCCCAAACATCCCAGCACCAGGCTGATGCAGATGAGGCCGCGGGCCGCCTGGAGGTCTGGTGACAGGTCCAGCAGGGCGTCATAAAGCTTACACTGCAGCTGACCTGTGTACTCACTGACACAGGTCATCCACAGACCTTCCCAGAACACCTGCATGACCACCAGATGGGTGCCGATGAATGCAGTCACCTTCCACATGGGCAGAGCGCAGATCAGGATGGTCCCAGCAACGCCAATCATGGACAGGCTGATACCGAGCTCCTGTAGAGCCATGGGACACAGTGCAGACTGTCTCACACCCTGGGAAACACAGACGGTGGAAAGGATTTTTAGTTTTTATTCAGAATGGACAGATTTAATCTTCCTTTTATCACATCATATCATTGACATGCTGCTGGTGGAATTAATAAAGTGTTTCACTGATTAATGTAAAACTGAAATGTGTTCTTCTGTGTCAGGTCAACACAATATTCATGTATGGCTTTCTATTTCAACCTGCAACAAGGGATTACGTCAGCCAAAGAAATATAAGACAGACAGACAGACAGACAGACAGACAGGCAGGCAGGCAGGCAGGCAGACAGGCAGGCAGGCTGGCAGACAGACAGACAGGCAGATCTGTGTTCTGTTATCAGATGTGATCACAGAAACCACCGAGGTGTTTTTCCGTAAAGCTGCAGTTGTTTCCTGTAACTGAAGTCATTGGGTAAAAATGTAGGGATTTTCTGGCCATGGAGGCAAAGGACCACTAGGTAGCAGTATATCACAAAAGACCAACACAAAGACTCGGTTTATTTTGCTCTCAGTTACAAATTGCAATTTGAGAGAAATACTTTAATAAAAAGTGTTGCTGACATGAAATTAAAATATGTTGTCAGCTTAAGATTTTTACCTTCAAATAGATTTTTAAGGCTCAAATCTAAAGTTGAATCAACGTTTTCCATCCATCTCATCTACGTGGTTATTATTGCGACCATGACACTGAGGGTCCCCTAACCTTAACGATAATTATTTGAACCCAAAATATGAGGATTTGTTTACACATGTATGATCCAGGTTGTATGACATCTCTTTCTATTTATGTTTATGTTTATGTGATATTGCAGAATCATTATCACTACAGATCTAAAAAATCATGTTATTAATTTGTCAAAATGTTGCTCCATGACCAAAGCTAAAGGGACAGTAATGGGTGAGAACAGAAAACGTTTATTATATAAATTTCTTAAGTGTCTTATCTTTGAATCGTATAATAATGTCTGACCTTCACGCCCAAGCCAGACTGAGCTGAGCTACTAATATAACTTTAACACCTGGGATATGTTATAGATAGAAAGATATTTCACTTCCCATAAAGTTTGGAGAATCAGTGTATCCCTTACTGATACTCATCAACATCTATCTTATTACTCTTGTTGTGCTCGGAATACAAGAAGCTGATTTGGAGAAAAATTTTAACGTAAACCAGAGAGAAAGCAGGAAACACTTAATGGAGACATTTCTCATTTTCGAACATTTGAAGCTAAGAGTAATCTGACCCTCCCTTCTCTCTGATCCACTGTCTGATAACATGAGAAAACACAGCACTCCCGTCAGGTTGGTGGGACTCTGGACGAACAACGTCAACATTTTCATATTAAAACCCTCTTGTAAAATCTATTCAAACTAAATATTTGAGATGTTCAGGGGCAAAGTTGACGTGAACAATCACTGTTGAGACACTGTTGTTTTTTTTCCCCAAGCATGTATGTAACACACATTGACAGTGACGGATGAAACTGCAGGTCATGCTTTACTAAACAGATCAGCCAACAGTTATTTAAGTCCCTGAGTCACCATGTTTGTTCTCAGGATAGTGATCTATGATAAGTAGCTACCTGAAAAACAGGTTCTCTCAGTATTTAGTTTAAATAACCACAGGTGCATTTTTTGAAGCATGACAGAAAAAACAACAACTTACAATTATAGAAAAGTAATTTATTGTGGAAAAAATAGGATCACAAATATCAAAGAGCAAAAATATGTGCAGTGCAATTACAAAATGTTTTAGTTTTTCAGCTGAAACCAACAACTTTCCCAAACATGTAACACAGAGTTTCTATAATTTAAACCACCCCCACATACACATTAATACCAAGAAATATTCAAAGAAATTTCAGACAGAGCATCTTCATACATCGAAAGTGTGATTCTCTTACAAGGACAAAGTTCATATTTCCTTCATTGTGGGTTGCCTGTGCGTATGTCCTTTGTCTTGATATTTCACAGCAGCTAATTAAATTCCAAACTTCAAGCAAACAGCCATCGACCAGACTTCTCTTTGTCCCTTTAGAAATCTCAAATATACGTCTTTGGTGATGTAAAAGAGTTGACTGAATCCACTTTGCTATTTCCTCCAGACTTGTTTATGAGGTACCTCACAGAAGGGGTCTCATCCTCTTTGGGGGGGCAGCTGGCACACAGAAGCCCTCCTCCCAAGAGCAGCAGTGCGCTAGCCCCCCAGCCGATGTAGAGAGAGGCCCCGAGCTCTCTTTTCTGGGCGTCTACTAGCACCGGGTTGTAGAAGTCCCTTATGATAACACTGGCAGTCCAGGAAACGGGGATGAGGCACAGGATTCCACTGATGATCAGGATCACACCTGCTGCCACTGATGCCCTAGCCTTGGCCCTCTCCTCAGGAATGAAGTTGGTGCACTTTCCACCAGCAAAAGCGATGAGGAGTCCCGCGATGCCTGTGACGATGGAAACCACAACCAGAGCCCGGGCCCCCTGGAGGTCAGTGCCCAGAGCCAGCATGGAGTCATACACCTTACACTGCATCTGGCCTGTACTCTGGACCACGCAGCTCATCCAGATGCCCTCCCACATGATCTGGGATGTCACTATGTTGTTGCCAATAAAGGCAGTGACCCGCCACATGGGTGCGCCGCAGACAATGATCACCCCAATCCACCCAAAAAGGCCCATGGCACAGCCAGCCATCTGCATCCCCATGGAGGCCATCGTCTTCTCTCTCTGAGTGTCTCTGAGAGAATATTAACAGCTGATCAGGTGTTTCAATGCATCTGAAGCAGGTATGAGAATGAAGAATGGGAGGAGAGAAAGCCAAGCTATTAAGGACACATTAGAAGCTCTGCCAAAGAATACCAGCCATGCAGGATTCTTTGTGCGTTGGGACAATAAAGGTTGGGGTTTCACTCATTCTTCTGGATGGAGACGAGGATTGGGTTACACACCGGTTTTGTTGGTACTCTCAAAAAGGAAAGGATGTATGTTACAGAAAATGCACCATCTTCAAAATGTAGGCAGTTTGAGCGACAGCACATACAGTATCATCAACATAAGGGTGTGCAAAGAGTGAGAATTAACTGAATGCATTCTGCCATTCACTAAAGTCTCAAGGCAAATTTTTACATTAAATACAATTCAATAATAAAATAAATTATGCATATTTTTCATAATATTTAATGTAAAAGAAGATAACAAATGCATAGCCCCCTGGACACTTTTGACCATCCGTCACACTCCAACCCCCCTCACCCAGCTTTTGGCTTTGGTGTGCCACCCCAAGATTTTCAGTGGCCACACCTATTAAACATTTCGGGGGACATCAACTCTCTGCTGACTTTTGTGATCACAGAAGAAGCAAGATGTTACAGTACAAACTTTTGTCTCTGCTTATGTAGGTCCGTATAAGTAGCTGCAGTACTTGTTGGGCATCTGTCTGTTTGACATATTTCAAAACACCTCTATAGGTGATAAAGATATGTTTGATCTTACGTTTTGCTTTTAATTTAGCTTAGTTTCATTGTTAACTTAATAAACAAGTTGAATTCTTTTAGTTTGAGTTTTGTGATTGTCTTTAAACTATAAACATTATACCAAAAAGTCTGAATTTGTCTTGTAAATCTTTCAGTGCTTACAACTATTCATATGCATAAAAAGCATAATATCATTTAAAAACCATATGAACAAATATAACAAATTTAAAAATACATTAAATATGCAGTAAATGAAGAATATATGTTTCACTTTTAACGATTCATTTCCTGGAACCCATTTTTCGATCATTGTTTAGTTTGTTATGAACTAGATTGTGATGCATTTGTTCCATTGTCTGACATCAGTGAGTTTGATACACAATCAATTATCCATAACAGGTTCAGGTAGAGTATTTCTAGGGCAACTTAGGAATGCGAAACCAGGTAAAATGCAGCAACACAACAGGGTGTGTTTACATCAGTGAAACACACCCTGTAATGCTGTGCTGACATCATGTTTGTGATGAGATTCAAAAATCAAAAACAAAATGCATCGTTTGAAGCTTCCCTTTTGAACAACACACAGAAGCATCTTCTGGACTCCCCAGTCAATCTGTGCCCTCCAAAACTAATGAAAATCACTGATGAAATATAAATACAATTTATGATGTCGTGTGTAAGGTTTAGTCACAAACATGACTCAGTTGGGTTTAGGGATCATTAAAATCAAAGGTTTGGGTTAAAGGTCCAGTGGTCAACATTTATGAAGATCTATTGGCAGAAATGGAATATAATATTCATGTTTACATTATTATATTATATAATTGATACATTATTGTATTTACAGATGCCGTGCGTGGCTTTCCATGAAGGCTGCCATGTTGAACCGCCGCATGTTTCTTGGAAAGGGAGGGTGAAGGTAGGAATGCAATCAGCAATTACAACACTAGATTCCACTAAAACCTACACACTGGAACTTTAAAATGACTACTTTGTTAAGGTTAGGGAATAATAAGAACCACTTGAATAAGGCTGAAGTGACTGTTATTTTTTTGGGCGGGCAGTCTTATTGGGATTATTTTCAGTGTGTATGTGGTTTCTGAAATGAAACAGTGAGATTAACATTCAGCTTTAAGGGACTTTGACAGTGTTCACATCCATATTGGGTGAATGTATCCAAACCAATATATCTTATACCTTTGTCATGTATACTTAAACTTACATGTATCCATCATTGTCCAAAAACAAAACATATCAATGAGCCACATCACTTGGTAACGTGGTCCTTCATTTGGACAATTAAAGTTAATTTTCTGATAAATTCAGATTTGTTTGATGGAAGCAAGAGAGTGTTTTTTGAGGAATGAACAGAACAAAGATGTGGTGTGAAACTACAGTACCTGCAAGAAGATCTTTCAACAGCATCATGACTATAATGTGTTTTTTCTACATAAAGCTTGTGTCAAACCACAGATACATTATGATTTCATTGTAGAAATTATTTTGTTATATCTTTTTTCAATAGCAATATGAAAAGTACGTTTTTGTTTACTGAAATCAAGAATCAAGAATAAATAATATTCTTGTGGATACATATATCCATTGTTGTTCTAAAATCAAAACCCATCAATGAGATACATCGCTGCCCTGGGTGACGTGGTCCTTATTATGGGCACTATAGATTACTTTGAGTCAACTCCCCCCCATACACCATCCTGTTGATTTAAATACTCAGTAGAGCACCAAATGTCAGTCAATTCATTCCAGAAAATAGTCCCCAGGAAATGCAGAATTTTTATAATGAAAGTATACTGTGCATTTGTGACCCGTATTTAAAGATTTTCATCATCAGTAGGAACCAAGGCGCTTGGGCCTGAGAGACAGAGACAGGTAAGGAAGTCAGAATATATTGAGAGTATGTTTTCATGGGATTTATTGACAATAAGTCAAATGTAGAATAACACCAGCCTCATCCTTTTAAACTGAAGATCAGTCCTCAAACGTCATACTCTCTGTTTAATTCCAGCTACTTGAGCACAGTAAATTCAGCCTCCAGGTATTTACTTACTGTACTGTAAATGTATGTAAACACAGAAGAGGACGTAGTGCCCCTCTAAAGAAATGTCTATGGGAGTAACAATTGTACAATAATGATCCCTATCTGGAAAGATCTTTATTAGCATTTGGTCAGCAGCTTAAGGGGTCTGTTTATCTTTCAAAATCTTCCACTCTGTATTTACTCTTTACAAATAGAAGCTGGTGTATGGGTATGGCTTTTAATGCTTGTTGAAACTAGCACACTGTAGCAAGTTTTATGAAAAGGCTTTGATTGGCACTCAACACTGTAAAACTGGCTGAACTAGTTTCACGTCTGCAGGAAGAATTCATACAAATGGCTGAATGTTTTTGAATATACTCTTCTGCTTAGTTATACTTCTAGTTTCAGGCCTCTTTGAATTTTAAACCATGTCCACTGTATTTACTATAAGCAGCGTTTGTAAAATAAATACAAACGTGCACCCCAGTTTCCTTTCTGAAAGCCAGCATGAGAAACTGAATTATCACTGTATTCCTTAACCCCTCTGATACAATCAAGTTAAAGAATTTCCTTTGACACATGACTCGTTGCATCATTTCATTTCAGATTATTTGAAATGCAACATCACGAATGCAACAACAAAAACCAGAACAGACCAAACCATGTAGACTACAAAATAGGCACATTGACACTAGAATCTCATTTATTAAATAGTTTTATTAAAAATCAGTGATTTCAGTAAGCAAAAACAGTCTTTTTATATTGCTATTGAACAAAGATATTTGTACAATATTTTGCATAATAAAATCACAATGTATTAGTGTACTGTACATTTCCATCCATATCAAACATTCAGAGGAAAATAAGGTTTAATACAAGCTTTATATAAAGTAACTCAGCACAGTCATTATGCTGTACAGGTACTGTAGTTTCACACCACATCTTCGTTCTGTGTTTCTCATTCCTAAAGAAACAATCTCTCTTGCTTCCATCAAACAAATCTGAATTTATCAGAAAATTGTTTCTCACTGTGTGTCCCTTTTTAAAAAAAAAAGTGAGACACAACTTGTGGTGCTCTCAGAAACTGGAAACGAATGAGAATTACTTAAGAAAAGTAAAATTATTTGCTGTCCTTTTCAGAAGAATGGGCCTCTCAGACATAGGCTCGGCTGGTGGCTGTGGACCTGGCACCGGCGTACTTGACTGGATACTCTGGGCTATCTTTGGGTGGACAGGAGCTGCAGAGAAGGGCACCACCCAGGATGAGAAGCCCAGCTGTGCCCCAGCCAATGTAAAGTGCAGCTCCCAGCTCTCTCCTCTGGGCATTGGTCATGATGGGGTTGTAGAAATCCCTGATGATGGTGTTGGCGGACCAGCAGACGGGGATGAGGATGAGAACACCGGCACAAATGAAGATAATTCCAGCAGCGATGGCCACCTTTGCTTTGGAAGTTGGATCCTCCACAAAGTTGGTGCACTTGCCTCCTGCAATGCCCAGGATGACCCCAAAGACAGCAACGATGATGGCAATGACCACAAGAGCTCTGGCAGACTGAAGGTCCTGGGGTAGAGCCAGCAGAGAATCATAGATCTTGCACTGCATCTGGCCTGTGCTCTGCGTCACACAGTTCATCCACAAACCTTCCCAGATGACCTGCGCTGTCACAATATTTGCTCCAATGAAGGCTGTGACCTTCCACATTGGCAGGGCACACACAATGATGGTCCCCAGGAAACCGATGATTGCCAGGGCAAAGCCCAGCATCTGTCTTCCCATTGACACCATGTTGAGGTCTTCTTTGAGTCACTTGGAACTGATCAGAAGTAGAAGAGTTGAAGGTTTCAGGAGCAGGTCACCTCAGCTCAGGTTGTAAAGTTGAGTAAAGACTGTGGCAAACTTTCTTCGGTTATAAGGATGTCTTTATGGAAGGTGGAGTCAGGAAGTCCTTCCCTCTGACCTGAAACCAGTGCATTGGACCTGCCCAACCAGATTCTTGAAATTATTCGTATGCGGACGGAGAGTAGTTTCGACGAGATGAACATCAGTCTTAAACGACTCTATGTAAATGAGACGCCACATTCCTCACGGAAACAATACTCTGCCAGTGGCCGACCTTTGATTGGGCAGGTCCCCGGAAGATCAGGTCCAGTCAGTGGTTTCAGGTTTTTAAAAAAACATCAACATGGATGGGAGTATCACCGGATGTCAGACGTTGACAAGAGCTTCCATTTATGGTTTATGTTCCTGGTTTTGCTCATTACTACTGTTTATTCATTACTATATATTTTCCTTCCTCCTTCCTTATATATTTATTTATAATATTTAACTATTCAAAGAAGTGATTTTATTCCCAATCAGAATCAGAGCACTCACATTGATCAATGTTGCAGTTAATTGGATTACTTCAACAACCTATTTTTTCTCTATTTTCTCTATTTTAATAAGGTTTATTATGTCTCTGTGTATTTCATGTATTTTTCAGATGTTCTGTAGTTAACAGTGAAATTAAAGTGATTAAAATTATCATTTGTTTTCATTTTTATAGATTTATATTTATAAAATAGTAGCAATATGTTGTATATGTATAATGACTCCACAGACAGATAGGGGAATATATTACAAACATTTTATTGAAATCTCAAAAATAAAGTGACATTTACAAGAAATCAAACATCACAAATCATCACAAAATCATGCAAAAAAATCTGCTCTGTATGACAAGAAAATAAATATATCGATTCACTTGAAAACCAATCCAACTGTCACAGCCACGTTGACACAATATTCCTCTTATATCAAGACTTTATAAACTAGAAAGATTTCTACTTTAAAGCACAAAATCAATCCAAAAGAGAAAACATTTTACAGAAGATTCCTAATAATCAAATGTCACAGTGATTGTTTCAGTGAATTAATTCCTAGGATATATTGGAATAGATACTATCCTTTAGAATTACAATGTGCATTTTTTGGTGCAATTTTACTTTATAATGGCATAACAAGTTCATGAAGCCATCCTGGCAGAAATCTTGGCAAAAAGTCTTTATCCTCTTTCGGTCCTTTCAGTTAGAGGTACTGTCTAGCAGAGTATGTGGTTGGTGCTCCATATGGTTTGGTGGGTACATATGACCCCGCCCCTGTGTATGGTTGACTGGATGGGGGAACATACACAGGGCCATACGTTGCTGGGTTTGCCACTGGGCCTGCGTAAGGGTACATAGGTGCTGGTGGGTAGCCAGGGTATCCATACATGGATTTCTGAGGAGGACAGGATGTGGTAAGGATGATCCCACCGATCAGAAGAAATGCAGCAGAGGCCCAGCCGATGTAGATGGAGGCTCCGATTTCCCTCCTCTGTGTCTCAATGGTCAAGGGGTTCTGGAAGTCTGTGATGGTGATGGCTGCAGACCAGCAAACAGGGATCAGGACCAGGATGGCGCAAAGAATGATGAGACAGCCGCTTATGATGACCACCTTGGCCTTTGATGAATCGCTCTTCAGGCAGCCGGTGCACTTGGCTCCAATGAAGCTGATGACAAAGCCGATGAAGCCAAAGATGAGGGAGATGATGACCAGCGCTCGGGCAGCTTGTAGATCACTGGAGAGCCTCATAACAGACTCATTCAGCCTGCACTGCATCTGGCCGGTGCTCTGCATCACACAGTTCATCCACAGACCGTCCCACACTATCTGGCCAGTCACGATGTTGGCTCCAATGTAGGAAGTCACTCTCCACATGGGGATCCCACAGGTCACCGCCACCCCAACAAAGCCTATGAAGCTTATGACCTGACCTGCCACTTCCTTGCCAATCCTCCCCATGGTGAAGTGGCTCTGTCTGTAGCAGGAGAGAGAAGGGATTCAGCATACAGGTCTGGTTCTCTTTCGGTGTGTGACACAGCTCTCTCACTTGTTGTTTGTCAGAAAATGTACAGGAGGAGGGCTGTCCTGTTGTCAAGTGAGTTCTTCTGGTCAAACAAGATTCCTCTTCCTAGAACTAGAGGAGTGGCTTGAGGAGTTTTTAAACAATGCCTTGCTTTGCTCTTGGAAAACACACTTTCATATGCAGATTTCACTGCAGCAAGGATGGGGTTATTGGATAGTTACAACCACTTAGTGACTTCAAAGGCCCTGAAACCAACTCAGACTGTGAAAGCTAGCAAATGATCAAATGGCATCTAGTTTCACAAACAGGCTCTTTGCTGTGCTAATTTAAATCAGAGTAGTGGTGGGGCATCTTAAGGCAACAACCCCCACACACAACTGATAAGCACAAAAACAGTTCATCAGATTATCTCTTTTTCACTCTAAAGTTTATGTTATTATTTTATTTTAGTCTAAAGAGACTATTGTTTATGCTTATTTTTCATAATCGAGAATTGACTTTTAAGACTTTCGCATTGTGTTTGGTACCACATTGAGACAATTTTGGAGAAAAAGCTGGAGGAAAAAAGTTCACTTTCCCTTTATTCTTTCTGCAAAGTGTTTTCCCAAGATGGTATTTTGTGTCACTAATTTGTTTAATCAAAGGAAGCTTCCGGTCTGAAGGTTAAAAGTACTTAAATATTTTGTTGAATTATTGAACTATAACTGTCAACCACAGTATCTGTAATACAAACAGAGCAGAGTTTTTTCTCTCAGTGGATTAGTTTGATTTTTCGATAATCAGCCTGGAGCTGAGGAAGAGAGATTATCTGTTTTAAGCATAACAATCCTTTTGATTGAGTGATGTCACACAGGATGTCGACTTTGCATTTGAAAAAAAAAAAAAAACAGGTTTCTCAGAAGTAATTAAACTCATCCACTGAGTGTATATTTTATTTACATTAACAGAACATGACAAGATTCAGAAGCAATTTTTTTAAGTGATACAGATAAAAATGCTTAGACTTTCCTTAAACCCACAAGTGTTTTTGCAGGAGAGAACAATAACTGACACCCTTTTTGTTACCAAGACAGACGTAATAGATGTGAAATGTGTTAGTTATACATTATATATCATATACTACAAGTTATACATGAAGGAAGCTATGTTGTTTCCTCCATTTATTTGTTGAGATGTTACCATCTGAAAGACAATAAAGATAATTACACTGTGAAATCCTTACAAGAATCTGACTAAATATTTACACAGATTATTTATAATCATGATACAAATCCTGGTTATTCATCAACCAGCTGCAATACAACATGGATTTAAAAAAGGGCTCTTTAATTTTTTAAGTGTATACTGAGACATGAATGAAGTTCCTGGTGTTTAAGTGAACAGACATTTTCCACAGCAAACATTTTCTCAAACAAACTCATCATAGCAGGAACAAGCTCAGTGGTAACATTGAATACAGTTTCGTTACTTCTAGGTGTGACAGTGAGCCAGCCTGCACAATCTCAGAGCCCCGTTGACACAACTAAATGCAATGAAGCCTTTGTTTATGCTTTTAGTTAGACTTGCTTGACAGGACAAAATGTCCCCTGTGAGAAAGGTCAGCATGCAGGTTGAAACATGCAGTCAATCAAAACTCAGGATTCAGATCATGGCAAGTTGTGATTTCATTCTATAGTTAAATTGGCAGGTTGTATGATTTTATTTCTCTGTTTCCATTCCTGTGACCTCAAGAGTCCATGTAGGAAGTGCAAACCATCTTATACGTATTCTCTTGATGTGGAGACTGACTTCACAGGTGTGAATTTGGGTACGTAGTGGGGGTGTTCATGTTTCGGTGGGCAATTCCAACACAGTAGTCCCCCTCCCATCAGCAGCAGTGACGCAGCCGCCCAGCCGATATACAGCGCCGCTCCTAACTCATACCTCTGGGCTTCGATCAACAGTGGGTTGTAGAAATTGTTGATGATGCTGTTGGCAGACCAGGAGACTGGAATGAGACAGAGCAACCCCGAGACGATGAACAAAACTCCAGCCAGGATGCAAGCCTTCGCCTTGGATCGCTCGTCCTCAATGCAGTTAGTGCATTTCCCACCAGCGACTGACACGACCAATCCAAAGATTCCAGTCAGGATGGAGATGACAATCATGGCACGAGCGGCCTGCAGGTCCTGTGGCAGAGCCAGCATGGAGTCATACACCTTGCACTGCATCTGTCCTGTACTCTGCACCACACAGTTCATCCACATGCCCTGCCAGACGGTCTGAGCTGTGATAATGTTGGCTCCAATGAAAGCAGTGACCTTCCACATTGGCAAGGCACACACCACGATGACCATGAACCAACCGATCACAGCCATAGATATACCAATGATCTGAATCCCCTGAGAAACCATCTTGCCGGCTTTGCTCCACACACGTCAAAATCCAAAAAGAAAGACAAGTGGAATGATGTGAGCTTATATTTATAGGTTGTTGTGTGGGAAGAAGGGACACAGGCATGAGGGTATGTGATACCACAGTCCTCAGCTCCTATTGGTTTGAAGGAAGGAGTTTACACATAAACAGAGATCCAGTGACCTTTAGTTGTGCTGACCCGTCAGAATCCAAACCTTCAAGGTCAAATACAAACAAAAGACAAGTTGTCCATCAACCTTTTATCCTCTGAATGACAAAGATTTCAAACATAGAAGTTTGGCCTCAAGCACACACAATTAAGAAGAATTAACAAATGAGGCTTTTTCTATTTTCATGATACCAGTGATACCAATATGATACATAAGCTTTTCCCCAAAAATGTTTTATAACTTCATTCACGAAAACTGTACATTAGACAGGGTGTATATGTGACTTGTTAAAAAGGGAAACTGGATAAAAATGTAATTTGGATTCAAGTTCCAAGTCTGAACAAGAATAGAAGCCAAAAACACAATTGATCTTATTTAGTAAACATTTGCTGTATGTTTATGTAATGTGAATTTCCAACTGTACAGAAGGTGATAAAAGTTCTGTTACTTTTAGTATTTAGTATTTACGCACAATATGTGTGAGATAAACTGCAAGATGTGTTAGTTTGTTTACAGTAAGGGGCAGTGTTGGGCAGGTAATGACTCAGACATGGATATGTTTCCTGTAAAACAACATGCATCTCATAATTCATAGGTATAGTACAAAAAAGATGCATTAGATTTGAATATAATTTAGATTTAGTTGTTTTTACACAATTAAGTTGTATTGTCTCTGTAAAGTTTTGTCTGCTTATATTCTTCTTATATGAGATTTTCAGGGTGACTGAATCAGTATTTTTGGAAAATTTCATGGAATATTGAGAAACTATTTTGGAGAAGATTTGATGATATGTAGAATTTTGTCTAACTTTTCTAAAATATTTATCATTGCTTTTAGTAATTAATCAACTAGAATCTATGCGTTGTGTCTTGCAGAGCCCCACCCAACATGACTTCTTCCTGAAGCCTCCATTTTACCTGAAGATGAAGCTGTTATAAAAATGTTATAAATGTTTTGAAGAACATACAGAGCATGATAATTCAATGTAGATAAAAAAATCTTTATTTACAATTTCAGTGTCACATATAACACGTACTTTAAAATGAAATGATATGTAAAAAGGCACAAATGGATGAAAACAAAGGAAAAGTAACAGAAACAAATATATATATGTATATATGTATCTTTTTTCACTCCACCTGGTCAAACATTTTGACACTCAGTCCACATGACCAGTTATTTGGGTGTGGTGCACATCTCTTAATCTTGGCACTGATGAAACAAGCCATGAAGTGCTGTATCTCAACAAGTATCAAATCAAAATGAGCACAATAAAATCACTGTGAAATTCAGATCTTGCACAATATTGTGGCAATATGAAACAATTTCATGGACCACAAAGCATTTGAATCAAGTCTTTTGTCAGTCTCTGGTCCTTGTCATTTGTCTTTTCTCTCCTCAGACGTAGTCCTTGGGTGCAGTTGAACGGGGAGCTGAGTACTTGGCAGAGTAGTTATCCTTGGGAGGGCAATTGGCACAGAGGAGCGCACCACCCAGGATGAGGAGGGCTGAGGCCCCCCAGCCGATGAAGAGTGCAGCTCCAAGCTCCCTTTTCTGAGAGCTCATCATTATTGGGTTGTAGAAGTCCCTTATGATGGTGTTTGCCGTCCAGGACACGGGGATGAGGCACATAACACCAGCAATGATAAAGACCACTCCAGATGCCACGCCGATTTTGGCTTTGGAGCTCTCATCCTCCACGCAGTTGGTGCATTTGCCCCCTGCGAGGGACAGCAGGATGCCGACAATGCCTACCAGGATAGAGATGATAATGAGGGCACGGGCAGCCTGGAGGTCATTGCTCAGAGCCAGCATTGAGTCATAAACCTTGCACTGCATCTGGCCTGTGCTCTGGACCACACAGCTCATCCAGATGCCCTCCCAGTTGGTTTGAGCAGTGACAATGTTCTGGCCGATGAAGGCTGTCACTTTCCACTGGGGCAGAGCGCAGGCGACGATGGCCCCAATCCAGCCAATAATGCACAACGCAGTGCCCACCATCTGAAAGGCAGCCGACACCATGTCTCCTCAATAAGCTTTTTGCAGTCGTCCAAAAAAAAGGTCCAAAAGTTGTGTGTCAGGAAGTCAGTAAAGTCTTGCTTGAGAGATCCCCAAGAGTAAATGTTTGGGTACGGTTGGAGCAGGTCTTTTATACACTTAACCCGGGAGGGGCTTGACACACACACATTGTCTGTGACGTGATGACTATACCCCAACTACCAGCCATGGGCATGTGTCATCATGTCAGTTTTTGTCTCATTTCAATAATCGTTGCAGGTGGAATAGCCACATTATGACTCACAGGTATTGAGATCGGTTGAGCAGACAAAAAAATATCCCCAGCCACACCCTCAAAAACATTTTATTGGCCAGTAGGAAGCTTTCTTGTTCCTTTTTAATATGTTTTGTGTGACTGTGACTGACTTTGATGTTGTCAAGTTGAAGTCAAAATGGTACTTTTCAGACTATGAAGGAGCACATAATATTTAATTTCTAGTTTAAATGAGAGATGAAGACAAGAGTTTCAGGGATTTCAGGGATTTCATCAAACATTGACTATTGCTTTCTACCCTCTGATGTCACCCTTTAAGTCAAGTCCTGTCATTTCCATTTTTTAGGGTTGCACACATGATGAAAAAGAAAGAAAGAAGAAATAATTATTTTGTCAGATATTTGCTTGTGATCTTGTCTGTTAACCTTTGACCCTTGGTCTGTGATCTTTTCAGCTGTGGGAGTTTCAGTGTAAAACAAAGAAGAAACACCAACTACTTTTGTCCACAGTGAAAATGTGTATATGTTAGAATGTGTGTGTAAAGTGACTAAAGTACTATTCTCTTCTTTACTTTGCTATTTCTTAGTTTTAGAATTAAATACTTAGCGCACAGAATTTAATAAAATTCACAGATATGGAAATGACTAGATTAGTTGCACTTCTTGGCTTCTGCTGCAGCTTTAAAGCACTCTTGATGTCAGAAACGCAGCATATTGTTTAAACGGTTGCACTCTGCACAGACTAAAAAATACACTTCCGTAATCCTCGGATCCACACCTAGGAACTGCCGTTTTAAGGTTTGGCAACTTCTTGTTTATTTTATGTGTTTTGCTATGTATGCACATTCTTTACATTGTAAAGCTCCAGTTGATCAGATGATCACAACTGTCCACATTATTACTTAGTAGGTCATATATACCCTGTAATAACAGAATACGTACCCAGTAGTTAAAAAATAACTACAGTATAACTTCTCTGTATAATCTCGACTTGTTATATTCGACCCTTATTCCATAACTTCACATCTTGTTCCCCAGTACCTGCATAAATATACTGGTACGTATTGTATTGTTACACCATTAGTAGAAAAGACTACGCCGTAACTCCAAATCAATTGCGCTTTAATCTAAAACATTACCAGATATTGGAGAAGATACAGAAAAGATGTATTCTAGGTGAAAAAGATATCGAAGCTGACCTTGCAGTGATGTCAATCCTTAAAGGCGGAAGGGTTGCAGCCTTCTATTGGTGGTCTTGGGAGCAAAATGTGCACTCTGCAGTCCAGGGGTCCCACTTGATTTATCGATAGTTTTCCACAGAAGTGAGAAGACAGCAGGATGGAGATGTTGGGGAAATGGCAAACACTATGCCAAGTGATTCCAGTTGACAGACTGTTGCAAAAAAAGAGGGAATAGTGAGAGGGGGTAAAGAGAGGTAGAGAGAGAATCAGATTGTTTCAGAAATGAATAGAGGCAGTGTTTAAGAGCCAAAACTGCCGTTAGGACTATAATGCCTCTATTTTATCCAAGGTAAGATCATTAAAGCTACTTCGGCCTGGCCATGGAGATTGGGTTCCACACACAAGGAGGCAGTGAAGAATTTCCACAATTAAGAATCTGAGGAGAGATGGTTTCAGGGTGAGATTAGTCCTGATGTCCAGGCCCTGATAGGTCCCACCATCACATGTCTGATGTTTTGGAAAAATTCACGTATCATAAACAAAGAAATATGCATGCAGCAACTTCAACACCCTTACAAAGCACTGTATCAGACACTGAATAATCTTATATGAGTGTAATCATTTAAAAAAAAAAAAAACTCTGAGACTGAGTTTAAAATGAAGTCACGCTAACTGTAGCTTGTTATGTGAAACTTTGTTGTGTGTTTTTGAAAGTAATCAATGGTGCCTGAAAACTGTAATGGTAAGCTTAAGTTTCCTCATTGAGGCAACTTTGCATTAGCAAGACGTTTTGCATAAACAGGTTAAACACTTGACTCAAGAAGCCGTGAGAAAATGCCAGAGGGAGCTGGAGTGACAAGTGTCAGCAGGTAGTCTAAGGCAAGCCCAGACTTCACAGTAACGGCTGGCTTTGGCTCTCACTCAACTCCCCAACCCTTCAGTTAAAGAAGTAGCTGGGACATTATGCATATCACCCTGCAGTGCAGACAAGGTTTAGGTGTTTTAATTTAATTTAAATGCATTAAGTTGTCCGAGGTTTAATTTAAATAAAGTTAAACAACAGATGTTGGATTACATATAAGTGTAAATACATGTGAAAACACATTTTGAATGTTCAGGGTGGGAAACTAGTAATGAGGATTTGACAGTTATAAAACTGGGCACTAGTTGGGATCAATAACTGAGAAGCAGAGAATGGATTTCTGGAGGAACTATACCTACAAGGTGTGTGGAAAGGGGAAACAGAGGTCAAAATCCCAGTACTTGTAACACAACTTCACTGTCAGACCAGTGTGTTTCAGCTTGTGGCCTTAGTCATGACTGCTTGAATTTAGGAGAATATAGCCTTAAATGTAATATATTTATTTAAATTATTTTTCTTAATTAAATTACCTCCAGCTTATTTGTCCGGCACTGGGCAATGCATTTCTGAAATATTTAAAATAAACTAGTTCTTGATGCATTTTGTTTCTTTTCAGTGAAAAACTTAAATTATTGTTGATGTCTAATGGTGGTCATTTTGACAAAGATCGTGATTATTCTTAATTGAACTGACAAGGTGTTCAGACTTTACCAGCCAGCACAATAGTAGATATATGTATTTAGCTTCAGATAGCTTCAGATATTTTTACTGATTTAAATCAGTCTGTATTCTGTAAAGCATAAACTATATTGAAAAAATCTGACTTAATATCATGCATTGGGCTATGCATCCGCTGTTTCACTGCACCCCTCTTTCTGGTGGCGTTGTAGTTGTCCTACAGTGCCCTATAAAGCAGCCCATTGACCTTCACTTTTTATAATTCAATTTTATAATTCATTTTGTCCAATATAAAGCAGAGTACTGTATATTTTGATGTAGATATATATCCTGTGATATTTTAAGTAGTACAGTATTGTAAGCTCATATTGTAAGTTACTAATCACCATATTCTAGTTCTAGCATGAGATATAAAGTGATGTGCCTCCAGTTCTCTATGAAAATATTGATATTTTGGTATGTAATGAAATTGTCCTTAGTTACATTGTTTGGGTTTTTCAGGTGATACAAAACTATGAGTACCATAGTTTAATGTATCAGAGAGGGAAGTATTTGTTTCTATCTGTGTGGGCGGGAGCATGTCTGTATCTGGCATGTGATGTCACTACAGCGAAGCCCTGAGGCTATTGTCCAGGTACAGTCACAGTTTCAGTGGGTAATTTAAGCGCAGTAAGTATCTCTGCGGGATCATCAGTGAGTCAGGCGTGTTCGGACATGACACAATATCACATGACAAAAACAGGAACCTGACGTCTACACGAGTATGCAGAATGTGATGAAAGAGATCTTTTGTAGCAGTGTGGCATCAAGAGTGTACAATATCTTTACATATCAAAAAACGTATGGTCCCTGTTCTTTTCTGTTCTCAAGACACAGATATTTGCCTTCTTAGAATGTTTTTTTCTTATGTTGGTGACGTAGGAAGTAATGTGGGCTAAAACAAGCCACACATAATGGCAAAGGCTGTAAGCCATTTTGGTTTGCGAGAAAGGGAGTGGTTGAGGATTTGTGTTTTGGCCAGGGGACGCTTTCACTTCCTTGTGTTTACTGATGGCAATATTTGGACTTTTTTTTTACTTTGAACAAAGCACAGGAACAACTTTTGCTTTCTTATTTTTTATTAATTGTTTAACTTCCTAATACATGTTGTCTCCATCATCCGTCACACGACTACACTCTATAGGCTTCAATCATTTGTACAATTTGTGAAACAAAAACAGTAACAACAAAATCTAAAGAAATAAAATAAATGTAGTCAGAATTGATAGAAAGTGTAGTGTGAACAAACATCAACCTACAGCCGACAGCAGTAGCTCATGGAAACCGGTCAGACTGGCTTTTGCTCCCATGACAGGTGAATGTTAAGCAAGGTGCTCTGCAAGTGTCTACATGTTTATTTCCAGGATACGGTCTTATCAAGAAGCCAGGATGCACCTGCAGCATATATAGGGAACTCCCTAAATAATGGCCATGTTTGGTGTGTATGAAAACACATCCTGTTATTCAGAAATCCATGTACTCATCAAACAACACTTGTGTATAAGATAATATACTACTTGACTCCATAAATATAATACGAAATTTAGTGTACCACTGAAACTTAACATTTATGCATTAATGACACTCTCGTATGTGATTTAGTTTGAATCAAAGTCTCAGCTACACATAAATTATACACTGCATTAAGTAAAATTCAATATCCTGTTCCTGAAATTTGATTAAAAAAAACTAAAGGCCCCCCTCCCCACATTTTATTGTAGGTAAATTTAATGCTTCATAAAAAAAGGCACTTTAGTACACAAAGCTCAGCTGTATCAAGGTGCAAATCCAAACCTTGAAAGTTAATCATAACATTTTAAAGTCAGATCCACACAAAGCCGAAAGCAAAGATACATATTTTACACGTTTTTGTTAAAAGTCAGCATTTTGTAATAGTATGGTTTGTGCTGACAGATGTCTTCAAGTTAAAAATTTTGCGAAAGTTAACTGACTGATAATTTTCTCAGCAACAGATTGAGTAAGATAACGTCTAACCCATACTAACGGGACTGTTGGTGTGATGTTATCGGTGAGTTTTTGAAACTAAAGTAATGGATTGTCCATAGCAACACCCAAATGTCTGGCTTCAGGCTGAATCTGTGTTGCTGCTCTGCATACTATTACAGAGCAACCACACAATACCTTTTTATTGTATGTTTCATAATGATGAGCGGTAACTTCACTGCCAGAATGGAGCTGTTTCGGGTCAGTTATGGTATTGTGTTGTATAGCAGGGTATTTTTCACCTTGTTTTTTCATTCAAACCTGTTACCAGGGTGTTGCTTAGCTAGCCGTTGCTAAAGGTTAATGTGGTGGAGGATGCAATAGTCAGTCATGTCTGTTGTTATCAAGCCGTATCTGGTTTTATCTGACTTTATCTGGCAATCCACAGAGTTGCACTGTGTTCTGAACACTGGCTGTGAGGCGTTCCAAGAGACAGAAATGTTTTTTCTTGGAAGTAGGAACTCCCTAATATTGAGCACTCCCCGTACAGGGACGGCTGACAGGTGCAAATTAAAACCAAAGGGAGAAAGGTACATTTGACTTATATTTTAATATTGTGTGTGTTAGGCTCTTGGTCGAGACAATAGTTGTGGGATAAATACAGTTTAGAAAGGCATCAGAAGCTGCCATATATTAAACTCCACCCCTTTAAGCATCTTATAGAGCACTTTTCAAACCCTTTTACACGGTGCTTCACATGTACAAGGCGAGACATTATAATCTTTATCTCATAAGCTCATAAAAACAATCCAGCAATATATAAAAACACATAGAAATAGAAAACAAGACCATTAAAAAAACTCCTGTAAAATCTCTGATAAAAGTATGTTTTCAGAAAAGATTTAAAAGATGCTGCAGACTTGTGTATGTAAACAGTAAAACATATCAGAAATGCACACATGCACTACACCGTTAGTGTAGTTAAACAGACAGGTGCAAACCTGCAAAATCAGACAAACACAACACAGACTGAATGCAGTGTGGCTCCCCCTGTCTGTAACAACATACACATACAGTACAATGCACATGAACAGTTACAGTCTCTTGAAAGGAACGTGTTAAGTCTCCCATGTCTATCTCAAAGTGCAGAGATCGTATGGCCTGTTTCTGATCTCTCAGATGTTTTAACTTTCTCCTTCCACTTCTTCACCATAGCATCTTTTTTATATATAATAAATACATTCAACAGCATTTCTTAAAACTGTGTTCTTGGATTTTGCAGGGTGTTTTTTTGCTCCTGGTTATAACTGAATGGGATTGTTATCAAAGGAAATCTTCATTATGGTGCGTTTAATGGACATCGAGTGACTTGCAGCCCTCTCTTTGGTATTTAGGACTCAATAGATACCTGGAGAAATGTCTTTAAAGTTAAACAAATATCCAAGCTGATGGGAGAAATTCAGACACATGCTTTTGATTGGGAAAAAAAGCTTATTCTTTTTACTGAAGTAAACCAAATACACTCACAATAATGTGATTTGCCATTTAAATGGAGCAGATTCTCTCAGGTTCCTGTCAAGTGTGTGTGTGTGTGTGTGTGTGTGTGTGTGTGTGTGTGTGTGTGTGTGTGTGTGTGTGTGTGTGTGTGGGAGGATGGGAGTGTGTGTCTGCAGAGGGCATAAACCACAAGATACCAGAGATACTCATCCTGACCACTGACCCCAGGTGACCTCTGTTAATTAGAAGAAAGCCTGTAATCATACAGAGCTCGTCTGTCAGCCAACCTCAACAGCCCTGTTGTCTTTAAACAACAACATATTTAGAAGATATTACCACCCGTTGAGGTATTCTTTGATTAATTTAGCATGCATCATGATAAAAGGGTGCTGTTGACTCACATAAAGACAGAACAGCTGCTGTACAGTATTTCATGAATGCTGTACAGGGCTATGTGCTTATTCATTTTTAAACCAGCTGGATATTTCAGGGCCTTTTACATTTCCTTATTTTATTTAAGCCAAATTTCCCTGGGCCCAGGGTTGTCACTCTCTTTTTCCTTTAATCCAATTTGACTATTCCTTAAAGCCTACTTTCACGCAGTGTCTAATTTACACGTGTCTTACCGTTAAGGAGTTGAGGGCCCAGTCTCCATTAATCTTGCATAGTTCTTTAGCTCACCTTCTCGTTACTAATTAGGCTATTCTACATCTATTCCTTATCCTTTACCTTATATCTTATCCTATTTTTCTATCTTCCCTAATTACACTCACACTCCCCCCTGTTGCGGCGTCTACAACGCAACACAATTTAGAACGGAATCTCTCCCCAAACATCAACACAGCATGGCACACACAAACCAGGTCCTTCACGGTGTGACCAGACAGCACACACACACAACCTCAACGAACGAACCAGCGCCCAAATTTGTGAGTAAATGATCACCCTATTTGCCGGCATTTGATGCGGGAGTCAGTACGTTGAAGTCGTCAGCGAGGCAGCAGGTCACAGCATGTCCGGAGTTCGTGACGCCAAATTCTTGTTGTATATTGAGTAGTGATGATGTGAAGATGTGTTGAAGAGAAGTCCGCTGACACCGTCTTGATTGTATATATAAAGGTTATTTACAAAAAGTTCAGCATCAATACAAGCATCAAGGAGCTTGGAGAGCATCCAGCCAAATGAACAACTCTGTCTATTTTGCATCGAACATAGGTTTATATAGGCCTGTTGTTTACTCCAAAAATGGAAAGAAACATCTGGATCCAATCCAAATATGTAAGGTAATAAGGGGAGATGGGGGTTTTCAAAGTAGAGGTCAGATGCCATTGAGAGGCCCCTAAAACATTCCATAGTAAGAATGATGTCATTGAACCTCATGAACTTCTAACGCTACATATGGTAACAAAATATAATTTGAATTTATACCAAAATGTAATTTAACTTTATAAGCCTTAAGATAAGCCTTCAGATACTACACACCTCTCTACAGATATAATTAGAATGAAATCACTGTAATTTAAGGTTTTTGTTCAGTAGAATCTTTTAGCCCAAAACTAAATGTGCTCTCTGTCCTTTGACGTTCCCAAAAATGATCATACACAAACAGGGTATATACCGAAGGGATTAGTTCTGCAGCCGAGCTACCATTATGAAGAGCTACCATGTATTTAAGGCTTGACGTCTGCAGTGGTGATTCAAAAGACTATTTTCGGCTTAAGTCATGATCTAGCAGGCTGACATTCTCAGTGCATTTTTAGTTTATTTAGATATACAACCAGAGAAAGTCCATTTTAAGGAAAATACCTCAAACATGCCCACTAACAATAAGGCCTGTTAACTAAAACCCAGTGTGTGTGTTTTTTCTCCCAAGAGGGATTATGTAGCTGACCAACAAAAAACAAGGCCTGTCATTGTTGCTCTTTTTTTCTTGCACGGAGATCTCATTCAGATGGTGATTCAGCGTTTTTCTTCAAGGTTGTCACATGTCACATACACCGATACGTACTCTTTTTTAAATTCAAAAGACTTAAAAGGAACACAGGTAAAAGCATCTTTACATAGTATAGTATAATCAGTACATAAATGATTGCTGGAAGTTGCTTCTGTGTAAAAGTGGTTTGGATTTAAGATAACACCATCTTTCAGAATCCATATGTATTCAATATGTTTATTGTTATCTAAGAGTCTACAGGGACAAAATATGTTTTCAGAAATAATTTTTCTTTGGTTTTCATTTATGACTCCAATTCCAGCTGAACACAATTTAGTAAGAAATATTGAAGTACCCCCATTTGCAAGTGTAGTTTGAAGGTAAACATGATGCCACCTTAAGCAGACTCCACCTTCAGTCGTCTAAGCTGTATAAAGAAGGTAGAATCTGTTTCTCCCTCTCACTTTCTCTCTCACTAAAAGTCTTACGCAGGACTTTGAGCCAGCGAGATCCGATATCGCCTTCATCTCAGGAGGGTTGTGCCTGCGGACACAGAGGGCCTTCTATCCCTGGAAGAGAGTCTTGTTCAACTCCTTCTTCATCCCCAACTCCAAATATGTACTCTGCAGGCTTGGAGATCCTTGGGATGATCCTGGCTGTGGCCGGCTGGCTGGGGGTAATGGTGGCCTGCGGCCTGCCCATGTGGCGGGTGGCTGCCTTCATCGGTCAGAACATTGTCATCTCCCAGGTAATCTGGGAGGGGTTGTGGATGAACTGTTCGGTGCAGAGCACAGGCCAGATGCACTGCAGGGTGCATGACTCCATGCTGGGGCTGCCAGTGGACCTTCAAGCAGCTCGTGCCTTGGTCATTGTCTCAATGGTACTGTGCATTGTGGGCATTGGTCTGTCAGTGGCTGGCGCCAAGTGCACCAACTGTAGTCGGGATGTGAGTAGTAAACCACGGCTCGTGGTGGCTGCTGGAGTAACCTTTGTTATAGCCGGACTGCTGTTGCTGGTGGCTGTGTCCTGGACAGCGCATGCCATCGTCATAGGCTTTTACGACCCACTGTTGGAGGAGACGGGGAAGAGAGAGTTTGGTAATGCTCTGTACTTTGGCTGGGCAGCCTCCTGCTTGCTCATCCTAGGGGGAGCCCTGCTCTGTTGCTCCTGCCCACCCATAGCAGCTACAGCGCAGAGTAGTGGAGGCTCCGCGCCTCCCCGGATGAACTACTCACCTGTCAAAACCATGTCAGTTAATGGATACACCAGAAGAGACTATGTATGAACATGTGACATGTAGGCGCAGATGAAGATACGATGACAAGTGTTAGCATATTTTTGGATGTTACTGCAGCATCTTGGGCTTGGACATTAAGTATGAATCACTGATGCATATCTCATTATGTGTTTTTGTAAGGACACTTTTTCTGTAGTGGTGGACATCATATGTTGCTTTTAATATTTTATTTCAAATATTAATACATTTAACTCTAGATTTTGGCTTTTTTCTAAGAAATAAGATGATGTCTGATCTTAAATGTATAGAATGTCTCTATGTATATTATTTCTGATTAAAACAAGGGTTTTTACAAAATTATCAATAAAAAAACGAAACATCTTTAAGAATTTTACTCATTTTTAGGCATTCTTTACGGTGGAGATCATTTTAATGCTACAGAGTCTGAGACTGATGCTTTAATTAAGTGTAACATAATAACTATGCCTGCATACATTCTTTTGGTTTGCAGAAACAGAGGCGGATGCCAGCTGTAGAGAGTCTGACCAATAAGAACCATACTGGTACGTCAAAATGAGGTATTTTATTTCCACGTAAATGGAGAAAATAAACAATGGGTGGCTTGTTCCAGAAGAGCACCTTATGCTCCCCTTCCATTGTAGCCTGCCATTTGTGAGAGCGAAACTGAGTAAGAGATAAAAGTCTCCATCTGCGAGGGGATGTAACCCGCACTGTAACCGAGTCCAAACTAAGCCACAAAGACTCTATTGATCAGGTGGTTTGCAACTGTTTACCTTCCTCCTCAGGTGGGATTCACCAGAATAAATTTCCATGCTCAAAGAGTCACTGGAAATGTTCAAATATCTAAATGGCAAAACAAAACCGAGTACATCATTTGTTGTAGAAACTTGGTAACACATCAGCAGGTAGACAGTGGGCCTGCTGCATTTAGGGTCACCAACAACGTGAAGAACAAGAAACAAAGATACAGGTTGAAAATATTTCTTGCTTTCTTAACTTGTTGTGGCTTCAGCAATGAGGTTAATGATCTAAAGGCTAACCTTCTAGATATCCTGAACACTCACTTTGAATGTCCACAGACCGTGCTGGGAGGATTGTATTACTGAGCCAAGCTGTGCAGTCATGTGTTAATGGGGAGTGCAACAGCTGAGTTAGAGATAAAGACAAAATGCATTGTCTACCATAAGAGCACCAGCTCCCACTTCATAGGAGTGAAACAAAATGCAAACAAACAATGGTAGTGTTGCTGAAATACGGAACTCTGTATGAAGTACTGTCTGAAGTACGATGTGTACAAATATGAGCACATCACTTCATGGCCTCAATTAACCATCAGAAACTTGTGACATAATGTTGGCTTTTTGCACAATCATCAAATACTCCTGTGTTTAAAAGCATTGTAATGCTTGTCACTACAGTCACCACATCACGTTGCCTCATTTTCTTTACAATGTCTTTCTTTTTTGTAACCTGTACAAATCAACAAAGGTTCTGTGCAGATTCAGTGCAGTGTATGATGAGGGGAAACTGGTAAAATTACTGGAGGTTTGCGTCTTTTTTTGTGGCACACGCAAAAGTTAAACTGAGGCTGAAACTCCTGATGAACTGTGACCTTCAGAACAAGGACAATGATAAGACCCCCCCCACCACCACCACCACCCTTGTGCAAACGTACACAGACAATTGTTACAATTACAATTATTACACACGTCTTTGTCTTGAGAGACATGCATAGGATATTCATAAATGATTGTCATCAGAGTCCCGTGTGCCTTCCACATGCATACTGAGCCCCCCCCCTGTTGTTTGCATGGCAGTTCCTGCATGTGGTCTGAGTTATTAACTTCCCATGCTAGGGAGCTAGGAAAAGTTTCTAGCTTCTCATAGTGCACACATCCCAACATTGTTATTTAACATTTCATCATCTTGTGGTTTCTACATGAAATTAATTTAGGTTTTGTTCTGATATTTGAAAATCTCTTTTGTGTGGAGAGGAATAATGGGAACGACTTCTATTTAAGGAGTGTGTGTCAGAATACTTGCTCACTAAAAAAATCTGTCAGGCATTGTTACTGGAAGGATTGTGGGTGTTGTCTCTCTCAAAAATGTCTGAAATAGATTTTCATAACTCTTCACCTACTTACTGCAATATTTGCACTCGTCTTTAATCAGTATTTTGAACCCAGTATTTATTAATTCACCAAAACAAGGTCCTGGTTTTAGTTTCTCTATGACAAAATTGTTGATAACGCTGATATACTTGAAATTTCTCCAGAAACACCAATGTTTCCTTCTTGGTCTCAAGTAACCATCAGAAACTTGTGACATAATGTTGGCTTTTTGCACAATCATCAAATACTCCTGTGTTTAAAAGCATTGTAATGCTTTTGACTACAGTCACCACATCACGTTGCCTCTTTTTCTTAACAATGTCTTTCTTTTTTGTAAACTGTACAGATTGACAAAGGAGCTGTGCAGATTCAGTGCAGTGTATAATAAAGGAATCTGGTAAAATTACTGGAGGTGTGGGTCTTTTTTTGTGGCACACGCAAAAGTTAAACTAAGGTTGAAACTCCTGATGAACTGTGACCTTCAGAACAAGGACACTGATAAGACCCCCCACCCTTGTGCACACGTACACAGACAATTGTTTCAGCTTCCAAAACACTTGCTCGCTTTCTCTTTATATGACTTGTCCTGAGAATCATCATTACAAACATGTCTATGTCTTGAGAGACATGCATAGGATATTCATAAATGATTGTCATTAGAGTCCTGTGCCTTCCACATGCATACTGAGCCCCCCCTCGTTTGTGTTGTTTGCATTGCAGTTCCCGCATGTGGTCTCAGTTATTAACTTCCCATGCTAGGGAGTGAGGAAAAGTTGTTTTTAGCTTCACATAGTGCACACATCCCAACATCTTTTCTGATATTTGAAAATCTGTTTTCTGGGAACAGCTTCTATTTAAGGACTGTGTGTCAGAACAGTTTGCTCGCTAAATGACTCTGTCAGGCATTGTTAAGGATTGTGGGTGTTGTCTCTCTCTCATATTTTGAAATAGCTTTTCTATAACTCCTTACCCACTTACTGCAATATTTGCACTTGTCTTCAGTCAGTATTTTGAACCCAGGATTGATTAATTCTCCCAAGCAAGGTCCTGGTTTTATCTTCTGTATGACAAAATTGTTGATAACACTGATATACTTGAAATTTCTCTAGAAACACCCACAGCTAAAAACATTTAATTTCCTATCATAAGAGATGATGGCTACAGTAAATGGAAGTCAGGCTTTCCATAGAACTTGGGATGATGGTTTTATCAAATTTGTTGGAAGGCTACAGAGGCTCTCCCCAGACAGATACAAACACTCTTCAGATATTAAGAGCACTCCCACTTAAACCCCTTCCCACCACTTCCAACATATCTTTCTCTCTGCCTCAGCTTCAAACAAAATATATATAATTGAAGTAAAATATGATTCACAACGTTGTTCAACAACACAAAACAGAAAATGATGGAATATTTTTGTTTGGATTCAATTCAGATTTCTAAACACCTGTCAAACAGCATTACAATGAGAAACCTGCAGGAGCTGATATGGTGCCTTCCACTTTCAATCATTCATCCACTGATCTTTACCATGTCTGTTATCCTTTAACTACTCCAGACCTGGGATACACACCCTCTGTTTACTCTCCCCTCACCCAAACAGGTGGGAGAGCTACCGGGACAGAGGAAGTTGAATGATTAATCTGAGGCCATTTACATGCCAAGGCTGGGCTTTTGGTCATTCAAACAAGGTGGGACAGAAGGTGATTTGAACTCTTCCCTGGCCAATAACCAAGTGACTCCACCTTCTGCTCTAAAGAAATTTGCTGCTTATATGAGCCATCAGCTCACAGGAGAAGACTCATTCAAGCTACTTCTGAGATAGAGAAGACTTCTGTGCACTTTGACTTACACAGAGTTCAGACATGCCTTCAGTGGGACTGGAGATACTTGGAGTGACCCTAGCTGTCCTGGGATGGATCCTAGCCATTGTATCCTGTGCCTTGCCCATGTGGAGAGTGTCAGCTTTCATTGGGATGAACATTGTCACAGCCCAGATCACCTGGGAAGGCATCTGGATGAACTGCGTGGTCCAGAGCACTGGTCAGATGCAGTGTAAAATCCACGACTCCATGTTGGCTCTAAGTGCAGATCTTCAGGCCGCCCGTGCCCTCACCATCATTTCGATTTTGGTGGGCATTTTGGGACTTCTGGTGGCCATGATGGGGGCAAAATGCACCAACTGTGTGGAGGAAGAGTTAGCCAAGGCTCGGGTGATGATAGCTGCTGGGGTGGCCTTCATCCTAGCGTCTCTAACCCAGCTGATTCCTGTGTCGTGGTCTGCCCATACTATTATCATGGAGTTCTACAATCCAGTTATACCCGAGTCACAGAAGAGGGAGATTGGTGCAGCTCTGTACCTGGGCTGGGCTGCAGCCGCATTTCTTCTCATTGGAGGGGGTATCCTTTGCTCCAGTTGCCCCCCGCAACCTGAGAAAAGGTACGGGCCTCCATCAAAGATAATGTACGGCCAAACCAGGTCGACCGCCCCAAGTGTCCACGATAGGAGGGACTACGTCTGAACTCGCACCTGCTCTTTTCTCACGCCTTCTCCATCATGGAAAAGACAGTAATTTTTTAAATAACTTATACACATCTATCTTTATGTTGAGATGGGGAAAACTCTGATATTCATTCCACCATGTAATGTAAGCTTTTTTTCAACAGAGCTTACACCAAACTGGTTTTCCTTTGTCAATTTTTTGTGCGTGACTTTGAGCTGTTGGAAGTACTGAGGCTAACAACTATATGTTAGTGATGTGGTGTGCCCTGTATTTTATACTTTCTGAAAACAATAAGTATAATGTGTGATGCAAATTTGGAGAATAAGTGAATCTGTATTGTACCTTTTTTTTTTACTGTTATCGTTGTGTCTGTTTTATAAAGAACTTTCAGTTTGTTCAGCCTGTCATAAAGCCACACAATGCAGATTGTTATTATCCATTTTGTAAATCAGTTCATCTGAAATGTTTTGATGTCTGACATGTTACTTTATTGTGATTAAAAGTACGTTTTTTAACTTAAGTTGTTTTGGTCTTTCAAACTTTTTCAGATTTTCTTTTTCATTGTTATTATCGAGGCTGAAAGTATGAGGGAAATCATATAAAATACAATACAATAATCAATACGTTTTTTGGGCCTATTTTCTTGTCATGTCATGGTCAGTCGCACATTCGGCTATACTTCACAAAACTGACACCCATTGTGAAATTCAACACATTCAAAAATAGATTCAGTAAGATGTTTGATCTTCACATCAACAGGTGCAAAGAAAATGTCTGATTCCATGCACCCTGCATACCCAGTCATTAGGTTGACGACTGGGAGTCTCTATCACACCACCTATCCACCTGGCTGTCTCCCATATGTCTGTTGGTTCTATGATAACAAGAACCGCTACTTTGTCAGCTTCCCCACACTCAACTATCTGAACTGCTCTCCTAAACAATGGACCTGTTTCATGTCACAGGGGGAGACTGGGCGGGCTGTCAACATTGGGTTACAGAATGCCACGGGGGTGGGGGCATTTCTAGGGAGACAGTCCCAGCCCAGAAGAATTTCAAGGGCATTCTGTAGACAGACAGAGTCATTAAGGCCCATCAAACATAACACTGTTGTCAGGTGAAAGCCTCATAACTCCAACTCGAAGTGATCCTTAAACTGAAGACGTTCGTACTCCTGTAAAGTTTAACAAAGTTCCTCTATCCATGGTCTTATGACAACTTTTCAAATCCTCTGTTCTTGATTTAAAAAAAAATAAACTGCAGTTAAGCTGAAAGCAAGATAGGGTTTTTTTTTAACATCCTGAAGCACTGGCATTTTGGAGATGGGAGGTTTTTTACTACACAGTGACAATAAAAAGGTTAGGAGGCTGTTACTGAGGAACAGAGGTCCTGCATAAACAAGCCTGGGCTGATTATGAAGAAGTGATATATAAGTTATTTAAAACTGAAACAAGAGTATTTCAGTAATAATTAAATGTATTGCTTTCTAATAAACTGTAAATACACAGATTCTGAAAAGGCAGATTCCATTTATAACTTGATATAGCCGATAAAGATAAAAAACAAATATATCAATCAACTTTTTCTTGTAGAACAGCTGAACATAAAACTGGATACCCTTATTTTCAATCATACAATAAGCCCTAATCCACCTGAGAAGTGTTACTTTGGTTATAACAACATATGCAAAATTTGCGTGCCCTTTCAGCTGAAAAGGCCTCTTTGTGGCGAGGCCCATTGTGAAGCTGGCCATGTAAGCCGATAGCAGTGTGTCCAGGTCCTTCCTCCCCTTTTGGTGATGTAAGCTCCTTGAAGGACTCCTCCCCTCCACCTGATCTGCCTTATAAAGGATACTGGTGAAGTCGAGGCAACAGATCATCACACACTCACAGATGCAAGGCCTGAAATTAAGTTAATTAGTAGTTGGGTCTTTGTTTGACTCTTCCCCTTTTTCTGTGATCTCCTCTCAGGTGTGACACATATTCAGCAGCAGAAGAGGAAGACTTTTCAGTATGTCTATAGGGTTGGAGTTGATAGGCATCTCCCTATGCATTTTGGGATGGATTATTTCCATTGTGGCGTGCGCCCTCCCGATGTGGAGGGTGACAGCCTTCATCGGCAGTAACATCGTGACGGCTCAGATCATCTGGGAGGGCCTGTGGATGACTTGCGTGGTCCAGAGCACGGGCCAGATGCAGTGTAAGGTCTACGACTCCATGCTCTCCCTCTCCCAAGACCTCCAAGCTGCCCGTGCCCTCACCGTCATCTCCGCCCTGTTAGCCATCCTCGCTGTGCTCATCGCAATCGCCGGGGCCAAATGCACCAACTGCATTGACGATGAGGCATCCAAGTCCAAGGTGATGATCATCTCTGGGATTTTCTTCATTGTTTCTGGGGTCATGCAACTCATTCCTGTCTCCTGGTCGGCCAACACCATAATCAGGGACTTCTACAACCCTTTACTTACTGACGCTCAGCGGAGGGAGCTGGGGGCTTCACTGTACATCGGCTGGGCTGCTGCTGCCCTACTAATTCTTGGTGGTGCACTTCTCTGCTGCTCCTGCCCGCCACGTGAGACCAGATACAACCCTTCACGAATGGCTTACTCTGCCCCACGGTCTGCAGGTGGCCCAGGGCTAGAAAGGAAAGACTATGTATGAATGAAGGTCAAAGAGGAAAAGACCTTATTGAATCTCAAACCTGCTCTCCACATCAAACGGGGTGTACTGAAGAAAAGAGCTCAAGGAAATAAGGAGACTCCGTAATGAAGGATGTGTTTGATTTTTGCCCTTTATGTAACATATCTCTGAATTAGACTCTGTCTTTCAGAGGCTGAAAAAGCATGCAAAGGACAGGATGAGCAGACATTTCTTTAAAACATGTTTCAAAATGAAAAGCAAACAATTATGCGCTGTCATATTAAAAGTCAACATGCTAAATGTTTTCATCAGTGTACACTTATATACTTTTTATACAGTACTGGCTTCTTAATGTTTACCACTGAATTTTTTTATACAAACCACCATGACTGCTTCATGTGTCACCTTTATAACGAGGCACCACTGCATGCAAAATTCAAGAATTGGATGTGTTAAATGGTAAAACAGGGTTATCAACAAGATTATGTGTTGTAAATACAGTAGTAAGAGTATCATTATTCACCTGTAGGCCTAACAGTCAAGACAGATGATAACTGTATTCAACGCAGCTTTTGGCTCATTGTGGTAAAGGGGGGAGGATGAAATGTGCACTGAGGCAGCACAAAAGCACCTGGATTCATCCATTACAAGAAATTATCTCTGTGTATTATATACAACTGCAGTACATGTATCTCACAAGTGTTATTTTTTAATAAACGTGACGTGTTTTTTAATATACTGTATGTCTTATTGTGTTTCATTCAAAAAATAAATTACCTTTTAATTTGCTTATGCTTTAAAGTCCCCCTCCAAAAATATGTTTTTCTTCTTGTTCCAGTTGGATGTTTGAGCTTCACTGTGCAGAATGATGTATTTGCAGAGTTTGACACTAGAAGGATGTTTTCACATTCGTCTTTGGAAAGTGGAAAGTTTCTCTGTGCTCACTGACAATCTTTTTGATTTTAAGGGGCGGGGTCAAGGAGCATGATTTAACAAATAGTTTGGAAGTCAATCCTGATCCAGTATGCAACTTATACAAGTGTGATGTAGAAACTTGAAGCCACCAGTGCACATACACTGAGAATAGACTTTATAGTGAAGTAGGAGACATATTGTGTCCAGCAGGTTTAGAAATGAACTAAATTTGCATATTTATAGATTCTAGCAGTAGGAAGGACTAGATGACTTTTTAAGGATCTTAATGGGTAAATTATGCTTTTTTTTTGTGGAAAAAACATATCAGACACACATTGTTATTGTTCCAAGAAGACTATTTGTATATGTAGTTATACATAACTGGAGGAGATCATTAAGATCATGCTCCATTTAAGATTTTGTAACAGCATATTCACTCGAGCATGAGACATTAAGCCGGTACCAAAAATGACGCCGTCCGTTCTATCCAGGTGCCTTCGTAAGAGTACCCTGACATTCAATACCGAGGGCTACGTTACCAGCAACTGGCAACTTAACCACACACGCTCTAAACAATTAGCCACTGGATCAGTTACCGGGCAGAGGTGAGAAGTGTGAGCACAGAGGAGTGGAGTCTTTCCAGACAGGTTACATGATTTATTCGTTTTTTACCCTTTAGACTTTAGTTATCATTGGATGCTTGGCTTTCCAACACCCTGCCACATACTTACACTATTACACACATTCATTTATGGGAGCTGCCCGGTATCATCACAAACTTCTACTGCCGGCCTCTGAACTAGTGAAATTAGAAATGCCTCATGCACCAAATTCTTTGCTCAAAGTCGTCCAGTGAACCAGCCTTGATCGTCCCAACTAGAAGCTTACGGATATATCTCACTTCCCATCAGTCTTCCACTGTCTTGTTTAATATGCTATCTCTGTGATCTTAGTGTAATGATGAGATACAGCAAAGCAGCACGTTGTTATCTAGACTCTGGCACATTAAAAAGACCAATCAGACAGAGTTTCCATGACAGACATGAGTCAAGCCTTTCAGTCTATTTCAAAAACACATGCAGTCACACCTGACAAAGGAAGCGACTTGAAAATTTAATGAACATCTCATAGTAAATATGGGAGAGGTCCCTTTGGCTGTATCCCATTACTTCCTAACAGTTGCCTTTTACCTCCATATCAATGTCGCCTCTCACAAAGGACAAGGAACAGCTTGACATCTGGTCATGATACAGATTAGAGCTTGTTATAATTCTGATAAGCATTCAATAAGTTTTCATTTTAGGGCTTTTTTGAGGAACCCTACTAGGGATTGCCAAGGCATATATCTCAGCATGTCGTTAATTTCTGGGAAGACAACAAATTAAATAGTTCATTTTAAAGTTTAAATTATTATTTAAGATTTCAACTTTGAAGATCTGAACTCACGCTTTGATAAATAGTCTTGTCCTGCATTAGAAGAGTACAAAGTTAAAACAATCAAAGAACTAATAGAACAATGGCCAAGTTTCAGGGAGAAGAAAACACTGAATTTGTCAGAAGAAAAGACGTCTATTAGGTATGTATGATTGTTAAAAATGACTTTAAAAAAATACATAATAGAGAAAACGTAGCTCTGTTGCAATATTCACAGGAAATAATCTTCTAATAATTCATTTAAATTGCTTGTTTTACACAAACTCCCTGAAGTTATTGTGTTCACTATTTGTACAGTTGTTCTACACTGTTATTGTTATGCATTGAATACAATATAAAATATCCATAAAATGTCTCTAATTCAGGGGTTCACTTAGTAAAAGAAAAGGCTGAGAACTACTAATTTAGGCAACAGTATTTATTTGCTGATTAAAATTGACTGTTTTCTCAATTTCTATATGGAAATTAAACAAACTGCAACACTACTCCACATTTTAAAATCTCTACAAGTGTTGTAGAGATTACATATACTGTAACTCTAACCAAAACATAACTGAACAGCAAATACATTGAGGTCTTCCACACAGAGGCGTGACAGAGCATCATGATGGAAGCTCGTGTTTACCAGTGAGCAGCAATTCCCGTGCTGTTCCAGTGAATTGTCTAAGACCCTCAGGCATGTTTGGTCATTGTTAAGCTAATCATTGATTATTAGGTATACTTCACAGCCATCCAGAATTACACAGTTTCCTGTTTCTAAATGGCAGCATATCAACTGAAACACTTTTTGAAACACACTATTTGAAATGTTTCAAATGTGAGTTTAAGAGGGAGAGAGTGAGGTTTTGAAACCAACAAAAGTAAGCAAACAGCAATCTAGTAAACCAAAAGCTCCTGAGGCTATGGTGAAACTGAATCTCATCAAATACCTAAACCTGGCTGACTGTAAAAAAAAAAAAAAAAAAGAAAGAAGATAGGAAAGAAAAAAGGCATTCTGTGAGTCTTACTGGTCATGCTCTGCTGGCTCTGGCCAAACTCTGGTCACATGACCGAAACTGGGGAATGTGAAGGGCAGAGAGGTTGCCTGGCACCTGAAGTCAAAAAGAGAAAGCAACCCCCCCCTCTCCCTCCCTAAAAATAACACAGGCTCACTGTGTCCACTCAGTGGGAATGGAAACTGGCTGAGGTTTCTTACCTACAACAGCAAGAAATCTAAACCACAACAAAAGGATTTGATTCAACGAGAATGCTTCTCTCCGAATCAAAGTTACAGAACGATATAGGTTGTTCTGTTCGTCCTGATATAAGAAAACATTCTCACAAGAACCATTTTCTACCACAGTCGACTGAAGAACCACAGGGTCACAGTCTTCTGTATGAAAACCTATCAGGAGGTTGTTGTTGTTCCTAAAACCCTGACATCGTTTGTTAACCTGACTGCAACGAATGGTTTTATTACACAGAACTACCTGGGATGTATTGTTAGAAACTGTTTGGAAAAAACTGTGTCTTTTCAAAAAACTACCTGGCAGGTGATTAGAGGAAACATCGCCCTATCGCCACCTATCGCAGGCAAACTTCAACAAATCAGATCAACAAACCATACAACAAATTCCAAACTTTTACATTCCATGTAAGCCTATCCTGGACTTTTCCACCAGGAAGCTTAGGGCTGAAAACAAACAGTGCTATTTTGAAGTACACACAGAAACATCAGTGTCAGCCCATAAATTAATTCATCCCAGGATTAATAAACTCAGTTTCCCCACCATCAGTGACTGGCAATGCGGAATTAGTATTATTTTGTATTATAAATATATATTTTTTATATGTATATCCTATTCCCACATCCTATTTAAAGAATACTGTAAAGGTCTAGATATATAGAGATCAGATCATCAGTCTGTGCATTTGTTCTACTGACTGGTGTTTTTGTTTCACTGTTCAAGATCAGGATGTGGCAGCTGAACTGGATAAACCCCATTAAATCTCTGAAGGTATTATAAATAATGCTGCGGTTTGTCTTTACTCGGATGTTGAGAAGAAGTGAAGGGAGGATGGTTGTGCAGAGAGGTACACAGTGTGAGGCACAGGGTTATTTAGGTCAGGTTGTACTGGCAATATGCAAGTGTGTGTGTGTGTGTGTGTGTGTGTGCCTGTACGTGTGCGTGCGTGTGTATTTTGTAGCATCCGTGTGTGTTTTTTGGTGGAACATCAACCTATTAGCTCATTGGTGAGGAAGATATGAGCTAACGTACCTGCTGATAAGTTACCAGTCCAATGAAAAGAACACATCCCTCCCTTACATTCCAGCTGTGTGTCTTCCAACTGAGCAGTGATAAGAAACGCTCACCCTCACTTTCACTTTTCTTACAGTAGAATTAATCAGGTCAAAGTCAGTTTGGGGGGACAGTAGCCACATAACAGTCGCTGGTTCAAAAAGAAACACTACTACAATACACATGGTAAAACAGAGGTGGGAGGGTAAACTGAGAACCATCCTTCGCTCACTGAACAGCTACTGTCTGAGAAGAGTTAAGCAAGGCACTTAAAAAAAGAGATTGATGTTGGGCTATCACACAAAAAAAGACAAACAGTGCAAACATCAAACACTTTGTCAGATGGAGGTCATTAAAAAAATATATGATCACAGATTTATAGATTTATACTCTCTTTAACTATTTTATGGTCTCATTACTAAGAGACAAATGGACATCTGACCTCAGTATACATCAATCTGACATCTATTGGCAAACCATACGCAAAAATGTCTCAAAAATTAAACCAGCCTAACTTAGTACAAGGTCCTACACATCACTGGTCACTAAATGTATCATATGGGCTTCACAGACAGCGATACATGCACACTGTCCCACTGCATTAGACAACCACTTCCACGCATTCTGGCTCACCAGTTGGGTGGTTTTGGTCGGAGGTCATGGGAAAGCTGGTTTTCGGGTTTAGTTTAGTCATTTATTTATTTTATTTTGTAATACTCACCATTCCTTGTGTGTCTTATTTAACTTCACTTCCTGTCTTTGTCTGATTCTTCCCCAGTTTTCCCTGCCCTGATTATTTTCACCTGTGTCTAGTTATCTTCCCCCCTCACCTGTGTACGTTCCCTTGTTTCAGTGTCAGTTCACCCTGCTTGCTTTGTCCCTGTGTTGCCTTTTTGTTTTTTCACTTTTGCTTTACCTGGACCTCTATCCGTCTCCCTGGCTGTTACCTGTCTCTCTGCCTGCCTGTACCTCTGTATAAGCTGCATCAGTATTAAGTCAGCCTGCTGCCTGCTGTTGTCTTGCATTTGGGTCCAATCCTGTGTTTCCTGAGCCGTGACAAAAGCTCCCCCTCCATTTCTCTTTTAGGCAATCTCTCCTAATTTACAATCCCACAACATCTCTGAACTTTCATCTTAATAGCATGAACTGTGGTCAAGAAAAACAATAGTACTCAACTGGAAAGACAGAACTAAAATGTCAGTAAAGCATTGTCTCAGTTTGTCAACAGGCCACACAAACCTTGGAAAGCTCAACCCTAAATCAATCTGATTATTTCTTGTCTCCTTTCCAGAGCTGCACCACCTCACTTACTCAGATCTTCACAACCCCGGTATGACAACTAAACTCACAAAATAACCCACAGTAGTCTTTAGTTTATGCATTTTATCTATGTCTTAATGTCTCTGATCCTCTGTTGTTTTGAAACTAATTATTAGTTATCCACCTGTGTTAGAGAATAAACATTTAAACAATTATCATAATAATCGAAACAAATTTCAATTTTGAGGAGAAATATGAGTAAACAAATATAATATTCCTCCTAATTTCTAAAATTATTGCAACAAAAGAGCGGAGTGGGATAAAAGGAATCTGTAACAATATGGCACTGTAAGAGTGTTTTGCTCAATTAAACAATCAGAGAAGAATATTCTGCTGCCCTCAAGTGGCTGGAAAGAAGAAAGAGTAAAGGGGAGAGATAATACTACATTAGCTGTTTTAGATTATGTTTTAAATGCTGCTACTCCTGGGTAAATAACTGATGACTAAACTTCGAGAACCTTTTTTTAACGATTTAAATGGTGCAAGTGTGTATATTGAAAGTGAATATATGAAATCAACTATCAGAGACAATGAAATGCTTCTTTTTAAAAGTTCATTCATTCATCAATAATGTGTACTAGACAGAATAGATCTGGACTGTTGATATGGCTTTTAAAGAGTTTATGCTCAGCATTATGGAACCCGCTAAACTAAAATACATAATGCCATTAGTTAAGCAATTAAAATTGAGCATGAAATGTGTGTGTGTGTGTGTGTGTGTGTGTGTGTGTGTGTGTGTGTGTGTGTGTGTGTGTGTGTGTGTGTGTTGGTCGTGTGTGTTTTCCAGGTTTATGGCAAAAACACACAATAGAACAATAAGTCTTTTTTAATGTCTTGTACTTTCATTCCATGCACTATGACTCAAAACATGAAAATGTACTTACATTTCAATGTGGGATTTAACTGTAATCTACTGCACACTATGGACATTACACAATGAAGTATTTTACAAATCTTACAGCTTTTACTTATAGATAGACTTTAGGGAGAATACCAGCATGATTACTGTAGATCACAATTAGATCTGTGTAACTGTGACTTTGGAAAAATCCAATCAAATCATTATAAACCCCCAAACAATAATCAGAGTAAAGTGATAACTTTTATAATTATGTTAACAAACATGTTCTAATGACTGTGGTTGTACTTCCTGTTCATTTGGAGAAAAGTGGCCTCTGTAGTGATATAAACGCATACTGAGATAATATTTCACCAGCCATTTTTTCATTAAGAGCAGCACATTTGTGCCAAGAACGATTCATTGCAAATTATTTTACCTGGAAATGGAAGAGAATAAATCTGCCTCTCCTGCTTCTGAGTGAACTGAAATAAGTTTTAAAAAGGATCATTGTTTTGCTGGCTATAGATTTGGTTTGATGACGAAGATATAAAATAATGTGACACATATAAAGTGACCTGATGTTGTTTGAAGAGTTTTAATATAGGACATCACATGTGTTGTTGTGCATCTTGGTGTGGTGACAATACATCAGTGTCTTTTTAACAAGCACATTGCCAAGTTAAAAGTCCCATCAAACAAGCCAAAATGTCCTAATATGAAAGAATAGTCAGGAAAAACTCCCTGACAAGAGCCAGTGTTTGGTTTGTCTGCGGACTCCGTACAAGAAGACCTGCTCCATGACATACCTATGAATATTATATTACATTTCTACCAATAGATCTTCCTAAAATGTTACACAGTGGGCCTCTAACAAGAAGAGACCTGACCTGGTACATTTTCATGGTTTTATTAATTAATTAATAAGCTACTTATTCAAAGAACATCATAATTATTTGATAAGCTATGGACAAAAAGTAACTTCAGGACATGATATTCATACCTTTTAATAACGGGATTTCTTTCACCATAATAGGGCTATATTTAGTCTTCATTGCTTTGGCATCCCATACAATCCAACCCCCCTAGAGTGCAAGGATGTAAAAAAGATAAACACACGACTGATGAAGGAGCATTAAAATCCCATCATCTTCTTTTGTCATTTTCTTTCATCACTTTCATCTGTCGATACAAAGTTTAATGACATGATGGTGTCAGTGTGTGTGTGTGTCTGGAGAAGAGAGGATGTCAAACAGAAATATGAGAAATTATTCAAAGCACTCATATAAACTGAAATTCATATAAACTGTAGCTCAGGGACTTCATCGGTTCTGTGATCAGCACATGTGATTTGCAGAGATAAGAATTGTTCAATATACCTGTGTAGCTGTAGCAACAACTCAAATGTTTAAACATAGGAGCACCTCCCTGTTGTTTCAGGTTCAGTTTCTATACCCACCTATAATCTCTTTTCATGAGGCACACCTTTGTATCTCTGTCATGCATCACTAACGAAACCAATTGGAGCTGTTTTTACTCAAATTCACTCACATGTTTTGCCTCACTGCCTCATTCATTACTTTTAAGTTACTGTAGGAGCATATATTCCCTATTTTTACATTATTGCTTGATTTAAAATGTGAGTATATGTATGTTTTATATTCTAAACATTTTGCTTTAAAGCTGTAAGTTATCATAAGTTTGATTTCTGAATATATCTAAGTTAAAGGGAGAATCATTTAAAATACCAATTGAAAGCTATTTTATTTAAAATAACTATATTATGTTTTCAAATAAACATAAAAACATATATATATATATATATATATATATATATATATATATATATATATATATATATATATATATGACCTCCAGAGGCAGGGAAACATAACTCACAGGAATTAATATAATAAGGATAAGGATATAATTAATAACCTTGATGCACAGTCATTTTCACATCATATTTCTCTATTGTCTGGTGGCCAATATCAGGGAAGAAAGAGTGATTTGAAGAAGATGGGATGGGACTGTGTGTTGATTTCGAGGTGATGAAGTATTTGTCACATTTATTTGTTTGCATAGGGACTTAGTGTGACGTTCCCTTCTTCCACTACAGGGAGTAAGTGCTCACCAATCATCATTTTGTTTAGGATAGGAAGCATCCTATGCCTCCTTCTAATTAAAATCAATGGCCTCAGTTTGTGTATGAGTGATATCTAATGACAATAATTAATCACTGTCATTATAAGACAAAAAAGTCACCGAAAAGAAACACAGGAT
Source organism: Dicentrarchus labrax (assembly GCF_905237075.1). NCBI lineage: Eukaryota > Metazoa > Chordata > Actinopteri > Moronidae > Dicentrarchus > Dicentrarchus labrax. The sequence continues at coordinate 29,079,672 of NW_026136704.1, read as the reverse complement.
TCTTGGTACAACACACTACAAACTGCCCTAAGGAAGGAGTCAACACACACATAAACTCATCCTTTCCATAGCTTTCTCACATATTCCCACATTTTCTCTAGACTGTTAGAACATACAGATGAAATCTATCACTGAAGGAACAAACGGTTATGAAGAGATTGAGCGGTACAATATGAGGTGCTGTAGGATAAATGTTGTAACGAATGAGGTGAAGAATGGCAGCCACACTGGTAGCTGCTTGTATGCACTGTGTCTCAATAAACCTTTTTCACAGCCGACTTTTGACATGTCACAGTAGGAAAAGAAAATGTGTAACCAAAAGCATTAATTATGGCTCCCCTCAATTTAAGTGTGTTTGTTAGGAAGCGTGTGAAATGCAAGGGGCAGGCAGGAGCACTTAAATGCAGCCATTATAACATCACCTACATAACATATAACATCAGTCACATCTCTTATTTGGCAAGTCCTGCACACAAGTTTTATACTAATTATTGGTAATGAAAGTGTTATTGTTTGCTGGTAAAATTTAACCAATAAAAGTAGCACTTTTGTATAAATGCCTTGAGCTCATTGCATTATAAAAGCAACTGTCAGGACAAAAATAAGAAAAGTTAAATGAAAGGGCTCAACTGGATGTTGGAAAAGGTGTGGAAGGGTCTAATTAATATGATTGGGATTTGAAAGTCGAAGAAAACACATCAAAATCAGAATTGGGTTTATTGCCAAGTAAGTTTTTACACATACAATGAATTTGCCTTGGTGCATTGGTGCAAATATATTACAATATCTTACACAATATATGTAGAATAGAACATATGTATATGTAACATGTATATATAGGTATATACATATAAAATAGAAATATTATAAGAGTCTAAGTATGTAGATAAGTAATACAATATATGATAATATAGATAGAAGTAAATGTATGCTACAGTATGTGACAGACACAAGTGTAATAATAATAGCAGTGAGTACTGATAATGTAAATTAAGAGACACTATGTCCACACTGTACATTGGTCTATGGAACTGGGACACACCCTTAGAGTCCACTTCATATAAAAACACTTGAACATCTCATCTTCAGCTCTGGTTGGAGTGTATTGACAGGAACAGGGTGTGACTGACCCATGTTTATCCTGAAGTTGTCAAAGATAGTCGTTCAGAGAAAGTTTTTTTGATCTGTTTTCTGGTGTGAAGATGTTGCTACAGAAGTGATGGGGTCTGTAACAACATACAACTACTGTAGATGTAACTTGATTTTACACAACAATGCACCAACAACAGGTTCTCATTCCTCACAAATTGGCTGATAGATAGCATTGACATGACAATAATCTGATTTATTTAAAAAACAGACAAACGTCATAAACAACAGAACAATAGAAATACGTTCGGTTTGATGTTTGTAACAAATCAGACACATATTGTAAAGTCTAAGTCAAAATTAAGGCAGACGACCACCCACCTCGAGCCGAAGGGTCTGTCCTAGGTTTCTGCCTTTTAAAAAGACAGTTTTTCCTTGCCCCCGTCGACCAAGTTCTTGCTCATGGTGGTACTGTTGGGTCTCTGTAAATAATGCTATACAGAGTTTTGTCTAGACCTGCTACATTTGAAAAGTGTCCTGAGATAACTTCTGTTATGAATCGGCGCTATACAAATAAAATTGAATTGAATTGAATTAATAACTGCACATTAAACAGAATATATTCAATCTGTAAGAGTAACTCCTTCTCAATGTATCAACCCTGAATCTGTGGGATTTAGCTGGTTTCTGGTCACTTCTTGAATGTGGACTTAAAAAGGGCATTGAGACTCAGAACATCTAGCTAAATTAGGCCACATGATGGTCTATATTCACCATGTGTACGCACTTTCTGACATGTAATCAAATTATTTTAATCCAGAAAATGACTTGTCATTAATTTTTCATCTCACAGTTTATTTCTTAAGCCTTCTAAACACAATGGCCACAATCAGTTATTATCATGACTCTCATTTCTGCCCATATGTATGTTGGAGTTCTCAAAGCTCTGGGAAGCAACTGGCCCTCTGTTTCCTTTCTTTTCTAACGTGCAATAAATATCCCAGGTCTAAATCCAGGTTTATTCATAACCTCAGGCAAATGCTGCTTAGATGTGATCTTTGGCCTCAGCAGTACTTAGCCCACTCATTTAGGATAAGTGCTTTGGGAAACCTAAACACCATCCTTTAGAAAAAAGGAGCCTTTTCTTTTATTTCACTGTATTTTTAGTATTTATGTCATTGAATTGTTTAAGTAATGTTTATATTCTATGCCAGACTATTTGCTTTTGCTCAACATATTTGATTTAAAACGTCATGCCAATAAAGCCAATTAAATTGAAAGAGAGAGAGAAGGGAGAGAGAGGGGGAGAGAGACAGAGAGAGAGAGAGAGAGAGAGAGAGAGAGTGTGTGTTCAATGATCGCATTATGTGATTTCCTTCGGTACAACAGTTGAGAGACCCGGACGTGTCTATTTCCCGTCCTGCACAGCTGGGGTTGGTTGCAGACTTGAAAAATATGACATTTCCAGAGGTGAGATCCACGTTTCTTCTTTTCCTGTTACGTTCTCATCACTCGGCCTTTGCATTGTGTTTTGTTTAACTGATCATTGTGCAGACTTTTGCAGCGTTTGGTATGTTTATTTCTGTCGGAATTAATTGGGAATCGTTCATTGTAATTGTTTGTTATAGCATGATAATGGTGGTCGGTGCTGGTTATGTAAGCATGGTAATTGCCCGGCAGATTGCATGGAAGTGACAATAACCAAAAGACAAAGACTCAAACAAATGTTAACAAGTAAACAAAACCTCTACTGACAACACGGCTTATTTTTAGAGGATAATGATATAACAACATACCCTTTAAACTTCTCTTTCACTGTGATGTTGGACTCACAGTTGAGACTGAGTAATACACTGAGCCCTGAACCTCTTACTTCCAATTGAGGGATGGGGAATTAGAAAGGGAAAAAAACACTTAATGACCATTTTAATAATCAATTAATAAATAAAGGTATGTTACCATCACCATGTGCTCTTATTACTATTCCATCCATCACTAAATTTGACTTTATTTTGTATATTTTTATGTATTTGTTGTAGTTTCACCCAAGGGAAACTGTGGGTGTAGACTTAAAGAAAAAGAACAAGAAAGCAAAAAGAGAGAGTGAAAAACAAACAAGAAAGCCACAGCATCAGTGTAAAGTGGGTGCTAATTACAGAGCTATACAACTGTTGTGAATTATCACATTCAGCTCTGTGGTGTGGTGAAACACAGGCATGGCTTAAGTGTCTGGGAAAGCTGGTTACAACACACACACACACACACACACACACACACACACACACACACACACACACATACATACAACCATCCTGCAACTATTGTTACATAAACTTCATGTTGGCATAAAGTTCATCCAGACTAATTGGGCTAAATGTGTGTGTGTGTGTGTGTGTGTGTGTGTGTGTGTGTGTGTGTGTGTGTGTGTATACTGTATGTCTATATATTTGTGTATGCAGCCTAAACTGACTCCTGTCATGTCTGAAACACTTTCAAGTGTGTATTTGTGTGTGTGTGTGTGTGTGTGTGTGTGTGTGTGTGTGTGTGTGTGTGTGTGTGCACCTGTTCTGTTCTGTGCATACATGTCCCTTTAACTGAATTACCAGCACTATGAAATATTTTTTAAGATGGATTAATAACACTCAAGCAGAATTCACCCATTTCTGAGACCCTGCAAAAATACAGCTAAATAAACTAAATGAATAAGTGTCTGATCACTGATGAGCAGATTGTGAACAGTTGAGAGATGAACCAGGTGCCTGGAGAGGAAGCCACAGCCACAACACATACACACAGACAAACAGGGAAAGAGGAGACAGAGGGGAAGAACAGGGAAAACACTGGGGAAACACAAGGAACAGCTGGAGGCACGATCGGGGTCGTGCCTCAAAAACTTGTAGTATTTCCATGCAGACGTTGGCGTAGAAAGCAAATGTTCTCAACGTTGCGGGTGTGGGGATGTGGCTCTCCCTGATTTCAGATCATTCAAACACTGGGAGCATCTCTGTGATGTTCTTTTCTTTTGGTTGGTTGGTTTCTATAGCTGGTGCCTTTCTCTTAAACCGTGGTGGCTGTTGCTGCTCCCCGATTGCGCTTGTCTTTATTTCAAACTACAGTTGTTGCTGCTGGACGTATACGTCTATACGACACATTATAGATAAGCCTATTTGACCAAGGCATGGATATGTGTTCTACTAAAAGGCCACACAAAGGATGTCTCCTTGTCACCACAGTCTGGCTGTGATATCTAGTCTGTGTTCACTGGTTTCTAAAATATCACCCATGTTGTTCACTCTGTCAGTCAAGTGAATCATTTTTGATCAGTTTATCATCAGACAAGTGAAAATTGTGCTGTCCTTCAACAATCACTATTTCCTTTCTCCTCCTGTGACACACATCCCCTCCCCACCTTATTTTTACATTGTTGGCTGCTGTAGTAGGCGTTGTCTCATTTAAAAGGAAATTGTTTTGACCTCATTAACATATGGGAAGAAGCTCATTCTGTGGAAAGGGCTGATTATCGCCACAAGTCTCCATGAAGACAGCAGTATGTTCAGAGTTGAGTTTCAGAAACATTTTGCAACAACTGCACACAGGTCAGCGACACAGTCGTGGGTGTAGTGCAGAGAAAATCCAATCTGCTGCTTCTGCTCTTCCTCATGGATTATAGAATATAATATATAATCTTAATTGACACTTTAGGACTTCTCTCTCTCTCTCTCTCTCTCTCTCTCTCTCTCTCTCCCACCATGTCTCTTTTATGAGTTAGCGCTTCATATATAATGAACTTTTTTGCATAATAATAATATACATGTCAGTGCAGAAATATTGAATCTGAATAATACTGTCACATGCTTCTCTTTTTATAACTTAAAACTGTTTTATTGGGTCATGTTAGACACTATTATTGACTTGCAGAATCAGTTCTCATGCTCTGTATTATTATTAGATTCTTGGCTGTCCATGCCGGTATAGAGTACTGAATCACCCCCCTACTCACACATGGGAGAAACTCAAATAAAAGCATTACTACTTTTAAAAGTGAAGCGCTCATACAAAGAGAGGGAAGGAAATTCATGTGGAACTTTGAATAAAATATTGTGGCTTTGAATCACACAAGACACAGTAGTTTATTGCATCTGCCTTCTTTATGAAATCCTTCTTTCTATATGAGTTTGTGTTCCTGGTACTGTACATAGTGCTCTAGGCAGAACTGCAGAATACACTGTAATGTGGTTCACTGTACTGTTCTTATCTGCCAGCTGGCAGACCAGCCGCTCTTCTCGCTACTCATTTACCGCTCTGCACCCCTCTCCCTTTTCTTTTCTGCCTGTCTCAGTCAACCTATTGCTACAAATGTCAAACGTTGAGGTGTAGTGATTGCACACTGTCTTACAAATTGCTTGGTTGTTAATGTGCACTTTCCAGTTCATTCCACACCAGATAATTAGATGATACATTCACAAAAATAATATTTTTATTTTAAAAAGAAAGGTATTTTTATCTCTTTTCAGAAATAAGGTATTTGCATGCAGTATAAAGTCTTCACACACAGTTTCCGTTTTCTAAAAAATATTTAGAAAAATCTAACTTTACATTGAGATTTTTTAAACATTTTTGAACATGTGAAAACACTTGCTGAGAGGTAAGCTCTGAATCCATGACAACTGATAACAAAATAATAATGTGTGTTTTCCCTTAAGAAGTTAGGACCTGCAGTTCATTTCCAAACTGGCTATAACAATGTTCAAAGTTAGTGAGACGTTTTCAGTACAGTTACGAGACACAACACTGCTCCAAGTTGTCAAAATATGATCTTTAATGTCTGTCAGACATCACCAATCCCCTGTGTCGTCTCTGTTTGTACACTAGAATGAGAATATTTGCTTAGCAAGACATACGACATAATTCATTACATGATTCAGTGACTCATTGTTTAAGGCTTGCTATGATTAAGATTAATCCATTATTGATCTGTTAATATCTTACATCTCACACTCTTTTATCTCCTGAATCCTCTTTTTTGAGTAATGAAGTCTTTTTCCTTTCTAATTTTCTTCTTCTCTGGTGCTCCATCCTCTCCTTCCTCTCGCCACTGCAGACTTAACTTGTCACATGCCAGCCCACAAACTTCCTGGTCAGTTACATTAGCGACCCACCAGTACTGACAGGATTAGAGACAGGATTACTCCGCAGTCTTTCATGTTCCTTCCTCTATGTGCTTTGAGGGCTGGGAAGTTCACAGACTAATCAGACTCACAAGATACACAGAGAGGAAGTCTTTTCAGTACAGCAATGTCATGAACTGCAACCTTAAAGTGTAAAACACAGTTACAAGTGATGTTGCTTATTCACGAAACTCAGCAAACATCTACAGATTGAGATACAGATAGACAATCCTCCACACACATTTACAGTTGAATAATGAGCTATGATCTCATTGGGTCAGTTTTTGGCAGAGATTGCCTTATTCCTGATTTCCACACCACAAGCACTAAAAAGCACTTATATCCAACAATCATAAGAGGACAGTTTAAGTAATGTTGAGTTCATTAAATCATTATATAATTATCTCTGATAATTGACGCTAAGATTACTTGTGAGACTGTTTTTGCAGTGAACAAATTTGTGGTTTTAATTCCTTAATAATTACATTTACAGCCTTCTACGGCTTCCTAGCCCAGAATTCAATCCAGCAGTTTGTATTGAGCGAGTAATTGAATTATCAGTTGTGGTTTTATGTATTCCTTATGTACTTTCTCAAACAACATTTATGGGATGTAAACTAAATATTAAATGGCTGATTTTAAAATCTTAACTTAGCTCAAACTGTTATCTGTATTCCCTGGTGTTATGGTAACGAGTGGAAGAGGGACTGATGAATGATTGATGATTGATGATGATGATTATGCAACCTTTTTCTCTACTTTGTCTCTGATGACCTCCTGATGATCTCTTAGTGACCCTTTGGTGTCTTCCAAAGCTCTGAGATGATCTCCCAGCAGCCACCGTGGCACACCTCTGAGAGATGAAGGCCTCTGACACATTCCTTATCATCTTCCTCCTCTACAGGACTCTGGTATGTGTCAGAGAGTGACATTTTACTGACAAATCATCAATAATCAAAGTGCAAATTCCAATAAATCCAAATAAAGTGTTGACTGATATTAACTTCAAGTTTGTTTGGTTGTGTGTGTGTGTGTGTGTGTGTGTGTGTGTGTGTGTGTGTGTGCAGTGTGTGTCGGGGAGGACAATGAAAGATATGGTGGAGGAATGGAACCGCTACAGGAATGAATGTCTGCTCCGGATGAGTACAGAACCAACACCCAAAGGTAACACAAACAAACATGCACGTGGGAGAGGCTGTGGTTCGGGAGGTGGATCGATCTTTAATCAGAAGGTTTGCGGTTCGATCCCTGGCTCCTTCCTCGGCATATTAAATTGTGTCTTTGGGCAAAATACTGGACCCCATATTGCTCTCAATGCAGTGTGAGTGTGTGTGAGTTTTGGATGAGCTGTTGGCACCGTGCATCGCAGCCTCTGCCATCAGTGTATCAATGTGTTTGTGTGGGTGAATGTGACATGTAGCGTGCCGGGAAGATTAGAAAGGCACTATATATAGTCCATTGTTATATAGTGTGTATACTATTTTTTAATAAATGAAAACAATCACCCACACCCACTCTGTATAATACACATTCACTGTATTGTATTCAATGTAATTTTGAACACTTTAACTACATTTTAAAAACTCTGATTACATGATTACACCCTTGTTGTCTCTAATGTATAATGAATGTGTACAGACTCTGTGCCCCCTCCTCTCCCCTCCTCTACTCTCCTCAGGAGTGTTTTGTGGTCGTACATTTGACATGTACGCTTGCTGGTCAGATGGAAAACCAAACTCTACAGTCAAGGTGCCATGCCCCTGGTACCTGCCCTGGTACAACCAAGGTAGGAATGCCCCTACACGCACAATATTCTCACTTTGTGCGCACTATTGTATGTGACCAAGGATGTGTGTTTCAGCCTCTGCTGCCTCTGCTGTGTGTTTGTGTAGTGCGTAATGGCTTTGTGTTGCGGGAGTGTGGTCCTAATGGTCAGTGGACCACCAGTAACTCCAGCCGCACCTGGAGGGACCATTCTCAGTGTAACGAGGACACCAGCAAACAGGCAGCTCAGGTACACACACACACACACACACACACACACACACACACACACACACACACACTATTGAGAAGGGAGGGAAACATAAAACAAAATCAACTTAACATTACAATATAACTCACTCTTGCATTTTGGTTGCATTTTGCACAGGAGAAACAGATGATGATCTTAGCCCACTTCAGAGTCATGTACACAGTGGGTTACTGTGTTAGTCTGGCCAGTCTTTCTCTGGCTCTGATTATTCTGCTCTTCTTCAGGTGAGCCCACACCTCTACAGTCTGTTTTCTGCGTTGGGATTTTCTAATTATTTTGCCTGTTTTGGGGTCTTTAGTTGTACTGTTTACATGTTGTAAATTTATTTAGAAAATGATTTTTAATCTACTATCTACTATTTTTCACTGACCCCCATAATCAAATAAAAGAAAGGGCGTGTTAAAATGTCACCCACTGTGTGTCACATATTTCAAACATTCTTCTGATATGCTTAACATAACTGTGGCATGTGTGATATCTGCAGGAAGTTGCACTGTACCAGAAACTACATCCACAGCAACCTGTTTGCATCGTTCATTCTGCGAGCTGTTTCCATCCTGACCAGAGATGCTCTTCTGAGCAGAGACACTCCTGAGATCAACAGGGTTCTCTCTACAGTATTCAGTAATCAGGTTGGGACACACGCACACAGAATAAAGAGAGAGGGATCATCAGTTGTGCAAGTCGGCTGATAGTCTGATAATACTAAGTGATTATTAAGATTCTAGCTAACTTTACATTCCAAGTTTGTCAAATAATTATACTGACACTAATTCAGAAAGTCATAGTTAATATCAAAATTGTGAATTCAAGTCAGACTTTTATCAAAAAGAAACTCGGGCTTCACTCGATTTATTTACTTGACTCCCTAAAGGCTTGACTTGAAATTTCAGTTTTGACCTGGTAAAGTCACAGAAACTTTACTAAGATTTACAAATGGTTGATCTCAAGCAGAGCATTAACAAACAAAAAGTGTGTTACTTATAACCTCTCACAACCTTATTATGTCTTCCTCTACACACACACACAAACAATAGACATTGTCTGGCTGCCACGTGGCTCAGGTGCTGATGCAGTACTGTGTGGGAGCCAACTACTACTGGCTGTTGGTGGAAGGCCTGTACCTACACAACCTGCTGGTGGTATTCTCTGACAGCTGCTACTTCTGTGGATACCTCCTCATAGGCTGGGGTACACACACACACACACACACAACACACACACACACACACACACACACACACACAATTATACAGAAATAGTCACACACAACACAGCTGAAATAGAAAAGAAACGAAAAAAAGAATCATGAATCAGCATGTATAATTATAAATATATATATATAAATTGATTAAATTGGTATGATGCTGTATTGTGAACTTTCTCTGTACTTACATATGTATGTCTGTTTTGTGTCAGGCACCCCAGTGTTATTTGTGGTTCCTTGGATTATTGTACGTTACCTGTTTGAAAACACAAGGTAAGTCACTTATTTTTACTTCTTCAATACATTTTGTGCCAACAGTGTCCATCGCACTTGTTCCACAGATGTGAATTCGATTTTACTCTTTTAAAAACGTAAGAAAACCACGTCATCTGTGTCTTTTCCTTCTTCATTTCATCCGGTATATTTGTTTTTCAGGATACCTTATTGTGTATCATTGCTTACTTTTCGATGTGTTTGTGCTTGTAGGTGTTGGGAGATAAATGAGAACAGGGTGTATTGGTTCATAATCCGTACTCCCATCCTGCTCGCCATTCTGGTAACGTACACACAGGCATTCACATAGAAATAGAAACACTCAGTGTAAATGGCAGTTCCAGGATGTTTCAGAGCCTATTAAACTCTCCGATCGATATCAATGGAGACAACACAGAACAGAAACACGTGAGCTCCAGGTTGGCTGCTGTTCATGTGATCTGTACATCGTGTCCCTATGTGATGTTTATCATCCTATTTACATTGTGTTGACTTCCTTTCTCACATCATGCCTGCTCGCAGTCTTCAGGAAGTGTTGGGGGTTGCTAGCTGTCATGGTGCAGATACCACACATATACAGTACATGTACACGACCTGCAGCTCTTCTTGTGTCATTCAAATTATTCAACCGTGAACGCACATACACACAAACAACACACACACATATGAAAGGAAATGTGGTTACATTAGACTTTGTTAGTCAGTGATTAAAATTCACTCGTAGTAGTTTCCAGCCTGGACTGTTTATAGATCACCATTATGAGCTGTAGACTTTCACTTAACAATGCTCATGATCATTTTCCTTATTTTATCTCTTCAGATAAACTTCTTCATCTTTATCCGCATTATCCATATTCTTATATCCAAACTGAAAGCCCATCAGATGAGATACACCGACTACAAATTCAGGTAAGACCCCTAGACATGAGTGTTGTAAACTCCCCTACAAACACATCACCCCACTCAAGGAAAATGGTATTTTCAGTGGGCAAGAAAGTATTTAATGCTAATGGTTAAATTATTTCAGTTCATATGGCATTTTGCGGGCAGGGGAAATCTGGGCTATATTACTTCACTCTACTTCACTGTCCCTTCAAGGGGAAGCTCACCTACAGCTATTATAAAGACAACACAACACATGCAGTACATTTAAACATGAATACGTAAAATATACACTAAACATATAAAGCCAGCAACCATCAGAAGACACACACGGAGTTACTAGAATAATTTCCATCAGGCAGAGTTACTATCTCCCACAATGCTCTGTTGGAGGAAAGTAAAGCATTTACTTTTCTAGTTCATCCCTGGTCAGAGCTTGTGAGCAGCTGGGTTTGTGTAGGGAGATTGTCCTTAACAAAGCAGAGCTTCTACGCTGCTGAAGTGTCTTTGACCAAAACACAGAATAGATACCAGATCTAAAGGCAACCCTCCATCACTGTATTTATGTATTTTTTACATCTATAGTAGTATTCTGTTTTGTGTCTTTCTCTCCAGACTGGCTAAATCCACCTTGACCCTAATCCCTCTACTGGGGATCCATGAAGTGGTCTTTGCAGTGTTGACAGAGGAGCACACGGATGGCGTTCTCCGTAACATCAATCTCTTTTTACAGCTCTTCCTCAACTCGTTTCAGGTACAGTCAGGACATTGTATACCCACCTGGGCTAAAGATATCTGCACCCAGAATTCTTTTTCTGGATAAAAGCAACATCACAAACCACATTTCATGGTATTTGTAGGCTTTGTTTGAGTCATTTCCCCTCTTCACAGGGTTTACTTGTAGCCATCCTCTACTGTTTTGTCAACAACGAGGTAAGTGTTATGTCTGTGTGAGGGTGTGTGTGTGTGTGTGCGTGCACTAAGTGAGTGTAAACATGCAGGCACTGTGCAGCAGGAGCACAGAGGCTTGACATAAAATACCTGTGAAATAACAAAGGTAAATGAGGGACATTTGGTGCCTCTCATGGTCTTAGAGTCCAACAGATAAATTGTAGGAGTGTGTCCATGCAGGACATGGATAATGATTCTCCCAATGCTACAGTATGTGAGCAATAATAACACTTGAAAGCTACCAAATGTAGCCATTAGAAAAATGGCATTAAAATCTGTGTATTATGTATAAGGATTTAAGACCAACAAATCTGACATTTGCCAGTTAAGTGTAGCCCTCAGACGTAGCACTGATGTAGTAAATCCAAGCTGAGACCTCCATATAATCATTAATCATTGAGATCTTATGGAGAAACAAATAAATGAGATTAAAGTTGAAGAATGACTTTTAAGATTTGATAGAACTTATAAATGTGTTCTACAGAAGTGACACAACTATAGAAAATGTTTTGTATTTTTTTAGCAACTCAGCGCACATTTCTCTTAGTTTAAAGGCGTCTTGATGCTTTAACATGTTTGCATTTTAAAGAGACCTTTTGCCTTGATATATGTACGTTTTCTGATGAACTTATGGACTCATTTCACCACTAACTGAGATGTTTTATGTTACTGGTTATTCACATTTAGAAAATAATAACAGTGCTGTAATAATGTCTAGCCTCTTCCTACATGTGTTGAAGTTCTCATGGATCCCCTGTTGATACATTTACTAATTATTATAACGCTACTCTCTTCTCTCTGCCTTCTCTCACTGTAACTCATCCTTTTCTTGCAGGTGCAGGCAGAGATAAAGAAGAAGTGGCAGAGGTGGAAGCTGGGGATGACTGACCTGGATGACCTGAGAAACACTGGCAGCAACACGCCACAGGTGAGCACCGATGCTGCAGCAGTCATAATCTGTACATGTTGTAAATGTATACAAACTGTTTGTTACAGGCCTTGTGTATCCAGGTTAAACAGACTTTAAACATAAAAACTATGCTTATATTACCAATGTGTGTTTCAAATACACTTAACCTCTGATCATCTTTACTCAAATGTATGTGCAAGCCTTTTTCCTGTAGCTTTACACAATGGGTGCAAGTGATTTATGTCCCACACAATTGTTTTCTGTAGCTTTTAGGTAGGTGTTGCTTTAGTGATTCAACATTTTTATATTATTATATATGCTATTAAAGTGAATATGTGTTTTAATAGATGTAACATTGATAAATAAGTGAATATAGGGGAGTCAAGACAATGAAAATTTTTGGTTTTTTACACTTAATTTATTGAAAAAACAACAACTAAATAGTCATGTATAAATCATTGTGCAGGTTGGTACAAGCATACCACCATCTAGCCAGTGCCACCATCCACAATGTCCCTGTCTGCCGCTCACCCATTGCCAAGAGGACAGCCGTCTCTCCTCCCTGCCCCACCCCTCTGCTCCTCTTCACAATCAGCTCCCCCTTCCTCAGCCCTGCACCCACCACCAGGACCAGCTGGGAGCCAGACAGCTGAGGACCTGCTGCTTTATCTCTGCTCATAGACAGGATTGCGGAGGAGGAGGAGGAAATGAGGAGAAGTTTTGTGAAAGCTACTGCTAAACATTCAAAGTGTCTTTCAGCTAAAGAAGGAAATATCAGTGATTAGTGCATTCAAGGCGATTAGACTAACTGTCCAGGGATTTACAATGTATCATCCATTGTTATGATTGTGTTATGATTATTCAGAAAACATTTTATTTAGATTTAAAGACAGTCTTGTATTGTTGAAGTGGTTTAAGAAATAGATGAATGGATTCACATTTTCTTCAGTGCCAGAAGTTGATGAGATCATACAAGAAGAAGGTGTGTGGAGACAGTCCATCAGCTGGAGGTTCAGGGTACTGAGTATCTCATCAAGTGACTATCAAGCATTTCCAGGTGTAGCTGACCCTGATCTCTGACCCCTCTGTCAAAGGGAAAGAATGAAAAAAGACTTTCCGTTTAAGGATCATTTGAACTCAAAGGCTCATGTCCTTCAGTGTAAATCAGAAGCCAACACTCTTCCTCTCATTTTATTTGCATGGATATTCAAAATGGGTTTATTTCTTTTTCTACCTCTTAAATTGTTTTGTGTCAAACGATGGAAATGTGCCATTCATATTTGATTTAAAAAAAAAAAAGTAGATAAAATCAGAGAGAAAATGAATACTACCACCAAATCTCCATTCTCTCATCTTAGGTACCTGCATATCCACAGTCTTATCTGCCCACGGGAAACATTCATCTTATTCCACTCCCCACTGTACACTTTTAGATATTTGTTTTCTGTTGTAGCTGTTTTTGGCTGAATTTCATCTTCATCTTTTCAATGACTAATGACTTTTGTGAATTTGTGTATTCTGTAAAAACCTAGTCCTGATAAGACAACAACAATCACTGTCCAACAGTCTTATTCCAGAGATGAGTTACACAAACCATTCAAAACCTAATGAATCTTAATGGATTCCAACAGTATTAAATCCCTATTTTAGTTACGAGAGGCAAATGGTAATGTTAATCTATAAGACAGAAGAAGCTCCTCTTTACTTAAACTGTTGCCTCCTGACAGTCTGTTCACACACGCTAAAGATGATTGACCTGATAGCCTCTTTTCCTATTGATGTTCAGGGAGATACCTTAAAACAGCCAGTACAACTTTCAAGAAAGGAGGTCTTTTCTTAAATGTATATCTGTGCTTTTTGATCTGTATAAAATCCCCTCATTTTCAGAGTATCCAGATGAAAAAGCCGCCTCTCCTGCCATCTAGTGGAGAGGGAGAGCACACCATCCTCAGAATAGCACCCACTGTCGAGCCAAGAAGCAGGTTAACTGAGTGAAGTAAAATAAAATCTTGAACATTGACTTAAGTTGTCCAAATAACTTAATAAACCTGAGATTTGATTAGTATCACCTTCCTTCCTGTACAACTATGGGCCTTTTTCTTTTCCATTTTAGATTAATTAGATTTCCTGAATAAAACTTTCACTGCAGAGAAAAATATTCACAAGAACTGTACAACTTGAACTGTGTTCTTTCACATTTTCATTACCTATAGGTGGAGAAAGCCTATTGTACCAACATGAATGCACTGAACACTGAATTGTTTGACACAACCCTTGAGCAAACAGAAAATCCAGTCACTGTGAAGCAACATACAGAGTGTTACTTGGAAATACTTTGAACTTTAATGAACCCAACCTGCAAGCGGTGATGTATTCACTGCCACTAAACAGGGTGTGAACACTGACTCATTTCCTTTGTTGTGGCTACTGAAAAAGAAAATGTCAAACTGTCAGCAATGGTTAAATCAAACTCTCTGTGACTGTAATTAATTGGTTTTGGTTTCTTTTAATAACTTAAATGACTATAGAGATGAAGCCCAAACCCAAAAAGTTATTTGGAAGTTATTTTTTTAATTTGACATGTACATTATCACTTACAAAAATACTTTATAAGTCAAACAAAAAGTGGTTGAAGGGAGGGAGGGGTACAGGGGGGAAACCCATAAAAAACACATTCAACATTGTCCCAATTTATTCATCCATATTTGTGCAAAGCTCACAGTAGATCTAACAACAGACACATGGCCACATATTATAGACAGATCTCATTTTGTTAAAAGAAAAGTGAAAGGAGAAAAAAAAAAAAGTTAGGTAGCATTTTGTTTTCAACAGTATTAGCCCCGTCTCTTTATGGCACAGTGGGCAGCAGACAGACAAACAGGTTCGCAGTCAGTCGGGCCTCACAGCTTTTCGTCCGCATTGTTCAGTGGCGTATACAAGTATGCAGCATCGTTCTCTTCATAGATGATAGTCACAGTCTCACCAGCGTCTGATACTCCTGCACTGGTCTGTATGTAAGCCTGAGAGAGAGGAGACAACAAAAGGTAAACATTTGACATTTTCACAAGCAAAATATATAAAAGAACAAATGTAAAACACATAGTTGATTATACAAATGTTTAACAACTTCCCCTTGTCATCTCTGAGCTGATTGGTGCGTAGTAAGATTAATGGAGAGTTCAATATCTCACCATTAAATATTAAAATACACCTACAGGAACAAGAAACTTGAGTATAGCAATTAGGAGTTTTACTTTTAAATAAATCTGGATTTATTTCATGTAAATAACTTCACCCTCTCAAGCAGCTGTAGTCGCTCTTCATTCAGCATGTTGCTTTGCCTCAGCTGGCTGACTGTGTTCTCCAGTCCCAGGAGTTTCTCCAGGTGTCGGCGATGTCGCTGCTGCAGCACTTTCACCTTCTTCTGCAGCTCAGCCACAATCGCCTCCAGCTGCTCCTTACTCAAGCTGTTCTTATGGTAGCTGTTACGGTAAAGAATGGAAAGAGATTATAAAAGCTGTAATACAAAAAGAGAGTATAGGAAAGCAGGACTACTGAAGTGCTCTTTAGTAGTAATTTAAATGGTCTAATGTCGCTGTTTGTTGCATATAAGCTATATCTTAAGACTGCAAACTTAAGTCGTCCCATTTTTAACTCTAAACCTTGTGATCAGCACCTTTGGCCTTTCTCAATTCTTCTTTCTCAAATCTTTCCCTGAGTGAAAATACGGACAATGTTAGTTAGAGAGTCAGTACTCACCAGTGCTCCTCCAGCTGGTGATCCTGCCGTTCTGTCCCGTCCTCCTCCGATAGGCCGTCGTCTCCCTCTCCCTCGTCTGTGTCCAGTCTCTCCATAGTAAGTACCAGGGAGGTGGGTGAAGGTGGCACGTGTTTGGACACGATGGGCAGAGTGGATGTGATGGGTTTGGAGCTCAGAGCGGACGACAGCACTGTATCCGGGGAGAAGGTGAAGTGGGTGGAGGTTTCACTGGGGAAAACGTTGGGTATCGCCTCAAAGTAGGCGATGACTTGAGTTTCATGGCCTTCGTGGTCTTCTGAGAACCCTTCTGTGGTACAAGTCACATCTTCAACACGGAGAGAGGCCACAGTCTCATCCATACAGCCAAGTGTGGAGTCCCTCATCACCAGCCCGTGGCCCTGAGTTAAAATGGCTGCAGTGATTCCATTCACAAGCTCATCTTGCCCTTCACCAGCAGGGCATTCGGACATCACTACCACCTCCGTGTTCTCGCCACTGTTACTTAGATCATTTACTGTCTGGAATAACGTTAAAGGGAAATTTCCTCCTGTTTCGAATCTGTCCACTGACGGGTTCAGGTCTGTCTGGAGAGAACAGTCAGATCCTCCAACATCAGTCGCCTCCACCAGGCTGGTTTCTCCGGGCTGCGATGGGTCGACAGTGATCTCGTACAGGTGCACCGTGTGGAACGTACTTTCCGTTTCTACAGCATCAACAGCCGCCTGCTTGTCATCCGACACTGCGACACTTTCATTACTATCAGATCGAAGCCGTTTTGGCTTCTTCTCACTGTGATCCGTGGCTTTCCGTTTCTGGAAAAGAAGCAAGAGTGTGTTTATCAGAAGAAACATGACAGTGTTTACAATTATTAATTATTCCTACTGACTTCAGAAGTCTCATCTGAATTGGCCAAAGGATGGAAAGTCTGTTTGTGTAAGCGCCAAGTGAAAAGTACATATTTAATACAAGAATTTTCAATAATTTGTTTTATCCTGAATACATTTTTTGTGTTGCTGAGAGGAATAAATGAAACTAACATGGTACAAATGTTAAAGAACAAAATCCAACTTCCTGAAAAGGAAATCTGTGTTCATGTACAGCAGCATCTTCAAGATTTCTGTATTCAGCATAAATAGAAATTGGCAATATTGTGCAGCCCAAATATTCCAGAGTAAGACTGTGCAAGATTCTTACCTCCGCCTCCTGGAAGAGTGTGGGCACAGCATCGCTCTCCAGGTAACGGATGCCCCATCGCACCTTGAAACACGAAGGGGCAAAATGTTCGTGGCAAATATACTGGTGTCGAGAGGGAGTCCAGCTCTCACGTCCCATGTTCCTCAGCCACTGCTGCAGCCGGACCGGGTCCTGTAGCGGGAACCTAGAATACAATATGTTCGACACTGGTTACACCTGGGCTCCATCGAGTGAAATATTGGCAAATGTTTAAAAGGACCAGTGTGTAGGATTAAGTGGCATCTAGAGGCAAAGTTGCACATCGTATCTAACTGGACACAGCTCATGTGTGTATTGGATGACCTGGGATTGAGAGCAGATTGTGTGTGTGTGTGTGTGTGTGTGTAGGAGAAATTACAGTGGCCACAACACAATTTACAACGTGCTTGTTTCAGTGATTTGACAGTAAAGTCAAAGCCTGAAAACATAAAAAAGAAAACTGCCTGCCGAGGCTGAAAATCAGAGCGTATCAGGTAACTGACTGACTCTGTGGACTCATCTCTTTTCAGTCACTGCTTTATATTGTAAACAGGTTCTTCTGGTCTCTGTGAGTAATGTTTTATTTACTGGTCACGTATTTAAAGCACTTTAAAGTTTAGCTCCCAACCTACATTGTTGAACTGCTGCTGCCTCTTCGCACACATCATCACTGTAAATGAGAATTAGTTCTTATCTGGTTAAATAAAGGTAGAATAAAACAAATACATGTTTTATCTGCTTTATTGTTGGTACTTATTTTACTGACAGGGTCTTTTATTCTTTTAATTCTACCTCACTCTGGTGTGATTTTATTTCTCTGACTTTATTTTGCCTTATTTTTTAATCCTGGTTTTGGCCATATAAGGCACTTTGTATATTTATTGTAAAAAAAAAAAAAAAATTATTGTTTTTAGTTTGAATGTAAAACTTTCAAAATAAAATCATTACGAGTGCGGTCATATTGTGTCCTACTGCACTGCTTCTTACTATTAAATTAAATTAATTTAACACACAAAATTAATCTTAAAGTGAATTTTATTAGCAGGAAAACTGTCAAAATCAAATCACGATTCAATCAATAAAAAGATCTCAAAGGTCGAAACAAGAAAGACGAAAAACATTTTATTTATTTTTTATTTTTTTTAAAATCTCAGTCGGTATAACTCTCCGGTGTTAACTGATCATGGAAGAGGACTCTGTGTCTCCACGGTAATAATAAGAAATAGATCCAGCAGTAACCGAGCAGCCATTACAAACATTTAAAAACAATCTTACTTGTAGAAGCTTTTCCTGTCGCTGCCGCTTCCGGAGTCATTCTTACAGTTCGGCACCGAGCAGTATTTTGGCATCTCAGGTCGGTGGTGGTTGTTGTTGTTGTTGTTGTTGTTTGGGCTCTTTGAGCTTCGTGTCCAAGTGGGCTCACAACAAGGTGAAACTCGTGCTGTGTTGTCAAGTCGCGGCGCTTTTTAGTCGACGAAAAGATCAGCTGTTGAGGCTGGTGACGTTAAACCTATGCGACTGCCTCCTTTTATAAATAAATAAATAAATAAATAAATAAATAAATAAAGGAAGTAGCCCTTCTTTCTTTCTATCGTAATTATATATAATTAGTTATAATTTTCTTTATTTATTTCTTTATTCATCCTACAGCTTTAAAGTCCCCGACCACAGAAAGACACACACATCAATAAAGATACCAGCTTGTTTCTAAAATCACTGGACTGGATTTTTTTTTTATTCAATATTTTTCTCCAAACATTACACGGAATCTTTAAATGATACAGTATATATATATACATACACGTCATCAGTGTATTTTCTTTTATCTAAAAAGTTGAGGGCCACTGGACAATGCAGCTGTGCGTTTCAAGACAGGATTGCATTTTGGACATTGTGTACTGAAGAAATCCACATATTGGGGAGGAGGAGGGAGGGGGGGGTTAATAAGTCACCGGTAATCGAACACGTATTGGAGACTAGAGTGCCATCAGTGTTTGGAGAGGAGACTGTGCGGGAGCTGCCGGGTGAGTGGCACAACAACGGTAAAGGATGAAAACATGGAGAGCAGCAGTATCTTCCTCAAGCGGAAGCAGTGCAAAATAAATGTTACCAGCTACGTGACTGAACCAACTAAATACACCACTAATGGCAAACAGCACCTTTAAGAGTGTACCCAGAGACAATCAACCTTTCTTTTTCTGTTTTTTTTTTGTTTTTGTTTTTTGGACTGGTATTATACATGTACTCGTATTGTTTGTATTCCTGTAAAATAAAAATGGACATACTATAGGATGGTTTTGAGAAACACTGACAGACACGCTGCTCTTTACCCAGTTTACAATGCTCTAAGCTGTGTACACAGGCCAACAGTACAATACTAGGTTTCAGTCACAAGATGCTCCTTGTAAAAACTGAACAATCGTTTTTCGTTACAGATCTTTGGTACATACCAGCTATTTGACCCCATCTGCCGAGTATTTCCGATATTTACGACTGAAATTCTCAAGAGTTGGTTTCTTTACCCAGTGATGGAACATATGAGCAGGTAAATGGACAATGCAAATGGAGATTTTTTTTTTTTTTTCCAGTTTTAACCGATAACATGAAAGAACATACCCAGCTCTGAACCGGGCTGGTGTTAAGTGATCTCTTCCCATCGGAACTACACCACGTGCTTTCTGCGTACAACTAGCGGAAGTTTGTCGGGGAGAGGGATCCCTTAGGCTAAGCATGAACGAGAGCATGTCCGAGCACTGGAGGGAGTGTGGTGGCTGGGATGGTTCAGGTCAGATGGGAGGTCGTCAGTGTCACAGACAGATTTGCGTGGCCTCTACATCATCCCCAACTGCATTAGCGTGTTGGCATATGCCATGGGTTTGACATTCGGATGAGGCTGTGGAGAAGAATGAGAGGAAGACAAATATTAAATCAAGCTACAGCAAGTTGTTTTAAAAGCTGTTCTAGCTGGGCTTCCAAATGAATCATTAATAGCCTGATGCAAAGTTAACTTACCGAAATGCACAATATGGTAAAAAAAAAAAAGAAAGATCTTATTGTGATTGTTTCGATTACAATTACTTGAAATTTCACTCGGAAATCCCAACTTCCACTGCTATTGAAAATAAAACTATTAAAATCATGATGATGTGACATTTGTTGAGGTCTGTACCAAACAAAAATATATTTATAATATTTATGTTACATCTGGAGAACATTTGTAGGCCAGAGCATCTCTCCAGAACTACAGTACTTTATTATAAAGCTGTTTTATTACACATTGCACTTGTTTATATTGCAATTTAAATAATATTTTGATTATTTGTGCAGCCCTACCAACTACTAGTCCAATCTGTGTTTGTTTTTAGTAGATATCTTAGTCGTTTTTGTCTTCAGCCCAGTTGGTTGGTTGACTTTTTACTTAATTTTACTTATAAATAAGCAGTTTAGACAGTTGGGCTGAACAGGACCAGTTTACACCTGATGCTCCAGTAGATGTCACTGTAACATTGTGCACAGAGCTAATCCTATGATCAACATCTGTACAATGGAGCTTTTCAGTGAATTATTACCACAACCAAATGGGCGAGACGACACATGATGACAATCCTAACAAATATAACGATTTAGAGTACAGGATACTGACCACAGCAGTGAACTGGTGAAATTCTGGCTTGAGGTCTGATCCCCTGAGGTGGATATAAGCTCCTTTGTTTCCCATCTGATCACTGGAGGATGGCAGAATACAAACACACAACAGTTAAAATGAACAGTCTTAGTAACAGCTGACTCAAACACTCTTAACCTGCCAGCACGGCGACGTACCAGTAGTTGGGTGCTGAGAACACGGTGATGCACTTCCCTGAGTGAGTGACCTCGTAGCCCTCAGCTTTGACCTCATGACTACGCACAATGTAGTCCAGCTTGTTCTGGTCCAGGAAGCGCTCTGTCACATCTGGCCCAAACTGGCAACTCACTCCTCGCTTGCTGACTGACCGGCCATTCTGTACAACAGAGAGAGAGATAAATTAATTCTTACTTCAAAATAAAAGTGGACTGAATGTTGCTCTAACAAAAATCAGCGACTACTCCCGACCAAATAGACCAAATGAGGCATTGAATGGATGGGAACTGACCTGAGGCTGGGGATCTGACCAGAGGAGGTCACACATGGGACCTGTGAAAAAGCGGAGGAAGGTGTTGAAATGTACCCGTTTTTCTTTCTAGAAATCGTTTTCTTAGAGCCAGTTTTATACCGATGATGCAGTTGGAGTCTGACCCTACCTGAGTCTGGAGGCTGTCTGTTCCTTTCAATCTTCCTGAGGTCTTCCAATGTGACACCATCTTCACTGAACAGTCCACCGTGCATTACCTGAGATGGAGAATCTTATTAGGACTGTGTACAATATAGCAAACCAGAGCATTATTAAGGGTTGCGTAAATCATTAATAAGAACAAAAGTCATCAGAATGATTGCGGTAAATGATGGCTGCTCGTCCATTATACAAAAAGTAAACCCACACACCCTCTTTACTAACAGTCACTATATTTTAAAATAATTTGAATAATCTATCATAAGTGCATGGTAAAGGTCTCTTAGAGAAAACGCATTGACTGTAAATGAAGAGTTTGTGGGGGTCTACTATTTTTATCTCCCCTAAAATGTATTTTTCCAAATAAACAGACATGCAAAGATAATTCTTGTTAGTCTTGTATCTTTACTACACCAAACCCTTTTCCAAGTTCTACTCTATACCAAAATCTTCTCTAAAAACAGAATTTTGGTATCTAAGACAGGACCTGGTAAACAACAACAAAATAAGTTGCATCACCACGTGACTGCTGTGAGCACACAATGCCACTGCTTACCAGTACTTTGCTGTTGATACACTGTGCAAGAGGCAGCCACTGGAAGACCTCGCTGAACAGCTGGAACATCTGGGCTGTGTACTTGGCTTTAACCTCCCCTTCAAATCCATACATCTGGTTCATGTTGTCTGTCTCATGGTTACCTGCAGGTAAAAATCTTGGTTAAACGATCTTATTTAAACAACTTTATTACCTTAACACAAAGTCTTTAATATATCACAAGAAACCAAATGAAAATTTTAGCTGAAAAAGGCAAACAAATGAATTTCAGTGTTGTGAACTTTATGACAACACACTCGCAATCACAATGTCTTAAGTGTGACACATTAATCGTACATGTTAGAGCACACATCTGCAGATACTAGACATGCATCAATAGACTCATGCACAGGCACAATGTGAGCTGAGCGCTCTCACCCCTAAGCAAGTGGAAGTTGTCAGGGTAGAGCAGCTTGAAGCCGAAGAGGGTAAGAATGACCTCGAGAGAGAAAGAGCCGCGATCCACAAAGTCACCGTTGAACAGCTGAATTCTGTGGTTAAGCATTATGACGCACAAGTTCTGGATGTGAGGCTTTTGGTTGTTTTCTTTTTAGACACAGAATAGTAGAAACAAAGAAGACGAATGCAGTGAACACATATTAAAAAGCTGAGGTGGCTGTCTGGAAAAAAGAAAGGATACATAAGGGTTGGTCTCTGAGGGTAAGCCGTTCAACTTGAAGATGTTGAGGAGATCGTAGTATTGCCCATGGGTGTCACCACAAATTGTTATTTTTTCTGCCTGTGGAAAAGAGAAATAGAGTCTTAAAAACATCAACAAACTGCAGAAAGCAACCACGAAAAAATATCATCTTATACTTTAACCCCTGTAGTCCTATTATGGACTTGTCAAAAACAATCCTACTGTTGCACTCATTGTATAACAGCAAAGTCCTCACCTCTTTTAATGTGATTTCAACAAGACTTGGTAGTTTCGAAAGAACATCTTTAACTTGCACCAAAATCTGAAAATAGAAAAACAGTTTAATTGCACGTACAGGTTTCCTTCAGTGACTGTATTTGATATGAACGGACATGTTGTACCTGATAAGCACACTTTCTGTGCAGTTTCTTCTGGTCTTTGAACCAGTCCATCATCTCCTTCATGAACGTCAATGTGACTTTCCCATCTTCGAGTTTGGGGCCGTCGTAGTCATCCTCAATCGCTGCAAAACAAGATCCTTTTAATTTCAAGTAGGGTAGAGAATCAAATGGTTCTCACCAGTGTATTTCTTTATCATTAGTTTCTGTTTTACAATGTTTTATTCACATTATGCACATTATGAATAGAGATATATATATTTTTTTTATATTTGTCCAATAACAGAGGAGACTTACTCATGTTTTCAATGTCCAGAGAGTCAACAACAGATTTTTTTATCTCATCGCTGGCAATGGCTCTTTCAAAAGCCTTCTGTTTCACGATCTTGTTACATTCCTGATACTTCATCCTTGCGTCCTTGTCATTTGGTCGAACCCTCACTACCTATTCATCAGAACAAGGAAATGACAAGACTTAAGCACACTGGTTAATCATCAACTGGCATCAAAGGCAGACACGGGGAAATTGACGCAGAGTCAAGTACAGGATGTAAATGGTAATAAAAGTATATTAAGGGTTATACTGGATGAGTGGTACTGTGAATTGACAACATTTAACACACCTGTCAGTCACTGTTATGCCCATATGCATTTCAATACACATCTATAAATACATAGATAAGTCTAGCTCCATCCTCTCATGGCTTCATAAGGATTAACTCTCATTTTCTGTTGTCATGGTGCTTAGTCAAGTTTGTGCAATAAATTGCTATGACAATGGCGGAGCTTTAGAGGTCTTTGTTGCCACAGCCTTGGTATATTTATATTGCTTATTATGAGAACAGCACGAACAACAACAGGCACCAAATTAGCTGTGGTATGAGTGCCTTCACACTGGATCTGACTGGCATCATGACTGGATTAAAGGATGATCCCTATTCCAGGCTGTTAAGGCAACAGAGCCTAACTCGTGGTGACAGATCAACAGATGGAATTGGCGACCGACTGCTTTCTTTTGAGAAAATCAAAGTGTGCAGCTACTAAGAGCCAAAGATGCCACATTTCTTACCGTCTCGTAGTCCTTAAGTGCAGCCTTAAACTTGCCCAGTGCCATGTTGGAGGTGGCACGGCGGTAATATCCCTTAATGTAGTTTTTGTCTATCTCCAGGGCCTTCGTAGCATCAGCCAGGGCATACCCATAGCACTCTGTGCGTAGGTATGCCAGGCTTCGGTTGCTGTAGTAGATGGCATTGGATGAATTGAGCTCCAGGGCCTCTGAGTAGTACTTGATTGCATTTTCATAGTCTTTGTCTGAAAAACAAACGTCACATCTTCACTGGAAAGTTGGTGGTTCTACAAAGTTCCTATGGAAATGTCAGACGGACTGCAAGCTGTACATATCTTGTATTCATTTCCTATTGGGCTGATAGCACAGCTGGACAATAACACCAAAATAAAATGACAGTGCTGAAACAATTATGAGGGCATTTAGGCTCATGTTACCGTATCAATCTCAGTAAAATGTCAGTGTTTGAAATGAATTTTTAATGCTTGTTTCTATCCACTAAGGTCTACTTGAAGGGACAATCAGTTACAAATAACACACCGTTTATAGACGTAAAATTATACTAATACATTTTATTTAAAGAGTGTTTTTTGTGATACTCAAAGACACTTTACATAAGTTAAAATCAACCCACAACACACTAAAAATATACAAAACAAGACCCGTAGATAATAAAATAAATGATGTTTTACAGTTTATGTATTATTACCAATAAGTAAGGAACACCTTAGTGCCACAGTAAGTTTGACAATATAATATCTCTATCCTAAAGGTGACACAATTGATTATGAGTTATTATGAGTAAATATCTATCCATGTGCTTGTTGCTTACTTATTTATATTTAATGCAGTATACATCAGACGAAGAGCAAACCTTTCCCATACATCTGCTCTGACTCATCAGGGTGGTGCACTCAATAACACGATGTCAGTAAAAAAAAAAAAAAAAAATCCTCTAGGAGTATTATAGCAAGAAATGTACCTGCACTAACAAGCAACCAGATTACAGAGAGGCAACCACACACAACTGGACTTTAGCGAGCGATTCTCCTCCTTATCTGTCAAAACTGAACAATCTCTTGCATGCAAAACGTAGCTCCCTTTCAAAATAAAACGAGCCAAGTCTGTCTAATTTTTTAAAATGCAACCACAGAGTAAAGACAGCTACAAAGAGGGACACAGAGTGGGAACATTTAGGGGTGGCCGGCTGCTCACACGCGTTTCCTGACTCACAAGAAAATTCTAGTTGCATCTAAAAAAAAAACACACACACATAAATAATACACACACATACACACAAGGTGGCTATGAGGGTTAAACCCCCCCCCCAAAAAAAAGAGAGGTATAAAATCTGGATACGACTGTGACACGCGTGACGGCATGAGGGTTAACCGTTAATGAGCTAGCCAGCGAGCTAGCGTTAGCCTAATCCAATGAATGGGGTTTTACGGTTAGCACGCTCGTTAGCTTAGCGTAAATCGTTAGCCGCCGGCTCACGCTGGAGCTTTGTTGTTGTTGTTGTTGTTGTTGTTTTTCTTTTAGTGGTCACTCTGTTTGTCTGTTGTGAGCTTCTGGTGAAAAAGCAACCGACGTGACAGGTGTGTGAGTTTACCTTTAAAGTACTTATTCGCCTTCTCCTTCAGTAGCTCCGCATCGTTGCCTCCCTCCGCCATCTTCTTCTCGCTGCCGGTTTCCGAGTCGTGCGCCATTGACTGGACCGTCGCAAAGGTCGCAAAGTATTTTTTTATTAATTAATTAATTTATTATTATTTTTTTAATGTGAGCTTAAATGATACAAAAAATTACGACTAAAGTTAGATTATTTTACGTCTAAATTTATGGGGGAAAAAACTGTAATTTTCTGCCTTTAGAATATTTTAATTTTAAAGTTTATTATGTTTTTTGTTCTTACTTATTATCTTATTATCTATTAGGCTCTTATTATATGTCTATTTACATGTTTTTAATGTGAGCTTAAATAATACAAAAAAGTACAACTAAAGTTAGATTATTTTACGTCTAAATTTATGGAGAAAAAAATTCTGCCTTTAGAATATTTTAATTTTAAAGTTTATTATGTTTTTTGTTCTTACTTATTATCTTATTATATGTCTATTTACATGTTTTTAATGTGAGCTTAAATAATACAAAAAATTACGACTAAAGTTAGATTATTTTACGTCTAAATTTATGGAGAAAAAAAATTTCTGCCTTTAGAATATTTTAATTTTAAAGTTTATTATGTTTAGATTTACATTTACTTTGTGTACTTACTTATTATCTTATTATCTATTAGGCTCTTATTATATGTCTATTTACATGTTTTTAATGTGAGCTTAAATAATACAAAAAATTACGACTAAAGTTAGATTATTTTACGTCTAAATTTATGGAGAAAAAAAAATTTCTGCCTTTAGAATATTTTAATTTTAAAGTTTATTATGTTTAGTTTATTTACTTTTTGTACTTACTTATTATCTTATTATCTTCTCCTATTATATGTCTATTTACATGTTTTTAATGTGAGCTTAAATAATACAAAAAGTACAACTAAAGTTAGTTATTTTACGTCTAAATTTATGGAAAAAACTAGAATAATTTTCTGCCTTTAGGACATTTATTGTGTATACATACATATTATTTTATTATCTCTTAGGTTATTTTTATAAATATATTGAAATTTTTATTTTTACTTTTACTATATACCTTTACATTCATTTATATCCTATATATCGTGTTAGATATTGTAGCCTATATAAGTACTATTTCTTTAACGTTTAACCTTTAACAGACTTTACTTTATGACCTGAAAAATACAACATGCACTGTAGTGAAAACAGACCAACTATTAGTACAAACACAAGAGAGGAAACTATAAATAATTTGGTCTGTATAATTAAGCTTAATGCAAAACTACAATACACAGATTCAGGTTAAACCAGCCTGCCGTGGTTCATTCATACGTGCAGTTTGTGTTGATGTTTTTATGCCTGCCAAGGAGACTGCGTGTCTTTGGGAGGGTTTTCCGTATTGATTGTTTCCATGTCTAATAATAACTCCTTGGTGTCCCATTAGTTTGTGTGTGTGTGTGTGTGTGTGTGTGTGTGTGTGGGTGGATACAAATGGGACCGAGGCAATGACAATGACATTTCCCAGCCAGATAAAAGGTAAAATGTCAATAATATTACCATTTTTAGTTTGGTTTAGTAACCAGCAGGGGTCAGTGTAGCCCTTCACTGAAACACCTATGAACTAGGCTACTCATGAAATTAGTAGGCAACCATAAGACTGTTGATGAACTACATTCATGTGAGGTTCACCAGAAATATGTTGATTGTGAGTAATGTGTTACTGTAGAGTCATTAAGTAAAGATTAGGTAAATGATTCATGTGGGAGCAAGTTTTCCTGGGCTTGTCTGGAATAATTACCTTAATTTAGAGCAATAGCTTGTCCTTAAGTCAATACCTCTCTGGCTGAACTGCAATAATATTCCAAACTAATTAATATGCAGGTTCCTTTAACACAACAGCCTCAGTCCCAATTGCTTTTGGTCTTCTTCCAGATGCTTCCAGGCTTGAGGATGTCACAGTGGAAGTTCCCTGCCATCTGAACGCAGCAATGCCCGCCTCGGGGTGACCACAGTTGTGGCAATAAGGGGACAAACATGGCACAGGTGCACATCTCCACAACTTTACTCACTCACACATGGTATCTGACGCACCCCAGCCTCAAATAACTGGTTGGCAAAAACATCACGCAACCTTAAACAAAAACACATCCAAGCTGAAACACCTTTTCTTTGCCAGAAACTCTACACCGTGGGTCAGTGGAGTCAGAAGAGGGACATCTGTCTTGTGTACCAGAAAGGAAAAGTCAACCATTTGAGATGTAGGTTTGTGATTTGGTATGTTTGGGTTTTAGATGGTTAGGGTTAGAAGTTCAGCACAATAAGAGACGTTCAATAGCAGCTTGTGACACAGAGGATACGGCCCAGTCCAGTCTGCTGCTCTGACTCACAGGCGACATCCCGCAGTGAAGAGTAAGAGGCCAAACAGTTGGGTGACTCACCATGACCCCTGCCGAACGCTTACTAACTCTAGAATGTGACTTCACTTTCTCTTTGCGAGATAATCTATGAGTCGTCTTTTTCTCTCAACGTGTCTAGTTCTGTGATGGTTTTACTAGTAGTGCCTCGAGGGAGGGAAAAAATAAAAAAAAAAGCCCACTACGAGATTGACTGAGAACGAGCTGACGACGTTACAGCCTCAGCCCCACATGAGAATAAACGCAGACAGTGAGTGGGAGAGACAGTGTGGGAGGGAGAGAGGTAGAGAAAATCTGGCTCGCTCGGAGGACGGAGGAGGGAAATTGCTGTCCTCTTGGGTGTACGATGCATGAGCACGGGCTTTTCAGGGGTCCTGAGAAAGTTAAAACAAACACAAATGGAGGAGCGAGATATACGAGCAACCAGAGAAAAGAGACAGATGAAGGTCAGGAGGAATGTGAGTGACATTCCAGGGTCGCGAGCCAATGAATGATGAGGCCCTCAGAGTGAGTGGAGTATATGTTACATGGGCCTGATCATTACATTCTTACTATTTATTATCCTGTAGCATGTAAGACCACAGCATAGTGAGTGTTTACGCCACCCCTTTAACCGTCATGTCAGACTTTGCCAGTACTTTGTAGAAGCTGAAAAAGTCTCGTTTCCCCTTCTCTGCTCCACTCCAGTCCAAATAATTCACTAATGAGAGCATGACTTCAGGGGGTCTGTGGGGGGTCGCACTTATTTGAACCATATGTTTTTCTAGTGGGCAGGGCAAAGGACTTCAAGCAAAATTAAAGATACATTTGGGGAAAAAAACCCATCCTCTTGAGCTCCACCCTTCCTCCTATTTTGTATTTCCCTCTATCTTGCTTTTGCTTGGTTTAGAGATTTGGTTCCTCTGTAAACCAAAGGATTATTTTTTTTGCTGATAGTCTTTTTGAGTCATCTACGAATTGCAGGGATTGCTCAGATTATACGTCAGCATTGTAAAGTCCAAGTGGAACCTCCTGTTGTTCAGTGTGGCCATCAGTCAGTGTGTAAATCAACATCCTGAAATGACACATTGCATGTTCACTCAAGTTATTTGCGCTACAGGGGAGTGAGGAGTTGGAAATTTCATGTATTTGGAAAATAAACGTGGTGCATACCTGCCTGAAAAAAGTCTTCTGTTGGCTTTACCTTTCCACATTAAAACCGCTTCTGTTTTCTCCTGTGTTTCTTGGACTTGTAGCCAGGGTAGTTAGGGGTGGGGACTGGAGGAGGGTATAGAAAGCAATTGTGTTTATATTTTGTTGAGGGACTGTTTACATTTCTTCAGGGCTGCTTTAAGTATAAAGTAATCTTGTTACTTTCAGTGCCTGCAATGAAATCAGCTGCAGTTTAAGTCCCGGTGAGCAGATATGATTTTATTTCTGCAGTTAGGACGAAGTATTTGTTGTTTGTTTTGTAGAATTATTTTCTAACTTTTGTATTTACACACATTTAACACAACCATGGAGCTGTTCAAGATGGCTGTAGTTAAAAGGCAGTGCCAATGCTCCTTGCTCTACTAAAAGTTATTAAGTATAACAAATAACAACCTGAAATGACAGTTCACTTATTTTCAATGCTTATATTGATTAAGTACAAGTTATCCTGGTCTATATGCATAGTTTGATTAAAAAATGGCACAGTTTGATTGTTTCTGTTGACATTTTGAAAAAAACAGGAAAAACTAATACTTCTTTCCTCAAAGAAAAAACTGTTTCCATTCATGAAAACCATTCTGGCAACTGAAACAAGAACAAAAAGGAACTTTTTCAATTGACTGTCTGAAATTTGTCCAGTGTTTGGTTTTATATCATATGTGGCTCATTTTAAGAATAATTTTCCCATCAAACAGTTTAGACTTGCAAACTAATACAAGTCAAGTCAAGTAAATTTTTTTCTTTACACTAATACAATAAGGGTAGTTCCATTAACCACCAAAACCACGGCTCCATACCTGTGTAAGCCCACACACAGCCTGAATGGAATCTGTTTATGATGGTGGAAATGTGAAGCAGACTATGGGAGGTTGTTCTTTTTCTTCCTTTTTTATGGCTCATACCCAGCAGCACCCCCCCGATCGACTGGCACCACAACCCTGTTAAAGGAAATTTAGAAAATGACCGACTAAACAGATAATTAGAATAAATAAAAACAAATTGCTCTGGGAAGTGAAAGCTGCCCAGATTCCTTAAAAATTAGATTAGGATGAAAAACGATTTTGCGGAATGAACTCAGCGTTTGGCATGAGTCTGGCCTTATTTGGCCATATCTGTGGATATTATGATAATGAAGCACTTAGTAGTGTTACTCCTTTTTCATTTTCCTTTGGCTTTCATTGTGTCTGTGTCAGCAGTCAGGGTTTTCTCTTCCACTGTCCTCACATGTTCCTCCTGATTCACATCTACTTTTTGCCATCATTCCCTAATTTATATGCGTTCTGTGTATCTTCCTTACTGTCTCCTTTTCTCATTTTGAGCAGCATGAGTGTTTGATGTGTGCTGGGCACGAGAACAAGGGATCGGATACACACCCCAAACAGGAAATGAGAAATTCAAGCAAATAGACCCATGTCTATGTGAGTCGGAGAGAAGAAACTTGCAGGGAGGAATGCAGATAGATAGAGCAGGGCAGACAGTGGAGGATGTGCAATAGACACAATGAATCAAGAGGCTGTAAAAGCTTGAGGTGAAAAGGTTGTACATACTGTGTGTGAGCATGAGGAAAGGGAGAGGAGGAACACCCCGTGTATGATATTTATAGACAGTGACCACCCCAGACACTGCTCTACGTCGCCCTATGACATCAACCATCCTACTGAACCCATCGAGGGTGACAGCTCACCCTGTCACTGTTCACCTTATTTTTCTCAATCTCAACGACACCTTTTCAGTGCTCATTCCAGGCTGTGGAGAAGCTCACTTAGAGCTAGACATTGCAGTATTTGCTTGCTCATTTAACCTGGTGGTAACTCCAGTGACAAGCTCTGCATCACACCCACATCCCGCAGTTGTACTAATGTGCCAGACGACAACCCTCTAGCAGTTGAGCTCATAAAACAAGAAAGAGCCCGAGGATGATCTATCAAAGCGACAGTGGCGCGAAGGCAGTTGTGTGCCCCTCTGCAGCCCTTTCATCTGGCAGTGCGGTGGTTGTTTTCACGCTAGTTAACGGTAGCGACGACATGTTGTGGCGGCTAGTTTATTTTACATCTCAGGCTCTGCTCCTACTGTTTATGAGCAATATACGATCGAGCACAGCACACATGGTCAAGCTTTCCCACAGAAAGGAACCCGCATCATAAGTGACTCAGGATGTCTGGGTGCGCATACTCTGACCATTAGATGACTATGTGACTTAAAAGGAAAGGAAGACTTCCACAGGGCTCCGCAAACAAGGTGGAAAGAGAGACAGATTATCGAGAAAACCACCCCAGCCTCTCCTAGCGTGGCTGAATTGTCTCAAGTGAATAGCTGGGATCTGATGTGGTGAGACAGCAATAACAAACAAGCAGCGCAGCAGACAGACTACCATGTCACAAGTATTTAAGACAATCTGTAAATATCTGTCAGTAGAACAAGATTACTTTCCCAACCACTGCATAATAGTGGACACACACAAACTGGAACACAGATGCTTTTTAAGTCACTAATGACACAGTAAAACGTTGCCATGTCAATACCAGCTGTGAAGCACAAATACAGACTCAGAAACCCTGCGCAGTGTCTGAAAATATCCATTCACACATACGCAGGCCATCCAGGATGTTGTGGGGGAGAGTTTCCTCTTCCTGTTGCTCTTTCTGTTGGACTTTCCTGTCAGTTAGCATTAACTACTGGCAGGCCTTTGGGTGCCTTCCAGACTCATCCCTGAGCCTTTTTTTATCTCTAGGGAGCACGATTCCTTACTGTAAAGTATTAGTTCACATCCTGTACACTTGGGTGGCCAGGCACGGGAGGCAGCATCAACTGTAGGTGCTCTCTGGAGCAGACGGCCTCTTTGAAGCTTTTTGCAGTTCAGAGACCAGCGGGTATATCTTAAAGAAAAGGAGGACCGCTCTCAGCAGCACATTCACATGTGTTCATCAGGTGGTGTAAACCAAAAATCAACCACAGATACCATCTTCCAAACTCTCACTGGACCGCAGTGGAATGTAGTAGACTTTATGATCTCCTTCTTTATCATCACTGTGGGCAAAAAGCTAATCACCCTAAATTAATTTTGTCAAAGATTGCTCAGATGCCAATAGGGAAGGCGTGCTGTGTGTGGAGCTCTCAGCGATCTAGTGTATTAAACTGACTTTATGATTCAGCAGGGCCAAGGGGCTGGACTGTGGTGTTGATGCTAAGATAGACTCACTGGAATTAGTGCCCCCTTTTGATGTCTGGGTTCTGTTATACCTGCCCACCCCTGTTCCTTTTTTCCCAGTGTGTTGTGCACATGTGTTTATATGTAGGCTATGCCAAGCGGTGTTTTATTTAGTTTTTTGGTACTTTAAAATGGAGACGGGAGGGGGTGTCAGCAGAGACCAACATCAAAACTGATGACCAAAAGCAGTGGTGGGAAAATAATAAAGATACTGTACTTGATACTGTTCTTGGTTGCCTATGGACTGATTTATATGCATTTCTACGTAGTGATGAAGGTTGGTATAAGGCAAGACTGGGACATCCAACTATGTAGCCTAATCTCAACTGGGGTTGACCAGCTGGCTGTGGCTTGGCTGTGCGGCGTGAGTATTGGTTGGTTTGTGGTGTGATGGGTTGATTTGTTACCATAAAAATACAGCAACATTGCAAATTGTAACCTTATTCTAAATATGATTGTAATGTCTCTTCCAGTGTTGTGTGCGTCACTTTTGGCCGATGCCTTGGATGATGCTCGGTCACAGGAGGATTTGTTTTTCACTCAGTACAGATATGGCAAAAATCTACTGTATTGTGTATGCCACTGTCCAAATAGGTATACGTTCATGTATATGTGTGAGCATGTGTGCATATATACATAGGCTATGTAAGGAAGGACTGGCACTTGTGTTTGAATTTGTTCTCATGGGTGTACATGCATAATATGGTTGCGTGTGAGAATGCATTGAATGGGAGGAGAAATTAGTAAGGATTGCATAAACCAAACACATAATTTCAACCTGCTGCCCGCTCCCAAAGTGCCCTGATCACAGGAAATGGGTGTAAAGGAATGACTCAGCTTGCTTTGACCTCCGCCATCCCCCAACTCCCTAACACCTCCACCCTCTCCTTCAGGGCTGCTTTAATTAGCAAAGCCACTCGTTTGTTTTTCTTCGTCTCAACACCCAATCTGCCCCTCTCAATCTCTGCCTTTTAAAACGAGCGCATCCCAAGTTTGGTGATGACTCATAGCTTTCTCCTCCACCCATCGCTCTCATGCACTCTCCCTCTCTCTGTGTAATTCAATTGGCCTAGATTCCGCCTTCGGTGCAGCGATGTAAAAAACAGCTGTCATGCAGATGTATGCCCTTATCATACCTGCTCAGGTGCGTCTAATTTGCAGAATACTCACAACATGGTCAAAGTCCAACTTCGATAGTGTCATGCTGAAACGTTTATGTATTCGCCAAGGCTCAGTTGCTCAAGGCTAACATACAAACACACATTCGTGCACCCATGCACATACACGTACACAAACACTCACATGCTGCTTCAAAGGATGGCGTGTCATAAACAGAGGGACTGGGAAGGAGGAATGTGTTGTTCACTGGGGAATTCAGAGCCAGTGGGGAGAGGAAGGAGGGGTGGGGGCATGCTGACCTAATGTCCCTCTGAGTGCAGGCAATGGAGGAACAGGCTGCCGAGCTTTTCTCTCTGCTGTCATAACCCTTGTACACCCATCAATACAGTGGAGAGCCCCACCGACACAGGAGGCCGCAGATCAGGCTGACTAATCTAAAACAGCCCCTCTACCAAGCTATCCTCACAAACCTTACACCTCCCTAACCTCCCATTTATCCAGTAAGAAGAGTCAGGTTACTATGTGAAACAGACAATATATGTGCATGTACATGTATGTGTGTAAGTTGTGTGTGTGTGTGTGTGTGTGTGTGTGTAAGTGTGTGTGTAAGTGTGTGTGTGTGTGTGTATGAGAGAGAGAGGGAAGATAATATTTTATCCTGTCAACTGTGTCAGTTTAACCCCAGTGTGTGTGATTTGTGACTTTAGTCACACCTCTCTCAATTGGAGTGAGCAGCCCCCCACCCCCCCAGCCTTGTGTGCAGCATGTCTGTGCATGTGCATTAGTCTATGTTGTGTGTGTGTGTGTGTGTGTGTGTAAGTGGACGAAGGAGGCAGTGGAATGAGTAATAAAGTGTCATTGAACTTATGTTTGCTCCCACTGGTGAGGGTCACAACCTCAGTTCAGCCAAGCTCACTGAGGGGTTTACGCAGACTTGAAGCCCCACCTCCTCTCCCATGATGCCTCTGTTGCATTGGCTTCTGTAACTATATGGCTGTGTTAAAAATCATTCAGTATTCAATATAGTGCACTACATAGTGTGTAATTAGTGTTGTCCAAATGTGTAGTTAGAATTATTACATCCTGTATAGAGGGCACAAACTATCAATCGTTTTAGCTGTAATGTCAGGTGAAAGGAGCTCACTCACAGTGACAAACCCACTGACAATAATCAACCCTTAACCTCTCTTAGCTCATTGTTTTAGTTTTACCAACCCCGTTTCCAGCAGCAGCAGGTAGCTGTTTCAGCAGACTAGTCAGAGAACAAATCCGAGCATAAAGACTTTATACAAAAAACAATTAATGCACATTTCAAAAGTTTGTTGTTGTATACTGATTTTACAGGATAGTACAATAATGGATTTGCTTTTAGTTTTTAAAATGGACAGAAAACCCCATGAATATGTTTTCCAGAAAAGGCTGTTGAAAGAAACCTTCCAATAACGGTCCAGTGAGTAACATTTCGGAGGATCTTTTGGCAGCAATGGAATACACATAACTATGTTTTTATTAGTGTAAAATCACCCACAGGTCGCCTTCCACAGAGGCCACCATATTGAACCACAGTGTTTCTACAGCAGCCCAGAAAAGACAAACCAAATACTGGCTCTAAATGCTAGTGCACTAGAAGCAAGATAGGGCTGCTTATGGGACCCTCAACCCTTACCAGTTCTCCTCTCCTCCCACCATCACCATCACTCATGGGGTATGTTCCCTAGTCGTGGTTGTTAGAATAAACTGCTATTTAGGGGCTGCCTCTCCTCTGGGTGTAGTATCTATATGGCCAATGATGTCTTTTCAGACCCCAGAGTCAGATCTGCTCCTCTGTTTATTACCCAGGGAGATGGTAGCTGTTTATATAGGGGCAGATCCCTCTGTGTCCAGGGACAAAGAGAGAGAGAGAGAGAGAGAGAGAGAGAGAGAGAGAGAGAGACTCTGAGAAGGAAGGAAACAGAGGGGCGGTACCGTGAGAAGGAGCCAGTCCAGAGATGTAATTGGTACCTTTCCTTTTTTAGAAAACATTTCTTACTTACAGAGGTCCAGCAAATGAGTCAGGGCGCAGTATGCTTTATAACAACACTCAGACACTCACATGGTTTATCATACTGTCTCTTTGTAGTTTTCACTTTGAAGAGGGTTTGAGTTTCTCCTTTCTCTTTGATCCTCCATGTGTTAAGCTATGATGTTAGCTACTGGTTATGTGCATGACAAAAGAGCACAGCCACCATCTGGTGAAAAGGAAATGAGAGATCCTCATTTGTGAACATGTTATTTTTTCCCCAGTTTATTTTGTAGATATATGCTCTAAAATATTTTAGCTTAATGTATAGCAAGCTGACTTGTGTGGTCTTTTATTCTATCTCCCCCCCATTCATTCACTTACCTCCATCTGTTCTCTTCCCCTATCACTTGCCTTGTTTAGTTCAGGTGATAACTCAAAATGGTCTGGGACTCTTCAAAGAGCTGGCAGGGGTTAACAAAAAGATGAGAGAGGAAAGGAGAGAAAATAAAAGAGGGAGCAAGAGATATGGTTGGCTGACTCAGACTGTGATAAACATCTTGGTTTAAACTGCAGGTGTGAAGTGAGAGGGACGGCAGAAGACAGGTGGAGAGGGGAAGACCTGTCAACTCACCGCTTATAGCTTGCTGCTGCTTTCACACAAACAAACACAAAACAAAAATCTTTGAGATCAATATTTATATGTTAATATGTCAAACATGGGAGGATGTTTATGCAATTAAGATATAAAGTACACTTTTGCAAATGTAATTTACAACTACCACAAATATTTTATATAAAGTGAAACAAAATATGTCAAAAGTTAAATTATTACACAGTCTTAAAATGAAACAGCCTGCTATCAAAATTCAAATAAATTTTGGGGTATTTATCAAAAAACATTTACAACTAAGTAGGAAGACATGTTTGTTGATGTGTGTGTATTTGTGTGTGTATGCACACAGATTCAGCACCTGGAACAACAATGGCTTTGAGCAGCTGTATGATTGTGAAGTAGAGCTGAGCAGCAGCAGGACACCACAGTGTGTTATTAAGGTCACAGTCAGCTCCGTCTGAGTCCACAAGAATTACACCAGGCCGCTCTACTGCTCCACTTTTAATGACCAGTTGTGGCAAAAGATCAGTGGACATATAATTGCAAATGTCATAGACATAGTTGTAATAAGACAGAACTCAAAATAGCATTTCAAGACCAGCGGTGTGGCAAATCATCTTACATTTAGCATGATCAGTTTTCATTGTGAACTTGTAAAAGTGCCACAAGGAGAAACTATTTCAGGCAGCATTACATAAAACAGAGCCTTTCCTTTTTTACAGATTAAAGAAAACAAAATACAGCACATGGATGCAATTAAAGGGCCAATTATGTCAAAACTGAATGACTTATCCACTCTGATGAAGTGCAATTGCAAAGGAACAATTTTCTGGTTACTCATGCAGTCGTATAATCTCGGCACGTGGATTGCGTTAGCGGTAAAAGAACACCTGCTTGACCTTGAAATGCTGTAGGCATCCGTCTTCACCCGTTTCTCTTGTGTAACACTTGTACCACCTTTTTTTCTCTCTATGGATGGAGCATTTTCTGGGATGTGCTTTAGTCACTGGCAGAAGGTGTCAGCAGTTTGTTTCAGTCCCGTGAAAAAAAAGCCTGAGGCCTCAAGAGGAAGCAGCTGCTGAGAAATGAACATTGGTTAGAAGGATAAGCCTACTTGAGTTCGACTTCCCTCTGGGACTGTTCCATTAACACCATGATAGATTTATGAGCCTCTTGACATCCATACCCTTTGTTTGGTCATTTTAGGGAAAGTAAAACAGGTGGATGTGCAGGCATTTTAGAAACAACTTTTAATGATCTTGTCTCCTCCAACAAAACTCATGTCTTGCTTGTTTGGTTTTGGTAATGATCCTGTTTTCTCAAAGAACAAACCTTTTAAAATTCCAATTACATTTTCCCTGCCAAGATAAAACAGTGCATATTGTGCCACGGCACCATTAAAACTCAAGACCTGGCAACAGATGTGTCTGAATCATTTTGAGAGGTGAGATAAAAGGGGATTAAATTATGTTGATCATGTTTCATTTTACTTTGTTTATCTGCCTTCGGAGAGCTCTTTCCAAACAAGCACTCTCTGTGTTGGCTCACGGGAGGAAAATTCCTGCGCTTTCCAGAGGAACCCTAGGTAACATGACCAGCTTTGGAACAAGATAGCACCGATCACTGTCACTGTGTTAGCAGCACAAGCATCCCCCATACCACTCACTAGCACAAAGCTTATGTAAGGCATTTGACGTTGATGTGCCTGAGCCGTGGCTGTGTGTCAGTGGGTTCAGTGTTTTCATGTGCATGTGTACAGTATGTGTGTTTAATTTTCCATGTAGTCACTGCCCTAAAGTCTGGGACTTACCAACGGGTCTGGACCTGCTCTCCTCACTTCCAATTCAGCCTCATGGGCTGCCAGTAATCCCTTGAGTACTGAGGGAGAGGGGTGGGGCTGGCAGGGTGGGGGTGGGGGTGGGGATGGACGAGGTGCAAGGAGATAGTAAAAAAAATATGGTGTGCATCCCTACAGGTAAAGGCAGTGCCAATAACGGACTGTGTGTCCGGGAATTCTAGTGTTGGCTTAGCCTTCGGTGAAGCCCAGCAGGGCTTGCTGCTCTTCTTCAGTCAGTCCATACTCGTCCAGAGTAAACAGGCATCCTGTGCTTGCCTAGAAGTAGACCACAC
Source organism: Dicentrarchus labrax (assembly GCF_905237075.1). Lineage (NCBI taxonomy): Eukaryota > Metazoa > Chordata > Actinopteri > Moronidae > Dicentrarchus > Dicentrarchus labrax. The sequence goes on along the minus strand of NW_026136704.1, from coordinate 29,040,869 downwards.
ACCTGGCATATGGCATGCTTTTCCACTGGCAGATCTCTCTCCTGACATTGGACAGTCATTGCTAAGTGCATAACCTGGTTTTATAAAAATTTGCTGAAAGAAGCATGATGTGCACTCTCTGCATGAGGTATATCCCATCAGCAAAGGATTACATGAGAGAGGTTTACCTAGAAGAGTAGCCCTACACTAAAACAGTGTAGGAGAAATAGGAGGTGTGTATATCCTGTATATCAGTGTTGAACTACAGCCTTAAACTCAATCAGACTGCTCTAATTATCCAACTTACACAGTTACAGTTTTATACAAAGTTACAGTTTTAACCAAAGGTGTTTTACCTAAACCATACCCTTAACGTCATAGACCAAAACATGCCCTACACTTACAACACAACACACTAGGTGTGTTTCAGTTTGTCAAATGTTCTTTCCCCTTGCCGTAATTAAAAACACACAAATACACATTCATGCGCTGACGTGTAAAGGGAAATACACACACACACCTACACAACACAGCTCTCTGACAAGTGGAAACATTGCGTGTGGTTTTATTTTGATTATAAAAATCTCCCACTCTGACATGATAATTTAACATCAATGTTTATTTTTTGTATTTTTTTTTATATTTACAAATGCAAATTTCAAATGTTAAGTGCACTATAAAAATATGGTAAACTGAAAAAAATAAAATGTGTTGGTTTTATTCCTAAAACAAATGATAGACGTTGAAATAATTATTGAGTTGTGCAAATAGCCATACACTTAAGATGAAAGTAAAAACCTGTCCTGAAATAAAAAGCAATAAATTTAATCTGAAAATCTAATTTTCTATGGTGATTTTAAAACATTAAGAAAACAAACAGCAAATCTATGTCTTAATTTTGAATTTCTTTCCTAAAACCAACACCACAACCACATCCCCTGACCCTCACCATCTAAAGACAACAAGTTGGCTATGAATCCTGAGAGGGATAGAAACATGATGTCACCACTTTCATAACCACTCTAACTTTTACTCACGGCTGTGACAGCACAGGAAGCTTCATAAGGACAAGCTGGCATTCAATTATGAACACAGACATAGTGACAAAAGCATTGTATAAATCACGTGGGTTGAAAGACAAACAAAGCAAGAAAAAACTGATGGACGGTTCCTGGGAAACGTTGCTCGGTTGGCTGACAATTTCAGCCTCTCAGTCAGAGGGAGTTTCCCCAGGTCGGACTGTCCCTGTGGTTGTCTGATGTCCTTTACGGTGCAACGCTCTCCAAAAACACCTGTGGCATTGTCTTCCAGGAAAACCCCAACAACCACTTTTCCATACCTGGGATTTAGCACCTTTAACTGTGGCCTCTTTAACACGATGATATGGCAAATTTAAATGTCCCAGACAATCATTGTGAAAACAAGAGTGTTCTTCCATCAAGGTCATTTTGGTCCATATGTTCTTTGGTATCCACCTTTTTTTGATAATAACAAATCATTTTAATCCTTTTCCACGTCAAACTGACACACTTTTATACATCTGTCCCTCCAACAAATAAATTAATTCATTTCAAGACAGATATTTTTTACTACTGCAAGGTAAAAAGTATATACACATAGAAAATATTATAGATATAAAGAAGTCCATGGACTGATGTGCGTTCAACATGACAATGGAGGAAAGGTGGATTACAAAGATCCTGATGACTTGAAGTATTCTGTTCCCCTTGTCCACATTATTCTTGTCCTCTTTATTTCCGTCTCATGCTCCTCTCTGTGGTCCATCTCTGTATGTGTTTGAGGAGAGGCAGAGCAGTGTGCCACGCTGTATTTTTAGCTACACTTGCAGGACTTCACAATCATATTGGACAGCTGCTCCACCTGAAAGTGAAAATCAACAGTAATGTGATAAATCATCGTTAAGTGTTGCTTTCACATAAAATGTTCTGTAAACATTTCACCTCAGAATGAAAGTGACTTGGCTGCGGTATAGATACCTTGTGTTGCCTGCCCACATAGTAGAGGATTGGCAGTGGCTCCAGTGTCTGGGGAACACAGCAGGGCTGGGCAGAGGCTCCTGGGTTGTGATGCTTATACAAGGCCAGAATCTGTTAACAATTATATGAGGGAAAGACATGAAAACAGAGAACTCGGCTCAGAATTTCATCACCGAAATTACATGTGCTAAAGCGACTGTAAAAGACAATGGATTTATGAGTTTGAGTAACGAGGGTGCTTTCGTTAAAACCGAGCTACAAAGTGTTGCATCTTGAACAGTGATTGCATTTAAATTTATTGTTAAAATGTTTGTATATTAAACAACCAGTGTGTAGGATTTAGAGGCATCTTGCGGTGTAATTACAGATTGCAACTGATTTGTTTCACCCTCCCTTTCCAAGCGCGAGGGAGAAACTACGGTGGCAGCGAAACACAAATGGCTCTATCTAGAGGCAGTTTTTGGTCCATTCTGGGCTACTGTAGAAACATGGCGGTTCAACATGGTGGCGTCCGTGGAAGGCAACCCAAGGTGCCTGTAGATAACGAAAAGGCGACGATTCTTATGTTCATGTGATTATTCCCTAATGAAAACATACCTATGAATATTGCATGTTACACACTGGACCTTTAAAGCATTCCCTAATTATTTATTTATTAAAGGTTTTGCTTTAAGGTGCAGTAAATAGTTTCAATAAGTGTTGTTTTAGAGTATGAAAATGCTCAGAGACACTGTATTTCGGCACCAGCTATGATGCTGAATTTTAGCAAGTATGATGTTTACCTTGTTCACCATTTAAGTTATTTTTTTAAGTTAAGTAATTATTGCTAAATGCAAAGCACAGCTGAGGCTGATGGGAAATACGTAATTAGTTTTCCAGCTATTTGGACGTCTTCAAACGTTGAGTTTTGTCCACAATCCAAAGATATTCAGCTTACTATCTGTCTGACTGTCATAACTTTTTGTTCCTTAGACAATTGCTCAGACCAATTAATCAATCAATGTAGTTGGCGATTCATTTAGTATAACATTATTTAAAAGAGTAATCATTTTCTAATCTCACGTTTGAGAAATGAGTGAATGTTTGGCTTTTTTTTCTCAAGAAATGACTCAAATGATTGATCATTTATAAGAATTGTTAATTTTCTGTCAACCAACTAACTGATTATCATTTCAGCAACCCATCAAGTTGTGAGAAAGCGTTGTTTTGAGCTGCCAAACCTTCTATGACTGTATCTTATTCAGTCATGCAGTCAGGTGTGGACTGCAAAGTACGGCGAGATGTTGCATTATACCTGAGAATATTTGTTTTCAGCGTTCCAGATGTAGGTGCAGGACCCCATGCAGTAGTTGGCATGGTAGCCCGTTGGCTTATGTATCCACTTCCATCCCAGATCTTTCCTGAAGTCGATGTACAAGCTCCGCACGCAGCAGGTCTCTGTCTGGCTGCATGAGCAGAAACAGGAAACATCTTTTTTTAAGTGTGTGATGACACGGCATAGGAGATTTTTGGAGCATAGTTGCTGTACAAGGCTCACTTTCAAAATTAGTCAGTTTTAGCTGCACTAAAGGGTTTTAATGTAAGATGACACACCAACCAGTGTATAGCTGTGTAGATTGACAACTCCTTAGATTAAAAAACCCTTAAGATTAACTCTATTTACCTAAATGTCTGAAGAAACATCATAGTGACAAATCAAAACTGTGTAAAATGTGTAAGATACAATAATAAGGTAAAATACAAGTTGTCTCCTTACAGCACTGAACTAGTTCTCCAGTGCGGCCGAGGCCCAGAAGGAGTGGGTTGTGGGTTTGACACCCGCTCCTACTAAGGTCGAACAGCACTGCACAAATGCTGTCCATTAACCATATAGCTATTAAAATTATTTGTCAAGAGGCTTAAACAGGAGTAGTAATAGTGTTTTTCACTGTCACTGACTTTTGAAACTGCCAGTGGGTTAGGTTGCTTAGTCCAGCTTAAAAAATGTCTAATTAAGAACTCTTATTTGGGCTTGAAGTAAAATACAAAAGAACTGTGTGATATGTGCAGGATTGCTTACGCTGTACAGACATCCTTCGTCTCCGTGGAGCGTTTTTTGCGTGAGGTGTTTGGGCTGCTGATGTTTTGAGGGATGGACATGGTCAGGATGTAGGGTGGTTGCTGTGTCATCTTCTGTATCGTCTCTGTGTCTCCCCTACCAGGGTCAGTCCCAGAGATGGAAAATTTGAAGACAGTCTCACCAGCAGTTACTTGGTTGCATTCACAGAACAGCCGAAGTTGGAAACGCTGCTCATCATCTGGTAAGACAGAAATTTTCAACATTTAACAACTGGAAACTAGTTGGTTACTTTATCTGTGAGGTTAAATATCATTTGAAAATGGTCATAGTAGCACCAGATAATTGAATAAAGCTTGTTTTATCTCACCAGTCCCTTTGAGCCAGTTCTGCAGGGTCTCTGTGACATCAAAGGACAGCCATTTGCCTTTCCACTGGTTAGTGATAAAGCGGGAAGTGAGGTAGCGAGGTGAGTCACCAAGACCGCTGTACAGCTCGACACGCTGCTCATTAGGTATCATGGTTTTCTTTATGAGCATGCGTAGCTCCGCACTGGTCAGCAGGCGGTAATCCCCCACACTTGCCCGTATCTCCGAGATGTTGAAGTACATTTGAATGATTTTCTTGGTGGTATCTGAGTTATTTTTTCCTGTGTGATGTAAAAATGGAATTGCTTATTAGGATATTTTAATAAAACTTTTTTGCACAAGAAGACATGTTCCAGGTGATACACTAATGAGAAAACTTTATATAATATTCCATTTATCCTAAAAGATCCTCCATTACACACAGGACCTTTAAGAGTTCGAACTTTTGGGTGTCTTTGTCTTATAGAATTTGTAATTTTATAAAAAGTAAAAAACAGGGACACATAGTATATAATCGACCATCATCGCAGTGGTGGAGCTCTGGTGTGTTTTTGATAGTTGGCAGACCACAGTTACGGTCTATAACACTGTAAGTACTGTACGCTTTATATCTCTTGGCACAAGAACGTCTGATTTTTAAACTAATAAAACATGAGAATGAGACAAATGGGTGCTCTAAGGGAGCAATTAATGTACACGAGGTTCAAAGAGTCAGGTCCTTAAACTTACAAGTTCAGGTTATTTTAGCTATCAAATGTTTTCCTGCATTACACTATATTCAAAATTCATCATTATCATACACGTATGTATTATATTTGCACACGTGTACATACAACAGTGCAATTTACTACATAATGTTATGGTTAGATGTTCATTATTTTAATTAATAAATCTCATGAAAAGTTTTTTTATAAATGTTGTATGTCTATACACACATTAATAAATTCAAAGTGTTACTCAATAATCTTAACTGCAGCCAAACATTCATCTATTCCAGCTGCTGTAAAGTTGACCATAGAGAGTGTTTTGTTTTCTTACAGTATCCCTGCCCATATTTACAACATTTATTCCTGTGCCTGCCCATATCATGACAGCAGGAACATTCCCCATGCAGAGCCTGATACAAAACAGAGCCAAGCTACTGAAGGCTTTAACACCATAAATCTAGCAGCTTTACATTACAAAGGATTAAGTTGGAGACGTGCAAAGATAAGCGCAGGAAGGCAGATGATCGAGAGTGAAACACCATGTAGAAAGAGAGAGTGAGAGAAGATGTGGGAGGGGTTTTTAACAGGGTACATGCAAAGAAAACAGCAAAGTGAAGAATGCACTCATGAATATAGCTCACAGTTGTGAGGGTGTGAGTGGGGGTGCAGAGAAATTGGAGATGTGTATCAGTGGAGCCCGAGTCTGGCCCAGACCCAAAACTTCTACTCTGCCTCAGTCTGCCAAAGCCAGGATTCTCTGCTCTCAAATCCCGGAATTACTCTTTGACAGCAGCTACAACCCAGTCTCGCATACTTGAGCTGCTTAGTCGATCCAGGCTGTACCAAGATCCTCCATGTCACGGCTGCTTGTGTATCATTTACCAGTATCACCATCTGTGTCGTTGCATAGGTAGTGTTTCACCCCCTTGTAGTGAAGCCAAACTGAAACTGAAAAGAGCTGGTGTGGCGTGTAAAGGGAAATGAGATGACATTTTACTGGTCCCACCCAGAGCAGAGTCAAATATTTGGTTGTAAGTGCAGGAATGGAAACACAGAGCGTCACAACAGTGTACAGTATGTTGAGAGCAGTGAACTGGCAATGATGTACCAAGCAACACCAAGCACGGAAAGTCTTCGTCTCCAGCTAGTTTGAGTAAACTGAGATAGATGTGTTACAGGGTAAGAGAAGTGTTTACGAAACAGGAAATTACGTCACTTCTCCTTAGAAGCATATTGTACCATGCAGTACCATAATTACAGTAAAGCTTTATCCACTTCTACTTTTTAATGAACACAGCTTGCATCGTCTCCGTGCCTAACCGTTCTAAAAATCAAAATATAGACAATTTGTAAAATTGGTAGTGGTAGAGATCCAGATAAAGATAAAGATAGCAATCTAGCCTGCTCACTAACATGGGTGTGTATCTTTATCCCTATCTTCCAGATAGGGACCAGATAAAGATAGCGCCCTGGCCTGCGTACTAACATGGGTGTGGGGGGGATTTGTGTGTTGAATCAGGGCCTATCCACAGGTAAGCCGGGGACAGCTGTTGTGACAGGTAGGGAGACAGCTATGTAATTACCAGTGGGAGGAACCAGATTCCAGCAACAGCCTAAATACCTGCCTCTTTCATACACTTGGCTCCACCCTCGCACAGCCCACTCGTCGATGTCTTGTTGCCCCACTCACCCTGTTTTATATATACTGTCTGACCCCTGTTGCTCCTTCCTCGTCCTAGGGAGGCAGCACCTTAATATACTCTTAAATACAATAATTACTCAAGAGCACTGAACACATTTCACTCCCTAATGACACAAAGTGGCTGGTTTCCAAAGGAGAAAAGAGTTCCCTCCGCAAACGAGCTGAATTACATTTGGACCAATACCATGTTAAATGGGACGGATGTGACTGCTAACTAGCTGAAGGTATTTTGCCTAATCCACAATACAATTACCATAATGGAGACTAAAACGTAGAGTTCTAAAATGCTTTGCACATAAATATGCTTCCCTGCAGGCTGTTTTGGGGTATCAGGAAAGTGTGAGTCGTCCAATAAAAAACACCACAAATTGAAAATGACGAATAGGATTGTTAATGAATATAAAAAAAAATTAGTTCTCCAGTTGGATTCTATTTTAATTGCTTTGTTTAAACACAGCAGTCCTCTGTGTTTTACTTCTCCCAGAAGAGCAGAAGCTGGATTGCCTTCCACACCCCTTATGTGTGGTTTTTTTTAATAATTGCAAAACATTTCTTGCTAGGCTACACATGTACACTCATACACTTGGCGTTCACCCTTTCCCAGTGTGTGGAGGTTGAGTTTGTTAAGGAGTTGTGCTGAGGGTTAAGACAGTGGATGGGTGTTCTCTGGCATTCCACTGAGGTAGGAAACACATGCTCCCCATGGGCACCGCTTGCACCGGACCTGAGTCACTCAAGATCTCAGTGGCCATCAGCCTGCCTTCCTTCCTGCCAAGCTGCCCTGTCAAAAACATGCTGCAAACACTCTGATAATAAGCTCAGGAAACCCAGCAGAGAGAGAAACGTGAGGGAGGGAGAGAGAGACAGACAGACAAGAGACGGGTACTCATTGGCAGAGAGACATGAAAACAAAATATTAAATGGTCAGGGAGAAAGAGAAAGAGATGTGATGGAGAACAAGTGACAGGATAAGCAAGGGAGAACCCAGTACTCAAGTTACAGGAAACCCCCAATCCCTGAGGGACAGAGAGAGAGGAGAGAGAGAGAGAGAGAGAGAGAGAAAATGAAAGAAAGAATGAGACAGGGTGAGGGTGAAAGAGTGCAATTCATGTCCTCTCTCATTTAATTTTTTCAATTTTCCCTCCTGTTCTTTGGTTTTCATCTAACCAGAACAAAATCATGCCCTTCGTTTTGAAAGTTCCTTTGTTCTCTCTTTGGTCTGCACACTCCTGAGCATGGTCCATCCACTCAAGTCTGTCTTTTGAAGTGGTGGATAAAAGAGGGGATAGTGTGGATGCCTGCCTGATAGGGTGAGGAGTATAGGCATGCAGAGAACAATGGAGCAAAGAAACAAATCTTTAAAAAAAAATCTGTTTATCATAATAGTTTGGGAGTCATTGCACAATTACAGCCAAAAACCATTTGGCTGAACAAACAGCATATGCAGGGTAGCCAAACAATGCTAATAAAGCTGTAAAAATGCCATGGATACCACGAAAGCAACACAGAGCATCATACCAGATGCAACACAATGCTGCTAACTTGTAACGCCTGTGATCCCTGAACTCCTCAAGCTGCCTGAAGATGTTGGACGGAGATCAGAAGGTGTACTCATGTTGAGGGAATTTATGGACAGGATTGGAACTGACACCAGCCATCGGGCAAATGTTGGTTAATTTGGGCTGTAGCCGCTAAATTTCTACCCCAGTGAGTGCTTAAAGCTTATTACCTCCACCATGGAGGTTATGTTTTTGGTTTACAGAAAAAACTACAGGCCCAATTTTCATGAAACTTGGTGGAAGGGTGTAGCATAGGCCAAGGAAGAACTTATTCAAAATGATTTTTCACTTTCATTAACATTGCAAGACATGTAGATAATTGTAATACCGATATAGGGGTTACACTTGCAGATTTTTTCTTTGGTATTTGGTACATTTATGTACAGTTTCATCCAAAGAGCACCTGTTGATTTCCTTCTACTTTAATAACTGTTAATATAAGATCTGAAAAATGAACCACTTTTTGCCTGTAAATGTAGGAGTATAAATAACAGTCATACTGTTTTCTTTACATTCTCAGTCACGTAGTTAAACCATCAATGATTGTCTCAGTTCTTGCCAATGGGTGTCCATAAGCGCACAGTACACCGCTGATGTATTGCTATCATTTGGTACTCACTGGTCATGTTGAACTTGTGCAGCACCTTGGCGAAGTACTCCTCCTCCTCCTGTTCTGTGGAGATGTCTGTCTGGACCTCAGTCTGCTGCTCCTTCAGCATCTCCTTGGTGCTGTTGTAGAGGGACAACAGGGGGGTAGGGATCTCCTCCTCGTCTCCAGCCTGATCCGGCTCAGGCTCTTTGGGCAAACGCAGTTTGCTAAGGATCTGGCTCCTAATGGCTTCAATGCGCTTTTTCTTAACCATCTCCAGGTCCAGCGTCTTACATGTAGACATACCACTTACGTTGCCCACTGTGTACACAACCATGAGCATCAAGAGCGCCAGCTTCATGGTGCCAACTGGAGTGTTTGCAGCTACTTATGCTCTTTGGTTCTTAGCAAATCCTCTCTCACCTTTTCTTTCACTGCCTGCCTCCAACCGGGGATGCTCAGGGAACAGTGAATCACTCCGTGGAGAGGTGTGACTGACGCAAGGTGTTTACACACAGCAGAACAATTAAAGCACTGTGGAGAGTCCTGAAAGTTCAGGGTTACTGGTGCCACAGCTGTCGCTGCTGCTGTGAAAACCACCTAACACTTGTGTCTTCTTTGCATAGAAACAGGTGGAGAGAATCCCAGTGGGCAGACAGACATCGAGTGATGAGCCAGCCTCTGACTCAGCCACACAGGTAACACAATGACGTCTAAGACACTGAAGTGATTCCAGAGTTGAGCTGTCAAATGCTAACAGAGTCCAGCCAAAACATGCACATAGCCAGCACCCCCAAGGCTCAGAAGACCTCTCCAGCACCCATCAGTCCAAAAATAATCCACCAACACTCAAATACTCAACAGATCTGGCTCTGAACTCACAGATCAACTGGTTTCAAGCCTCCACCTGCACTACTGAATTTGAATCCTGTCTTACTCGAAGCAAGTATACTGTATACACTTCCACGTGTCAGCTCACTGCTGTCTTGCTCACCAGGCAGTCTCTCTTTACATGTCCCCGGAGATCAGCCGAGCGAATGTGAAGGCAGCTGTATAACACTCAGCAAAATGAAGAGCGGTGTTGGAAGAGCTCAACTTACTTACTATCTTTTCAGCTGACACAGCTTCCTGTCCCACAAGGTCTCTCCCCAGATCATTCAGGGCTATTGAACACGTATGTGATGTCAAATAGGCCCTCTCTAAATGTGTTTAAGGAAGAGAAAATAGCAATGATACGTCCTGTGCTTAAAGTGGAAAAGAGGCCCTCCTATTTCTCTGTTTTCTGTTTTTTGAAGTTTGATCAGATGACCTCTTGCTTCCTTTACAGCCCAGATAAAACTCTCAGGGGCTTTGAGTCAGCCCGGAGCTAATCAAATACCCACAGTGCAGGGGAAGATAAGATAATGTAGTATATAAAAGTCTCACTTTCACTAACTTATCCCTTACTCCAGTCACTTATGCAGTCAAGCCATCAATAAACGTCCCTACAGAAAAACATCTGATAAACTTGTATCGCTATCCGCTCTGACTACCTCTTTCTTTAGAAATAACAGCATGTGATCTGAGTACAGCTGCAGTTCACCAGAAAATGCTTTCAACACCTCCGACTCGTGCCTACTTCACACAAAGATCAACTGTCTTTGTAACTGTTTCTTCATTCTTATACACAATAATCGCCTTCTGTCAATCACAAACACTGTCCTCATGTAACCAAAATGTTAAAGTTGGACACACCTTCTCTTTAAATGAGTGTACCATCCAGACACAGCAGCAGTAACGACAGCAGTAGCAGGAGCAACAGTTCCTCTTTTCGTTCCTGTTTTGGGAATCAGATTGCAGTCTGGTCTCTGTCCTCTCTTCCCTCTATTCATCCATCGGTATCACCTCTTTTATGCCCTCTGCAGCTCCTTCACACCTTCCCTCTTGAGTCGCCTCTAACACAACTCCCTATTCCCACCTTTATTTAACTCCCTGTCTCTCTTCCTTTCTTTCCTGTGCGCGCTCTCTCTCTCTCCTTGTACTTGTCAGAGCTTGCTGGTGACAAACTGATTTGTGGGAGCTCTGAGCTCAGCTAACTTCTCTCTCTCTCTCTCTCTCTCTCTCTCTCTCTCTCTCTCTAAAACTCTTCTTTTTTTTCTGGTTCCTGTTAGCTTAATACAGAGAGCAGCTCTCCGCCCAGGAAATGAGGGTAACGGCCGCAGTGTAAAACATCTGCTGTTTAACAGAGCTCTGCTGCCTGCCCTGTGTCCACATCAGGAAGCCAGGAGCTGAACACACTGAATAACTGCTCTCTCACACTCTCTGGCCTGTCTGCCAGTGAGGCAGTGATGACTGACATGTCAACAAGCCTTGCATGGCACTAGTGTCTTGCCAAACTGACAGAAACATTTACCCAGTGGCTGCGAAGGTGAACGCCTGCCTAAATGTCTAAAAGTAGAACGGTGAATGTGAAGGGGATGGAGAGCCAACAGGGCTGAGCTGTGTGGTGCACTGTCCTTGGTCTGGGTTACTCTTTTAGAGGGTTAGATTGTGTATTTTCAAAAGGAAGGCTTGACTAAAACAAAGCACCGATGGTTTCAATCATTTTGTCTCTGTCTGAGGGAAGATTCAACAGGGAAGTAAAGATAGTAAATTACCATTGTGCAGTCTTTGGTCTTGGAATTTTTTAAGGTTATGCCCATATGTGTTTCCCATGGGTTTCTATTTTGTTCCATTCACCAGGACAGTTAGGAAGAATGAGCCATTCATCAAACACCAGCAATAAATGGTGACATTTACCATAGGGAAACTCTAGGTAAAAATCCCCTAAAGATACTAGCAATAATAACAACAGAAAACAATGAGATACAATTGATAAGTTGTCCCACGGTATCAGATGCACTATATATCTGATTACTGTTAATGATAAAAGGGTGAGAAGAAAATAAGTGTGACTATCACATGTCAAGAACTATTACTGTAACGTGTCCTGTTGTGTTGGCCTGTAGGGAACTTTGATGTGTGTGCGCTGCCACCTGCTGGTCAAAGGACGATACATCACTTATAGGAGGAATAGTTTGTACATTTATTTTTGATCTACAATTAAACTTTTTTCGCACAAAATAACCGTGCAGTATAAGATGTACACAACCATTATAACAGTAGCATATATTAGAGTCACAACATAGATCTTCTTCCTGTGTCATACTGTCTGGGATGTAAAATAACAGTAAAATTAGAGGACAGAATTCTTCCACGCAGCCTCAGTTTTCTTTTTTTTAATTAACGTAGTAGTTACGCGTTTGATTAAATCAAAGATTACGAGCATTTCCTCTTACACTCTTAGCCAGAGATGAAATTAGAAGGTATCTGAGCACAGTCAGATAAAGGAAATAGGACTATAATATAGGAAGCCACTGAACGGATATCGTGCTAAGTGTTCTTGTAATGCAAATAAAACCTGGTTTAAAATCCCAAGTAAATGTTCTAACCTATCTTCCCTGCTCCCCATTGGTCTTTTAAAACACATGCATGGGGCCTCTGAACACAGCAACCTCTTACTGACCCCGTACAAAGCCAGCGAGTCTTACCAGTCTGCCATGGGGCATTTCATACCCTCCACCACAAGGCCTTGATGCCAGCACCTCAAGGTGTCTGTGTGTCTCTGGGTGCAACACAGTCTGCTTTCCCATCATTCACTGTGAAGTCCTGAATGATTCTCCGTGTGATTCTGCCGAGGATCCCAGAGAGCCTCTGAGCCAGGCGAGCCGATGGGTGGACAAAAAAATATTCACAGTCAACAGATATGCTATAAATCTTATTACCACATCAGAGTCAGTCCTGCATACATTTCATATCAGTGGCAGAGTGACATGATGCTGTAGCTTCAGTCTCTGTGACTGCAAAACTATTGGATGGTGGAATAAGGCCTGGTCTAAAACTTTACATGGAGGAACAGCTCAGATATGGATTGTCTATTGCTGTATGGGTAAGCTTTTTAAGTACACAATTATATAACGGTGTAAAAATACGAAATTAAAAGTGCTGCATTCAAAATCTCACTCTCGCAAAATACAAAGAATACAATTATATCGTATGTAGTTAGATTATTATTGCATAAATGTGCAAGAAGCACTTTTTTGTAGCAGCTGAGCTCCTTTTGTCAAGTTGATCATTTTGGATCAGTTCAAAGTAGGCCTAACTATAACCTATGTCAACTTGAGTTAATACTAACTATAACCTATGTCAACTTGAGTTAATACTAACTATAACCTATGTCAACTTGAGTTAATACTAACTATAACCTATGTCAACTTGAGTTAATACTAACTATAACCTATGTCAACTTGAGTTAATATACTCACTTTCCACCACTGATTATAGGTAGAGTAAAAATCCATCATCTATTCTCCCCTGTCTCTCCATGATGGGCTTATTAAATGTTTACATTTGAATGATTCAACTGAGTAAAATTCAACTTTGGATCAATAAAATTGCACAGGCTACGTTTATTGGGAATGTTGCCATTATCATACACGTCCTCCTGAGATAACATTTATAGGATCAGTGCTGTTAAGACTACTAACACATATTTAAAATAACGTTAGCTGAAACCACCTTAGCCGTCGGCCAACTGTCTCCATGGTTACAGCGAACGTTTGTTCCCGTTGGACTGACGTAGCCGGCTTCGTGAATCGGCGTTGCTCTTTTTTTTTCTGCGCAGTTTCTAAGGGGGTAAGTTAAACATCGTAACTAGCGGCGCATTAACGCACTTCTCTTGTGTTTTTATGAATGTAACGTTAACGTTGACGTACGACAGCGTGAAACTCAAGCATGGAGACTTTTACATCGACTTAATTGGACGGAGCCGACGGGGAAACACTAACCAGAGAGAGGGGGTTACCAAGGTAGTGACGACGCGCAGGACCGTGGAGACAGCGGGGGGAGAGAGTAATAGCAGTAGCACAGAGAGAGAGAGAGAGAGAGAGAGAGAGAGAGGGAACAATAATACAAACGTTATGAAGTTTAACTCAGGGAGGCTGAGAGAAGTGGCTGCGCACTCATAGGCTACATGTAAGGTCAGCTTTGGACTGAAATCACCCGCAGGCTCGTTGCTGACTTGTCGATGAAGACCCTTTCTAATTGTGGACAGGTGAGTCTCACCTTCAGCCCTTCAGGTTGTGACACTTAACGAACTGTTATAGTTAAGTTTGTTTGTTAACCCTGCATGAGTTTGTTTGTCTACAAAAACCAAAACACATCTTCTTGGACTGTGGAATCACCTCTCAGGGTTACGACCTTTTCGAACAATAATAATCCTCTAATCAAGTTTAGGAACTATCTGTTTTAATGTTGTTTTTAATTTAGTGAGGTGGTGAGTTTGTTTGTTTTGTTTGCCCTTTTTGACAGGTGACAGCTACTAACTGCCCAATGGAGAAATATGAAAAGCTGGCCAAAATTGGTGAGGGTTCCTACGGCGTGGTGTTCAAATGCAGACACAGAGATACTGGTCAGATAGTTGCCATCAAGAAGTTTGTGGAATCTGAAGATGACCCGGTCATTAAGAAGATTGCACTGCGAGAAATACGCATGCTGAAGGTGAGAAGAGATTGGTATTACCCAATAGTATCAAGTTTGCTCACATCTAACACCACAGGTGGACACGTGTACGCACACAGGTACACATGCACTCATTAAGTTATATGATCTTTTTTTTTTTTTGGGGGGGGTTAGGAATGAGACATTATAACTATACACTCATAATTCATACACAAGGCGGTTTTAAAGAGCTTTACAGACACTTTGAAGGCACTGGAGACAATACGTAAAGACATACAAGCAAATAACAGGGTCAGAGCTGGGGCAGACCTTATCTGTAGGTTTTTATTAAATGTTTCATTCAATATTTTGTCCAATACTTTGGGCTGTTGAGCACCGACACGCTGTCACATCTTCTCTGTTGGCCCTGCAGCAGCTGAAACACGTGAATCTGGTCAACCTGCTGGAGGTCTTCAGGAGGAAAAGACGGCTCCACTTGGTGTTTGAGTTCTGTGAGCAGACGGTCCTCAATGAGCTGGACAAACACCCTCGAGGGTAGGTTGCAGGTTGCCTCGCAGTGGTTGAGACGTACAGCAGACATCGTCTTCGAGTGTTGTTTAGTAAGATCTGAGTGTACCAGTTCAAGCTCTCTGAGTTGCTCTGAATGAGAGCAGTGAGTTGTGGTACATACTAAAAGGCTATACATGGAAAATGTACGTTAATCGTTCACTTTCGGTGTTCAGAAGTGTGTCTGTTATCTATTTAGTTGGCACCTCTCTAAGAATTCATGACAAACATGCAGAATTAATTAATTGACAATTTTATTTACTTTTTTACTTTGCAGATTAGGATTGTACATAAAAAACCTATAACCAGTTAATAAAATATGATGCATTATTAAAGTTAAAATTAGCTCCCTTTAAACCAGCTACAACTTTAAAATGTTGCTCATTTGTTAAAGCGTCAGTAATCATCAAATAATGTAATTATATTAATGTAAGGCTGACAGGGGCCTTTCTTCTGCATAACGATTACTTTTACTTTTGATGTGTTAATTGCATTGCTAATAATACTTTCTAACCTTTACTTAAGCACAATTTGAATGCAGTAGGACTGTTGAAATGGAGCATTTCTACACTGTGATATTGTGACGCTTACTTAACTAAAGTATTTGAATACTTCTTCCATTAGTGCAAATGCAGGCTTTTCCTTGTAAGTTATGTGTTTAGCTTACAGCTTGCCACATAACTCACTGTGTCTATATTGATTTGTTAGTACTGCTTAGGAGTGAAGGCCAGCAGAAGAAAACGGGTGAATTACAAAGAGGGAGTTAAGACTGTTGCTAAGATGTGTGAATGATGGCAACATCGTGAGGGAGGAAGAGCCAAGTCTAAACCAAAATATCTCTTATTTAGGGAAAAGAGGTTCTTCTTTTTACTTCGTGCTTCTATGGTCACAAGATAACCTTTACAGTTTTTGTCATGTGAAGTCACACAGAAAGCCCGAGGCCACAATGACCATTTGCTGTCTGACCATTTTTCCTCGTCTCAGACGGCTGTGCAGCAGAAACTCTAGCTGCTCCTGAAAACAAAGGCACTGTTGCTGTTAGAGACAGGCCGAAGGTTACCCGGGTGACAAGAGGGCTGTGTTAAAAGCACCACTTCTTTTTTGAAATCGCTGGAATACTAGACAAGGAAAACACGAGCGCTAAATAGGTTTTGTTTGGTTCCTCTTACAACAATCAATATTCCTTTGTCTCTTGTCCTCTGCAGGGTACCAGAGGCTCAGCTGAAAAGTATAGTATGGCAGACTCTGCAGGCTGTTAACTTTTGCCACAAGCACAATGTCAGTATATTTCTTATCTGGGACTTAATTTAATGCTGTTTTTTTATTTTCATGCATTTATTCTGTGACTTTCTCCCACTTCGTTTTTCTTCTTTTCTGCCTTTCCTAGTATGACTACATTATAAAATATTGGGGGCAGCCTCAGATAAACTCTGACTTTTTTATGATTTTTGATTATCATATTTTTACAGAATGTGTATTTTGTCCACCATATTTTACAATGTAGATGGAAAGAATGAACGACTACAGGAACAAATAACTCTCTCAGCCTTCAGCCCCTGATTATTGTGTTAAGATAAACTTCTGAACATATCCTTATGCTCTACTGTTCTGCTTATCTTTATTTGTTTTGTCTCTCTTTAACCTTTCAATATCTGGTTGAGACCTAGTGACTGCAAATCCATATCCATATTTATTTCACCAGTATAATGAGATAATTATAATTATAATATTAGTATGTGGGTAGAATAAACCTTTAAAACTATAAATACTTGGATAAAGTAATATTTTAGTGGAAAACACCTTTAAAACTATAATAGAAAGTATTATTTCACTAGGTGGCGCTGTTGTGAACATATTATAATTGATTCTGCGTAGAATTGCATGATTCTGCTTCCTTTATTATGTGAGTGCTTTTTAGCTCCATCATTGGCTTACATATGCCATATCAAGTTATTATTAATCGATATATCAGGTAAATACTAGCGTGTGCAATAGAAATCTTGTAATATGTACCAATTTCCAGAACCTTGCATAACCAGCTTATATTTGACTAGCTCAGTTTTCAGTACAAAATGTTTGTCTCGAAGACTTTTGAGAATTGACTAAAGCTGTCCAGAAATTCGCAACCTTCTCAGATCACAAAACTTGTGAACAACGACTCTGACTAAAATAAAGTTTAATCCCAGAACACAAACTCCGACTTTGTTTGAACTCAATTCCCCAGAACAGGAATCA
Source organism: Dicentrarchus labrax (assembly GCF_905237075.1). Taxonomy (NCBI): domain Eukaryota; kingdom Metazoa; phylum Chordata; class Actinopteri; family Moronidae; genus Dicentrarchus; species Dicentrarchus labrax. The sequence goes on along the minus strand of NW_026136704.1, from coordinate 29,023,593 downwards.
TTTAAGTCTCAGTGACTGCAATACAGTGTTCTGTCTCAATACTGAAATGCCTATAGGTTTCTGATCTCTTGCTATTGTTCATCCACGTCCATTCCTAATCTGTCAGCCTTTAAAAAGCCTCTTCTCTTCTCTATTACTAAGAGACTGTGTATTGTGTTGCCACATCCTTGATCCTGAGCATTTATGTTGCAGTGCATCCACCGCGATGTAAAGCCGGAGAACATCCTCCTCACCAAAACCGGAGTCATCAAGCTCTGCGACTTTGGCTTCGCCCGCATCCTGAGTAGGTCATCCAGAGAGCCACTGCAATTATGTGCATTTAGTGTTAATGTGCCTCTAATGACTTATTCAACACAGAACCTATATCAGCTCCTGCTGATGTCCTCCTCACTTTCAATGTTTCAATGATTGCATTGGATAGGAGGACCATTCAGCCAGTTAGTGCGTCTCTGTGTGGTGTGTCTCTGTTTACCCTTCCTGCCTTAGGTTTCAGTGTTATGTTACCATACATTAACATGTAGTCATGTAGTCATTAAGCATGCCTTGTAATCCCTTCCTCTACAATGTACGTGTTATTTAGTGTTCATTATTCAGTATTTAAGTGTATGCCTGTCCTCTACAAGTTATCTCCATCTGTCTGTGTGTCGTAGCAGGACCAGAGGATGACTACACAGACTACGTAGCAACCCGCTGGTACCGGGCCCCTGAGCTGCTGGTTGGAGATACTCAGTATGGGCCTGCTGTGGATGTGTGGGCTCTGGGCTGCGTCTTTGCTGAGCTGCTACATGGAAATCCACTCTGGCCTGGGAAGTCTGACGTTGACCAGCTTTACCTCATCCGAAAAACTCTAGGTGCGCTAATAAAGGACCACATCACTGGATGCTTAAAAGAACTAATCTTCACATGGATGCACCTGCTCAAACTCACTTGCACTGCACTTGTGAAGGTCACTTACACAGATCGCATATTAAATTGCTTTCTTAACAGTTTCTTCAATTAGCTGATGGATTTCAACAGTTTTTAGATTCATACTGTGGTTGGTTTACTTTTCTTACATGCCACAAACAAGCTGCACCAGTTAGCTTGAAAGCAGACGAAGATCTACCTTTTTCAAGCATTTACACCAGTCTAAGCTAACTAAGAGTTTGTATGAACTGAATCAAACAGGTTAGATGTGAAAGTACACTAAAGAAACTTGACCTCTATTACAGTGGACTTTATGGGTATAGAAAGCAAGCCTTGCTCTTTTATTTTTAAGGCCATAACACCAAAATATAGATCTTAGTTCAACATTTTTGTGAGGTTTCCTAATGATCTTAAGGTTTGCAAACCATTTAACAAAATGTCCATACAATACACACGCTGATAAAAATGCTAGTACTGGATGAAAAATTTTATTTATTTCATTTCTAACCTCAGGTGACCTGATCCCTCGTCATCAACAGGTCTTCCGCTCCAATGTTTTCTTCAGTGGAGTCAGTATTCCTGAACCTGATACAACGGTATGAATCCTGTTACCACTGAAATTGCACGTTCTTAATGGAGAGGCGATTAAATGTGTTTATTGTTACTATTTCCCATTTACTTTTACTTAGGAGCCCTTGGAAAAGCGTTTCCACGGAGTGTCTCCTCATGCCCTCCAGGTTATGAAGGTATGTTATATTTATGTGTAATTGAGCCTGGCTGATACATCAGCACAAAATTTGCTTGTCACAGATATATTGTATCAGTGTACTGTATATGTTTGCCAATAATAAATAACTTTATGTATGTTAGCTTGGCATATCTAAGTCCCAACTCTTTAATAACCAAATTTATAAGATCCTTTTTGATGATGCCAGCGCTCCATGCCAACTCTGTGTTTCTTTGTGCGAGCAGTCTTGCCTGGTGATGGACCCCTCTCTCCGGCTGTCCTGTGAAGAGCTGCTGGAGCTGCCTTACTTCCAGGAGGAAGGAGTAGCCAACTGGGGCCGTGATGGTGAGCGCCCCGGGAGACGACATGACAAAGGCTCCCGACGTAGACAGGCAGGGGTACGTATGAAACACAGTGGATTAATGGTGTAAGAAATCACCCCATTACCACAGACTTACAACCTGTATACCCTGCTACAGCCAATAAATTAGTTCTGGAGCTTTACTCATGGGACCGTTCTCTTTCTCTTTATTCCCCTCTTCTCTCTCTAGGCTCAGTACCTGCCACAGTTACCAAACAGCAACATCTCACCAGCACCGGATGTAAAGAAACAGGTGAAGCATAAATATCACCTGCCCAACATTTAACAAAACAACGAATCAGTCTACACGTTTGTGGCTGAACTGAGAAAGATGGACTTGTGATCTGCTTTGTACTATCATTTCAATACAGTCCTTTATTCCTGCAGTGACAGTGAGACCGTGTGTTTTAATTCTATGATCACTTTCACTGTTTGCTGACATTATCACTTAACATTCTTTACACAACACACAATCGTTAGGGCATTTTACAGTTGTAGGTTAGGCAACACACTAATGGTACTAGTACCAAAGAATACAGTGTCAGTGCTGAAGACACCTTGGACTAGATGCAATGGTTACTCTATAAAATGAAATTAAATATGATCTTTTAAAAGTCACCAGTGTGCCATCATCACTTTTTTGGCGCAGTCATTGACAACTTATCCCCATGTAGGTTCATTCTGGCTCTAGAATATACTTGTTAGAAAAAGCTAGTTTTTAAGTATTTTTAATAATATTTATTTTGTCATAATTAATTATTTTTTTCATTAGTTAGCTTTAGGATCAAAACACATTGTACATTTTGTATTATAAAACCAAAAAAAAGTGCTCAATATACAATACAGTACCATATATAATGGTGTGTACTTGATGTATAACCTCCTGACACAGTCTTAAGGTTTAATAAAACCTACCATGACAGTTGGTACTCTAAGTAATTTGATGGGTTCTTAACATTATTGCAGCCTCAGCTTTGACAGTGATCCCCAAAGTCTGAGATGGACATTCACGTTGTTGCACAGGCGAAAGACAGTGATACACCGGAACATGCATCAACACACTGACAGGCTGACACACAGCTTGACCGATCACCTGACCTTAAACTCATCAAATTACAGATGTAACTCTTCGCTATACATCACCATCACTTCGCTCAGGGCTGTAAACCAGAGTGTGTTAATCTGGGGTTAAGGACCATACAGTTGCTCACACGATGATTGATGGAATTCGGACAAAACACTCAGGATTTTGATGTTTTTAATTAATAAAACAAATTAGAATAAAATATTTTTATGTGTACGTCAGTGTCTTAAGATCAGTTCAACCACAAAAATTGCATCTTGGCTGTGAATGTTTCACTCAGTGTACTGACACATCTATAAACACGATGTCACACAATGTAGAGTTTGTTAATATCCTTTAATGTAAATACTGATAACAACATCTAGAGAAAATAACAGGAGGATCAAGCATGAAAAAGTATAAAGTATAGATTATATGGAAATGTTTGAGTCGTTTTCACAAGGTACTGTATTTATTGTCACCTTTCAATTAGTATTCCAGCAGGAATATACATTATATATATATACACACACACACATATATACACACATATATACACACACACATTCACATTAAAAAATTCCAGTTTGTTTTTTCTTTGGCACCACTTAAACCGTTCAAATGCAAATCTATTAAACCAATGTGCTTGAGCTGCACACTAAACATTTGGGAGGTTATAGGCCAGTAGAATGGTTGAAGATACAGTAAAATAGAATTACCCCCGGGGAGTTGCAATGATCTTGTACCTGCGAGGCACATTGGCAAAGCTGCTGTACTCGGGGCTGAGATCTATACTGTCAGGTCCACCGGGGCAAGACAAGGTGAAACGCTGCAGAAGTGAAACCACAAAGAGGAACATCTCCATGCGAGCGAGGGACTCTCCGACACAAGCTCTCTTTCCTGAGAGATAACAACAAACAAACCACAATGAGAATGAAGATATAGGCCTGAGATCGTCGTAGTTCAGAAAAGAGCTAAACTGTAGACAATAAAACTTGTTCAGCAAGCAGGCCCAGTGGTTCAGCCACGTTCTGTGTGTGTAACATAGTTGAAGGAAATTTACCTGCAGAGAATGGCAAGAAAGCTGGATTTTTCTTAAAGTTGCCATTCTGGTCCAGGAAGTGCTGGGGGTTGAAGGACCAAGGGGTTGCCCACTGTTTTTCCTCTTTCAGCACAGAGTGCAACAAGGGAATAATCACTGTATCCTGTTGAAACAAGACACTTTTATCAGATGGGACATTTTCTATAATCTGAAAACATACTGCATCTTTATGTGTTGAAACCAGAATACCTTGGGAATTGTGTAACCCCTGAAAGAGATGTCCTGGAGTGCGTAGTGAGGGATGTTCATGGGAACAATATCCATAAGACGCTGAACTTCATGGATAACTGCATCTGTAAAGGGGAGTGACTTCCTGTCCTCCATGCACGGACAGCGCTCCTGTCCAATCACATTGGCAATCTCCTGCTGCACAGTCTCTTCAGAATGAGGAAAACATAGATAATTAACTTTAATGAAACTACTAATTGAAAGTAATTTATATAACAAACATGCCAAACATTTGCTGGGTCAAACGTCTCTGAGGATTTTTTAGACATGCATGTAATCATGTAACCAATGATTCCGTAAACATTCTAAAATAGAGATGTTTTTAAAAGAAAGTAGGTTAAACAAGTATTTGTTGTAAAAGAAAGAAATAGACTAGTTGAATTTCTTTCCCACTGGCTTCTTTACGTACCCTGTATTTTGGGGTATTTAATCATTACACTTAGTGCAAATCTGATAGTTGAGCTGGTGGTTTCAGTTCCTGCCAGATACAGATTAAAAACTGTTGACACCAAGTTTTCATAGTGGAACTCAGTTGTGGGGGCATCCTTTTCCTAAACAAATAAAACAAGAAGAGCAGGATCAAAATCAAGATATTCAGACTCCCCTAAAATAGATTATCTGTGCACCTAGTGGTTTTAAAGTGCTCAGTATTTGCAGAACTGTGTATTAGTAAAGGGAGTATGTGCATTTGCATCAGTAAATAATTAATTGTAATAAATAAGCAATGCTTAAAAATGCCCATAGTAAATATAAACAAACATGACTTTAGTTCAGAGGCTTATTCTTGTTATTGAGCTGAGTTCAGTCACACCTGAATTACTCTCATGAGGAAGCAGTCGATGTAATCTCTGGGTGAGCTGGGGTCCAGTGTGTCCTGGTGCTCCTGGATCTTATTCATTATAAACTCTCTCAGTTCATGAATTCTGGCAAACGCTCTGTGCTGTTGACCTGGCAGCCGTTCCATCAACCCAGGGAAGACATTATACAGCTGCGATGGGAAAAGGAAAGAATGAATGAATCTGTCCCATAACCAGTAGTTAGTGGAGTCAAAAGTACCTAAAAATTCACCGACTCTCTGCATGCCAACTACAAATCATTTCCTGAAGGACTGACCATATCATAACCATGTCAAAAGTAAATATATTTGTACTTTGCATGACTTTACCAGTTAATTTTTGGAGGGAAAGTAAAAAACAGATGGAAATTTGAACCTAGTCTAAATTTTGGGGGAATGGGCAAGAGACTGCAACTTAAGAAAACACTACAAATGCAATATACAGTGTATATTGACCACTGTACATTGCATTTAGAAAAAGACACAGAAATGAAACACATTTAATAATTTAACAACTGTAAACACAAACCTAGAACAATGCTACAAGTCAAACACAACAACAGTGTTTCAAGAGGACAGTAAAAACTAATCAAACCAAAAACATATAGTAAAAAGTTAAAGCTGCAGTAGGTTATTAGAGTATTTTTTGTCATATTTGCTGAAACCTTTACTATATCCTGACAGTAGTACATGAGACAGATAATTGGTAAAAAAAAAAAAAAATGTAGGTTCCTCTGGCTCCTCCTAGTGATCCTGATGAAATTTGCAATACTCCACTGGGCCTGAACAAAAACAACCAATCAAAGCCAAGAAAGATAGTTGATTGTTGATCAACTAAATTCAAGTTTACAACCCAAAGCATCTTTATATCTTTCTAAACTGGAGACTAGACGTCTGGTTAACCCTGGAACCTCTGTGTTGTGTCGTTTGCATGTTTTCTTCAGTTGCACTTTCTCAGCCACAGGAGGTAAGCAAGTGGCCACTGTATAAGGTCAAAAATACATTTTAATGTGGCCTGATATATAAAATAATGAGTGGAGAAATCACCTGCTGGAGATATTTCTGATTTAATAATCTTGGATTATCTCTTACTGTACATGAACCAAAATACATTAATTAACAATAAAAGTTGTTCAACTTAGAAAATCAGGTTTCTTCAATCAGAACCTTAAAAATGGGAAGGTTTGACCCATGTTACTCAGTTCACAATCATTTATTGCTTGGGTCCCTATGAAAAAAGATGAAAATGCTCAGTATACCTTCAGCGTGACTACACTACAGAGTCAGCTGCCTGCTTTGAGGATCTTGCTCAAAAACACTTCATCTTCCAGCTGAGCAGTGGTCTTCCTAACCACTAACCCACCCACACTGCCAATTCACTTTCTCCTCACCTCCTCTTCTTACCTGACCCCAGGGACTGCTGCCAAATTTTAGGGTGTCTGAGAGTATCTGCAGAAGGCGGAGGAAGTGGTCGTCGTCATAGCTGAAACGTTGACCAAACACCAGGCAGCAGATGACATTGGACACAGTGCAGCTCATGAAGAAGGTGGGATCAAAAGGTGTGGCTAAAGAAAAACACAAACATGATAAACCTCCAATTTGACTGTTAAAAAGGCCAGCGCAACTTGGACTATTCTGTCCCCCATCATAGAGTGGTATGTTCCATCTCCCCAGTGTGGACCTGAGTGAAAGGAGGGAAACCAATTAAGTTCCTAAACTTTGTTACTGCCTTTGTTTTTGACTTGTGCCCACTGAACTGTTTACTTTAAGACTTATATTAATATATCCATTAGCAAGGGATATATTAATATAGTGAGTGTCTGTAGCATTAGGTTTCACCTGTGGAAAGCCTGTGCTTATTATTAACTCTCTTTATCATGTCTCATCTGGAAGCCTATTGTATTGTAGTGTTTAATCTGTAATTAGATTTGTTTGTACAAACAGGCACAGCATCAATATTTGATATACAGGCCTTGAGAGTGGGTTTCTTATTAATTGTTGCCTGCTTTGACAAATGAGTTGCTCTCAGTGGACCAGTGTGAAGGATTTAGTGCCGTCTAGCACTGAAGTTGCAATCAAGTAAATACAGCTCAGTCTTCCAAGCATGTAGGAGAAACAACAATCGCTTCGAAACTCGCAAAAAACACAAAAGGACCAGTGTTTTGTCCGTTCTGGGTTAATGTAGAAACATGGCAGACTCTGCAGGACAGCTAATTCTAAGGTAACCAAAACACAGTCAGCCAGTAGATCCTAAATGTTAGATAATGGACCTTTAGGTTGGATAAATCTAATTTGGGTAGCTGGCACCATTATAGTCCCAGGGTTCCAGTAGTGTTTACTGTATATGGCAGCCTATATTTATAATAATTGGGTTTTATCATTTGTATTATGTTTCTCCCTTAGTCAAATTAAAATATCACATGCCTTACTTACAGTTTATGTAGTCCATAAATATTGGTTTGCTGGAATAAGATATTAGTGACTATTTAGTTACATTTGTCCCTATATATACCTGATGAAGAAATAGAGTAAGTCATTGTCACACATACCTTTGGTATGATTTATGCGGTCCACCAGATGTTTGCTCTCCTCCTGGATCCACTCTTCCATCCCCTTGCGTCCCATCCCGAAGTCTCTTAGCGTTGTCAGGGTGAAACGTCGCAACTGCCGCCAGCGCTCTCCATTACTGATCCCCAAACCTTTGAAGATGTAGAAATGGTAGTTTAAAGAAATTCATAAAAAATCGCCACACATGAAATAAATGGAGAGTTTGTGGCTGCTAAGAATTATAGCTGTTAAGTATTAGTGCCTGGAGAGGTGGGTATACTTTAAAGAATAAAGATCATTATGAGGTGCAGATGTTGCAATCAATACCAGCCCACAGACGGGTGAGACAACCTCATAATTATGAATGTAGAAACATGGCGGACTCTGCAGGACAGCTAATTCTAAGGTAACCAAAACTTTAGAATGAGCTTATTTTCAGGTGATTATACACTAATGAATGTATACACAGAGATTTAATGGAGATACCTAATTCCAACTGAAAAATAAATAGGTATACTTTATATACCTGCATATACCGTACACCACTGCCGTTAAGCAATAAAACAAGCAAGTTGGAAAGTGTGTGGGGGTTAAGAAAACTCCAAAACAAAATAATAATAAAAACAGTGGGACTAAAAACCTTTCCAACTGTGACCATAAATGGATGCAATTTTCCCCCCAAATAATCTTCTACTGCACATTGCAAAAGTGTTCTATTTTTCTATTTATGCTTCTTGACTTGCACTACTTGCTTTCCTTGTCCTATGTTTATTGGTATGCACCAACATGACGAAGCAAATTTCCTTTATCTGAAAACCTACTTGGCAATAAAACTCATTCTGAGTGATCATTCTTAAGTTTCAGCATCTGTGACTGAAATACAATATTCCTAAAGGGTGGCAATACAACGAAGCCCAAAACGAGGAATAACTAATGCAAACTTTACGATCATTTTAATACAATAATGTTTGTACATGTTACAAAGTGCTTCACACAGGACCACAACTTCATAACAAGTATATTTTACAACAGTAGCGTTCGTCTATAGTGGGTTCAATATATTGTTCAAAGTTCAAAACATATTAAAGAGTTATGGCATAAGATAAAAAAAAGGGATGATAATTCTTGCTCTTGTTGTTTTCTCTACTGCTGGTAATGATAATTAGGCCCAACTAAGAGCAACTGAATGTCTGTGGTGTTAGCTTTCACCTGGGTAAAGCCTGAGCTTTTATTAACTTCCATTTTTCTCTCATGTCTCATCTGAAAGCCTGAAGGCCTGTTGTATTGTTGAGTTAATGTTTAATCTGTAGTTAGATTTGTTGGTACAAGCAGGTACAAAGCCTGTATATCAATACTTGTTGTATTCACAGTCCTGTTTTATACAAATATCAATTAGTACTGCATCCCTTTTTTATTAAAGAGGTTTCTTATTAATTGCTGCCTCATTAACACCTGAGTGGCTTCCTGCTGGTTGCTCTCAGTGATACATTAAAAGGACCAGTGTGAAGGTCTTAGTGGCGTCTAGCAGTGAAGTTGCAACCAAGTAAATACAGCTCAGCCTTCCAAGCATGTAGGAGAAATACAGTTGCTGTAAAACTGGCTAAACACCCAAAAGGCTTGATCTAGAACCAGTTTGTCTGCTCTGGCTTCGTGTAGAAACACGGGGGACTCTGCAGGATAGGACCTGCATACATACCAATGAATGTTATATACCATTTCTGCCCATACAGCATCCTACTGTAAGTGTTAGGCTACATATTGGACATTTAAGGACACAGAATGTCATACTCAAACATTCAAAAATTCCCATATTACCATATCCCTTAGTAGCCCTCATCAGTAAAGGGATAGGACCTCTGCCAGTGAAGTCATCTGCTTGGTCCACCAATGCCTCCTTCACTGCATCGTACCCTGCCAGAACCACAACGCGCTGGCTCCCCAGGTAAAGAGTCATCACAGGGCCATACGTTTCACTGAGCTGAAAGTTAAACAGAGCAGTCAACATGCCTTTGATTTTAGATCAGCCATGCAAAGGAACAAACACACCCTGCGCACTGCAGAAAACAAACAGATATACCCTGGGACAAGGAAAAGTTTAGGAAAATCATAAATGAGAAACAGCAGACTTAAAACACAGCGTACCTATAATTCTTTTAACAATTGAGGCTGGCAAAACTGTTCAGAAATACAATGAGAATCAGACATTTAGGCAAATGCATTTGACTCTCAATGCACTTGCATACAGTGCTAGAATGTGAGGTTACATAAAGTTAAAGTTACAAACACACTAAAGCCAAACCAGACAACACAGCTAAACATAAGTGAGCAAGTGGAGGCACAGACACAGACATTGTTGTTAACCTCTCATTCTCACCTTCAGCAGGGTTTTGAAGGGGGCTTTTTTGTCCAGCTGATGCAGGTTTCCTATGATCGGCAGGCCAGAGGGTCCTGGGGGTAAACACAACTTTCTGCAGCTCTTCTTCTTCAGGCTCAACAGCCACAGCAAAACAATGATGAGTCCTGCTAAAATCAACGTGCCATAGAGGTCCATGCTTCATGAAAGAGAAGACCCACTTTCACCTGCGCAGTGACTAATGCTTTAGAGACAGTAAATACTGCTCCTTACTGGGCGGCCACCCCCTTTGCCTGATTGTCCTGCTGATTTGCTGAATGCAGCAGAGTAAGACAGTCAACAGTTCTTGGAGTAGATAACACGTGTCCTGTGAGCATGTGCAAACTTCTACAACAGTTTTGTCTTCTGGTGTAATCCGAGGTTTTGTCCCGACGGGGTCCAGGCTGCAGACCTCCACTGTTAGGACTGGAAATGCACGGGATACATTTCAAAATAAAATCGCGAATGCCTTTCCGGTTTCCTCACAAATGCATTAATTAGTAACCAATATGACGTTAAATCAATCAATTCCTTATGTATATTACATATCGTTTTTATTTATATAGTAAACTTTTGTTTTGTTTGTCATTTTTGTTCTGTGTTTTCCGTTTATTCTGTCCAAATCTAGGACAAAAAGCCTCCATAACCTGTATTAATTCAAAGGAAAAAATAAAGCTTTTGATTTGGACAGTTGAAGCATTAGCCATTGTCTTTTTCAAAACCCTTCTCATTAATGATTGCCATATATGTAGACTAATATACACTGCACTGCCTAACTTTACAACTTAGTCAATATGAAAAACAAACGGTGGGTGATATGACTCGGGGCTCAGTTGTCTTTGTAGCCTACTATAAAGCTGAGGATCTTGAAAAGAGAAGGTCAAATAGTTGATCAATGAAAACAATGTAGGGCAGGAATAACATTGGTCAGTGCACAAATTTTCTTTTAAGTTATTACTCATATTCATAAGCCAACATCTCATAAGATGTCATAGGCCTATACATTTTATTGTGTACTACACAGTATATACAGTACTTCGCTGCCTTTTCATTATCATTTAACTTTGACTTTATTGCACTGCTCTTTTTCTATATATTTTTTTCAATTTGTTTTTCTGTTGTATTATAATGTATTTTTATTTTTAACCACCATAAGTTTAATTTTTGGTTCTATGTCTATGCTAATTGTGTTCTTGTGTGCTGGAACACCAATAGATACAACCCTAACTCTTGATATCTACAGTATAATCCCAGTGAATTATTAAGTGATCAATGAGAAAAACATAAAAAACACACAACATGATCAAATGTTCTGTAGCCCTTTATTCTCACAGAATTTCCACATGTCCTCAGTGCTGTAAAATGTGAATATGAAGGGCTCCAGGATTGATTCCTGTTCATTGTCATCCACTTGATCTTTCCACACCCTCCCATACCGCAGATCAGCCTCAGCCTGGTTCTCCTCCCCCATGTACAGATATCAGGCGGTCCACTTTGGCAGAGACAGTTGTTTGTTGGCCTCAACCCACTCTGCTGCATGTCTGCAATCACGAAGACGCGTCTTCAACCGAGTCCTATGGAAAAGACAGAAAGATGTCTGTACCATAGCTGCTGCACCAACAGTATCTGACCAATAGATACTGTGAAAAAGCTTACCCCTTCCACTGGTGTGTCCACGTCGGCAGGTCTGACTGAGACCTCAGCCTGCTGCTCTTCTTCCTGAAAATATATAGATAAGCAAAATGATCAGTTGTAATATTCATACTCCATGTCTGTCCTTCTAATAACGGTTTTATCACAAATAGGACAATGATAATGTCCCCCATTCCTGCAGTTCAAATTGCAGCGGCAGATCTTCTTAACTAAGAGTAAGTCCAGAAAGTGTTTATATTAGACAATGACAAACAAGTCACATGAACACACACACACACACACTCACAAATCTGTGTGTGCACGTGTGTATCTTTAATCTAAAATGCAATGGCATTACCTTCAAATGCAATGGCATTTTTCATGTGCCACTTGCACCAGGTAGTGTAAATGAGGCCTTACTTATGTAGAAGAAGTAATAATGACTACGAAAATACTGCACTACGGGTTAAAGTCCCCTGTCATTCAAAAACGTACTTAAGTGAAAGTGGCTAAAACAAGACACTGAAGTCATTTAGTATGTTATGTTAGAAGCAACATATACTCAAGTATCAAAAATAATAGTACTGATGGTGCAGAAGCATGCTATTTCTGAGTAATTTCAGTTACTATTTGTTTTGTTTATATACTGTATTATACAACAGAGGTGGAAAAATAAAAAAATTAAAATGTGCCATTCAGTCCTGCCACATTTTGATTCCACTTGTGCACTTAAACAGGTGATGTCACTAATTAGCTAGTCGACCTCTGGCAAAACATCATGGTGTGCTGCATCGTGTTGGTAGCTTGGCTGTCTCACATATCACGTTTGTGAGTTCAGAAAGACACGTTTTCAACTTTGTGACGATGCCCAGCTAATGCAAGGAGAGTTTACAAAAATGTTTTATAACGTTACACACAAACAAACGTGAACAGTTACTTTACGTTATGCACAAAAAAATGAATAAATCCTGAGAACTCAAGGTGTTGATGCTGACCGCCATTGGTGAAAGTTAACTTTGACGTTATCTAACTTAGCTTCAAACCGACATGTAACATTCGGTAATTTGCATCATTAATAACTTCTATAACGTTACTATTTTACGGCACAAATAATTGACAGCAGCAAGGGTTTTTTTTTGCCCTTGCGTAATGCCTCTGCCCCCTTTGTGGAGCGGGGTCAAAAGCAACAACAGTGTCACATGTGAAACTCTTGCCTATTTAGTGCACCCAGAAGTGGTCTGGTAGTATTTGCACTTCAGGAGTAAATTAACAGTAACTACAGAAGAGGAGAAGTTTTTTTGCAATTAAGATCAATACTGTCTCAGAGACAGGTGAAATAACTACATAATTCTGCATTTTGAGTGAAGTATTCCTTATTTCCTACTCCACTTCTTACCTGTGCCTCCCTAGGAAACACACTTATTTTACTAGTAGGTATAGTGAATCCTGAAGAGATTGAACTGAAGTGATGGATTGTTCTCTTCCTAAAATTACAACATTTAAATAATTTACTTATTTCGCTCCAAAAAAAAGATAAAGCTCCTGGAGGGTTAATCTCTCTGAACAGAGTAATGATGCAGAAATACATTACATTACTCTCTGCAAGAAAATATGCTTTGTCTTCCAGTTATCTCCTTGCTGCTCAAGAGATCTCTCTAAAACTCTGTTATTTTTTATAGAGGACTTCTTCTATCTAAATAATCTGTTTCATATTGAAGAAACAGGGAGTTGGCACCAAATGCAACATTACTCCAAAAGAACACAAAGTGGTTATTTGTGTAGCTTTGACTGTAACACTCTTGCAGTGTTTGATTTTTGAAAATAAGTAACATTATTAAAATAAATATAAATTATTAAGCAAACAAATAGATCTAGATTTGGAATTCATGCAGGACGATAGTCAAGGACCTTGTTAGAAAATAACTTTTTCTCTTTAAAGGTGATTTTCCCAGCTGGTTTATAAGGGGGTATATTTCCTTGGTGTCTTGGGTTGATAGCACTTCTTCCAATTTAATTGTATGTATAATTGCAGAATATGCAATGTAAAGAAATGACATACATGTATGATTCTTCCACAACACAAAGTGATTTATTCCCAGTTATATAAAAAGAGTAGCACTTTTTGTAGCAACACATAATACATTTATTTTTACTGATTAAAATTCATACAAAAGAAAAATATAAGACAACCAAACCAAAAGAAAAGAGGATCCATAATTATGCTTGGAGAGAAGCTGTTTAGCCTGATGGGCCTGTCTGCTGTATGTATAGTCGTCCTTGTGAGTACTTGATGATGAGATGAGAGGCTGCCTGAGTGGAGCTGCTCTTTTCACCGCGGTGTGGCGATGATCTGATATCTGCGAGGCACATTGGCGAAGCTGCTGTACTCTGGAACGAGGTTTATACTGTCAGGGCCTTCGGTGCAGGAAAAGGTGAAATGTCGTAGCAGTGATACTAGAAAGATGAAAAGCTCCATACGGGCTAGAGACTCGCCAACGCAGGCTCTCTTTCCTGTAAAGAGACACAATCAAAAACAAAGCATTGTATTATAAATGTATATAGTCCCATTAGTCTTGGATAAAACCACACTCACAAACAAAACACATGTTCATGTGAGGATGTTGGCATGCTTCCAGCGTGTTAATATGCACATTAACTAATCATTTATCAACTAACTGAGGACTATTTTTTACCTGCAGCAAATGGCAGGAATGCAGGATTTTTCTTAAAGTTGCCATTCTGGTCCAAGAAGTGCTGCGGGTTGAAGGACCACGGAGTTGCCCATTGCTTTTCCTCTTTCAGTACAGAGTGCAAAAAGGGAATAATCACAGTGTCCTGTTGAGGGTAAGATGTCATGTTAGTCTAATAATGAAATAAATCTTTTGTTTTTTCTCTAACGTTAATGATATGTTGTAATTATGAGTACCTTGGGGATTGTATAACCCCTGAAAGAGATGTCGTGGAGTGCGTAGTGAGGGAGGCTGAACGGGACTATGTCCAGAAAACGCTGCACCTCATGGATGACTGCATCTGTGAAGGGGAGAGACTTCCTGTCCTCCATTCTGGGACAACGGTCCGCTCCAATCACACTATCAATCTCCTGCTGCATTTTTTCTGTACACGACAAAGCAAAAAGTAATTTATTCATATCTGTCAATATGAATGTTATTAGGCAGGTACAGGAATATTCAGTTCTTGACCACAGTCTATTTAGAACTGGTTAAATAAGATATATGGGATCTACCCTGTATGTTGGGGTGTTTGATCAGCACACTGAGGGCATATCTGATGGTGGAGCTGGTGGTTTCTGTTCCTGCCAGGAATAGATTCATTGTTGTTGACACCAAGTTCTCATAGTGGAACTCAGTTGCGGGATTGTCCTTTTCCTGAGGGGACAAAGTGATAAAAGTATAAATATAAGATTCACAACAGAGCCAAAATTCAAAATGTTTGGATCATTTGAAATGGTATTCTTAGCACCCAAGGTAATGTTAAGGGATTATTCGAATGGATACAGAAGACTTTAAACATGAACTCCTAGGATTTCCCTTAACAAAACAAATGATCCTAAAGTTCTTTCCTACTTGATTCATTCGGATGAGAAAGCAGTCAATAAAATCTCTCGGGGAGCTGGTGTCCAGTGTCTCCTTGTGCTCTTGGATCTTTATCTTGATGAACTCTCTTATCTGCTCAACCTTGGCAAAAACAGTGTGGTGGTAGCCAGGTAGACGCTCCATGATCCAGGGGAAGATGTTGTACATCTGTGGGAGGGAAGCAGCTTTGTTTCTCAGGGAATAATAATGTGGAAATGTATTCAGTGTGTTGGGGCAATTGTTCTAAAACCCTAAATTTAAGTCTTACAGAATATTCTCTCTTAATATGTCTTGAAGATAATATAAGGACACCATATTAAAACCAGACTAAAATATATGGATTTGCATTTGGAGAACTATCAGCCATCAGAGTTTCAGCCTCCCAACACCACTTACCTGACCCATGGGGCTGCTGTTGAACCTTAAAGCCTCAGCGAAATTGCCGAGGAGGTTCAGGAACTGCTTGTCATCATAACCGAAGCGTTGGCTAAACACCATGCAGCAGATCACATTGGACGTGGTGCAGCTCAACAAAAACGTGGGGTCAAATGGCTTGCCTGGAGGAGAAGAGGAAAACACATTTGGACTCATTGGTTAAAAGTATTAAGCAGAACAAAAAAGTGATCAAAAAAAACACTAAGAACATGTTTTACCTGCCATGTAAATGTGTATCAAATGCCAACAACATGCCTGAAGCATTTAGCTTGAAATCACAATTCTTGGCTTCGTGTACATGCCACAATATTATCTGGGTATTTGGAACTGGAACAAAGGTTTTTAATTTTGGACACTTCGACTTGTATTTATCAATATAGAATGTAAAAAAATTCAATTCAAGTATTTTTAGGGTAGACAATTTACCACACATGCTATTTGTTCAAATTAAAATGTAGTTTAAAATGCACTCGGTATCTTAGTAAATCAAAACTTTGAATTAAGCCTCAGTGTTTTAGCGGGTTATGTAACATATTCTGTGTTTACTTTGTGCAAACTGCCATCAGGGAGAGATAAGACTTAAAGAGTGCAGCTGAAGCAAGAGAGATAAATACACAGAGCAACATAACAAAACGTCCACAGTTTCTTCTCAAGTGCTGACCAATTACTTAATGTATCTTCTAGGGTTTCTTTCTGTCTGTTCAGTGTATTTTGCTGACATTTTACTGGTGTTTGTGACTGATAAGTTGTTTTCTTTGTTCTAAGTGTCTCTCAGTTTTGAAGTATAATGTTGGATTGACATCTTCTTTGTTCATATTTCATTTACTGTACTGAAACTAAGGCGTTGGAACACATTTTGGACTGAAGCTGTAACTGTGGGCTGTACAAAGTAAACTTGACAGATAATCAGTAATCCTCTTTCACATCAACCTCATATGAAATATGTTTCCTTACAACAACAGCTGAGAACACACCTTTGAATGTATCTATGCGGTCTCTCAAGTGTTTGCTCTCCTCTTGGATCCACTCTTCCATGCCCTTGCGTCCCATCCCAAAGTCTCTTAGGGTTGTCAGTGTGAAGCGTCGCAGCTGCCGCCAACGGTCCCCGTTACTGATCCCCAAACCTGAAGAAAGGAAATGTGTGCTTAGTGACCAATTGGGGAAATGCAAGAGAAGCCATGTGAACACAGAGACATGCAGACATCGACCCACTGAAAAATCACTGAGCCCTTCACAAAGATGAGAGATTTTAAGTGTCTTTTGTTACCGTAGCCGTTGGTCGCTTTGAACAGAAACGGCAGGGGCCCTCTGCCTGTAAAGTCATCTGCCTGGTCCACCAGAGCCTCCTTCACTGCATCATATCCTACCAGAACAACTGTCCGCTGCCAGCCCAGGTACATTGTTATCACAGGACCATAGGTTTCACTGAACTGGAAAAAGACATAATTTGTTAGAGTAATAAATATTCAGATGTTAATTTAATCCCTTTTGTGCAAAAGTCAACATGCAATTCAAAATCAAATAATGAGGAGATGTTTGTTCTCAGTTTATATTCTGTAATTTGTTCCCAAACTTACCTTGAGAAAGCTTTTGAAGGGTGCTTTTTTTTCTATCTGCGGCAGGTTTCCAATCAGAGGAAGTGCAAAGGGTCCTGGAGGCAAGTTCCTTCTGTTTTTTACACTAAACAACCACAGCAGAGCTAAGATTAGCCCTGCTAAGATCACTGTTTCAGAAAGGTCCATGATGGTCTTTACAATGCACCTTCTCGACTCTTCACTGGTTAACAGGTGTCTCTTATACTCACTTTCACTGTGGTGCTGAATATTTGTGTTTATATTTAACAGGGAGTTGGCAGGAACACTACTCTGGGCCACAGGTGAGTCATGTGACTCTGCTGTGTACTATGTACCTTCACCTAATTAATGCACAATGCACTATTCATGTGCAATCAGAAGAGTATTATTAATGAAATTCCACTGAGGGGAAGGTCAGAATATTTTTTTATCCCTGTTGCTCCTGTCTCATCAAGCAGAGTAGCAGTTATCTACAGTAGACATGTGTACATTACATTACTGCCATAGGGTGCTATAAACAGTGATAGATTGTCTGAATAGACTGAATGTATTTGAGGATTCAAAAATACACTAAACATCTGCATAGCAGTAGGTGGAACTGTTGGGGTGTAAACAAAATGAAGCCACATACCATTTACTATAAACAACACAAAGTCATGACAGCATTCAAACATAGTTGTACCATGTGCTAGTTGTGTTATGCTGTACGCTGCACTCCAATGAAAATGTAATTTGACATACTTTAAGTTGTATTTTAGTAAATCAAGTCTGTGAGTGAAGCTTCAGCATGTTAGACGGTTATATAACATATTCTATGTTTATTTTGCATGCTCTGCTATCGGAACAAGATAAGGATTAAAGCGTGCGGCTGAGGATAAATGTGCTGAGTAATCCAACAAAGATTTTGATTTTGATTGCAAATCCATTGCTTCTTCCATCCATCATCTATCCATTCTTGTCTACTGAGTAAATGTTTAGATAAGTAATCACATACGTACAGATGCGCTTTTCATTGGCTGCTTAGTTGTGAGTGTGTCCAACTGTTAAGGCCATACATACATTTTCTCCTTTAACTGTGTGTTTTTTTTTCAGGGTGTAAAGTTTGGTTGTTGTCCTTTCTCTCATATTTTATATGTCATTTCACATCAAATCTGTGTTCAAAACTATAATAGAAAATAATAGCACTCTCTTTTTTTCATTAATGTTGCCGTTACCATTCTGAAAACACACAATGGACTGATATGGTGAAATAAAAAGACTGATTCCATTGATTAAGGATTTGAACACACAATTTGCTATATTACCTATGTCACAGTATCCTTGTTTAAACTCTGTGTTGGCATTTTTCCACTGAAATCAACTCCTTGAGTGATTAATGGTTCATTGCCAGCCCAGGTACAATGTCATAACGGGCCTGTGGGTTTCACTGAAGTGGACCAAGACACAATTTGTCAGACTGTTGGGTTCATTGTTATACAACCTTGAACCACAACGAATTAATATCCAAACATTTATCGTGAGTTGCGAGTGGTTTTTCTCTAGCTTTGTATTTAGTGAGTTGGTGGTCTTTTTGTCTATATTTAACAGGAAGTCGAAGGGAGCGCAGCATTTTACAAAAGGCAAATTGAGGTATTGATAGTAATTTGTTATTGTTCCAGTATGGTTTTTGGTGTATTCATTTGAAATATATAAAATCACAATATCAACTTGAAAAAAGCTCTGAAATTAGATGTAAACTCAGAGTAATAGACTTTAAAGATAGAGCAACACCTGCTGTTTTAGCTAAGGCTGTGCTTTATTAGTGCATAGGTCAACACATTCCTGTTTTTATGAATCTGAATTACAAACCGGCACAATTTGAGGCTTTCGGAGGCGGGCCACAACAGTAGTTGTTTGGCCTGTTTGGCAATCACTGCCAATATTGAACAGCAACGCTTTGAGGTATTGCAGTGATGTTTGTGGTAAAAAATAAATCAAAAACGATCATATTATTGACTCATTTATTCATGTTAGGGTTAGGTGTAAGGGATATATTCAACTGTTACTGTCCATGATTTATTTTCATGTGTGAAAATAATAATTCATCTTCAATGTGGCATCATGGATCTCAAAACTGAGAGCACACACGCATACACAAGTCCACATCCAGCACATAAGATGTAAACCCAAGAGATTATTTTTTGCTGTGCGACAAAATCTCAAATAAACACACACGGCCATTCAGGCTCTGCATATATCTCTCGTGCAAATCTGCTGCATCATCCCTCCTCTCCAAACTGTGGCGTGCTGCCTGTATTGACACACCAGCCAACAGGCAGATGGATCTAGAGAGAAAGACACACAGTCATGGTGACAGCAGGATTTATTTAGAGTTCACCTTTGGACTGCATTTCATGTAAGATAATGGTATGTGCAGATGGTGGGGGGATTTCAGAAAGTATGGCAAAAGGAAATCGAGCAAAGTGTCAGTGAAATGGAGAGAAAGTAGATGAGGAGAAAATATGCACAGAGGTCAAATTTAAAAAAACGTATAAAATAAACATACAGTGAAGAACCACAACTGTTAAAGCTCTGGGACTAAAATTTCCTCATAAACCTCCGCGTGGCTGTCTGGCATCATTATACTGCTCACCCTCAAGTCGTCCTGTGGCATGGAAAGACTGATACAACACAGACAGACAGTGTTCAGAGGAGTCAAGATCATGAATGATTTACCTGAGGAGCACGGGCATAAAGCCAGGAAGAACACCTTCATTAATTTATAAATTAGACGTATAGATAACCCAACAAGTGATTAATTAATGCCCTTATATTATGAAGGAATACCAACAGAGGGGTTTTTATGAGAATAAAGGGTCTTTCAAACAGTTTCTCTCCCTCTCTAGTCAAAGCTAAAAAGCAAATCCTCCACAGTCAAATGCATCAAAGTCGGAGTCTCCTTCAAAGTCGAAGCTGTTGAAGTGTGGCGAGTCAACATCCTGGCTGCAGGCGTGGAAGGAGCCTCCTGCAGGAAGCTCGGAGAAGCCCCCTGCGCCATGGGCGAGCTCTGGGGCTCTGCTAGCAAGGGGAGAGGAAGGGGAGCAGGAGCTGAGGTAGCCCATTGCAGAGGAGGCCGCTGCCCCTCCCATCAACAGGCACACTGCCCTCACCGCCCGGGCATCGCTGCTGTTGCCATGGCGAAGACAATCTGACATACGATGAGGGGGGGCCACAGAAGCACTACGCAGAGACCGCCGTGGTCCACTGGCTGTAGAAGTAATTTTAAAAATAATTTCAACAATATGCAACAATATTTAATCAGGAAAAGCTGCAAAGTTGTCAGATTATCAGCTGAATTTGTTGTTTGGGTTTTTAACATTTTTACTTTTTTGCTCTTTATCCAGACATTGATGCAGTCAGTAATTCCCCTGCCTTTAATCGGAGCTGTTACTTGATCCCAAAGTCTTCCAGGATTCCTGAATGTGTGTGGCATCAAGTATCAGCAATTATCGCTTCATGAGACTAGACAGTGTTAAACACCATCATCAGCCTTGTGATTTGGTAGCTCATCAACAACTAATGAGCTACTTCCCTATAGCATCTGTATTCATTTCTTTAAAGCTCCACTAATCAATATTTTAAAATTTTAAGTCCAACTTTGTAATCAAATTGTTATTAACATCCATCTCTGCAGTTTGTCTGCCTCTTTTTGTTCATTGTTTGGGCTTTCCAGCCAGTAGTGTGCACTGTTTGCTGAGCACAAAACAATAGAGAACTAAACTAAAAAGGGTATTCTTTCAGATATTTATCAAAGGAGTTGGTCTGCCAAACAAAAACTAAAGGGCAGGCTTAAATTCATTAGGTGTAAACAAATATGACTGTGTATTGCATCAATGACCTTATATTGCTAGCTGTATATCCAGCTGTGTGTATGTGAGTTTGTCTTTTAGACTTTACGCTCACCAGTCCCCACACCCAAGAAAACTCACTACACCATTGCTTTACTTCAGAAAACACAAACAAATGAAGGGGAAAATGGTTGCATTGACAATTCATTCACCACATTTAGAAGTAAATAAGTAAAGTAAATAAAATGCAAGCTTTTGTAATTGATAAACACATTCAAAAGACAAAAACGCTGCAAGTCATAGATAAAATAAAAGTCAAATTTCTATTATAACACAAAAAACTGATGCTTTTTAGACAGCAGACTTTTACTAGTAATTATAAATACACTTCTCTCTGATGAATGTGTTTCTCCATTTGCTATTTGCTAAATGCAACCTATGTGGTTAAGCCTCATTTGCTTTTTTAAGTACTGTGCATTGAGCTCTCTCAGCGAACATACTATACAGCTTTAACTTGGGAGTTACTACATCTGTCAAGTAACTACAGATGACTTGATAGCAGACCTGGGTTCTGGCCTCTCTCTCTGAAGGAGCCTCCCCGTTCAGTCACTTGAGATAAAGGAGGGGTGCCTTCACTAACCCTGGGTGACCCGGGGTCTTTATCACTGGAGGAGTCGGGCAGGGGGTCTCTGTCAGTGATGCAGGGAGTGATGCTGCGTTGTCTCTGAAGGGTCATGGGTGACATGACACCCTAAAATATGAGATCAACACAAGGTTATTATATCACAGAGATGGGTAACACAAAAGCAACACATATGAAAACACTCAAGGAATTCCCTTTGAATGTTTAATGTTTTTGAGATTCATTTATTTTCAGATATTATTAGAAACAACAAGAAAGGAGAGGCGAGGTGTTGAGATGAGGACATGAAAACAAGGCTGACTGAAGCAACAACAGGCCCAGACTGAAGCCAAAACCGTTGACTCACCTCCCTCACTTTCCTGATCAACTTCAGCCACAGACTGTGAAAGATAAAGTGAGGAGTCATTATATTTGAACCAGATCCAAGTTTGTAGACGTTTACAACAACACGAGCTAGTGCAGTATTGTCTGCACCATCTGTAAAAAGATGTCTGATAGTAACTGGGACAAAGGAGTCCTAAATTCCAGCATAAATAGGCAATTTGTCAATATGTCACCATGTGCAGTTAACATCTGATAGTGAGTGGGGCAAAGGACTTCCAGTGTGTGTGTGTGTGTGTGTTGTGTTTGTGTGTGTGAGAGGTGAGGGGTGGGTCCACCTGCAGTCATCGGGGTTGTCAGTGAGAAGCAGCAGGAACTTGTTCTGTGGCAGGATGAGGGCGAAGCAGCAGTCCCTCCTGCCCCCTGGAGGCAACTTGGGCAGGTCGAGGATTTCTCGTCCCTCTACAATCGACTCACAGTTGGTTTGTAGTGCTACCACCTGGTCAGGAGGGGACTCTGCATCGCGGCACACCAACAGGCTTCCCTCCATGGTCAGCACAAGGTACCTCTCCTTCCACTGCTTGAACATGAAGCCCCCTGCAGCAGAAACAGAGAGAGACTGTACAGTAGCCTGTGAAGAAGGTGCAGTTTTAGTTTTTGTTATCTTGTGTGGTTTATAGTAACAGACCAGTCACAGAAGAATTTAAAAAAGGCTTTGTAGTTGTAGAAAATACAGACAGAGGAAGGAAAAACATGAGACATGGCAGCATTATGACAGTGCTAATGTGCTGATGTTTTGAAGGTCTAATGTTGACCATGTTCACAGTTTAGCATGTTAGGGTTCTAACGTGCAAAGAAAAGTCAGGAGATCACCAAAAATTGTTTGGATTCATCCTTTGGGGACCATGGAACCAAATATCATTGCAGTCTATCCAGTAGTAGTAGTAGTAGTAGATATTTCAGTCTGGATAAAAGTGGTGAACCAACTGTCTCTTTCCCTCATCTTTGAAATTACTGTCACTATAACAGGTGCCTGTAAGTGTACTGGAGAGTTTGTGATTGTTTTTCACCTTCAGCTTGTGCTGTCATTTATTTCTGTTCAGCATTAAAAACAACTGCCATGTAAAAGATATTGTCTTCAGCTACCCTCTGTTCTATTGTTTTTCATTTCCCTCTCAGCTCTGTAGTTTCCCATTAATTGTTACACCGAGAGACCAAAAAAATACAAACATCTAAAGTGTTTATTTTCCCTCATGAGGTGCATGTTTACTCGGAAGTCATTTTAATTTCAAGTAAGGGCAGTTCTAAACCTGTCGGCCTATAAAAACGTCACAATGACAAAACAAGCAATTAGAAGAAAATCTAATTGCATGTAGGCTGAATTATCAAACAACTGGAGAAATGGACATCCTGTGTTCAGAGCAGCATTAAAGCACATGCAAATGTTATAATGTTAATCTCCCTGTCCTTGCAACCAGCCATCTAGGCAAAGTCTATAAACAATAATGCACTATAAGTCAACCTTTCTAATGACCTATAGAGTTTAAACATCAACATATGTGTATCTCTTAAAGAGAACCGTTAACCTGTAGGAACAAAAGCAAAAGCTTTGTGTTTTTGGGGACATACTGTGAGTTTTTGGGACAGGACACACATGATGGCGTTAGATTGTAAGTGTCCCAGACAGCCGTCCATTGTGTAATAATGATAATAGATAGAGAGCACATATTGATGGATGGGAAAGATCTGCTCTATTTCTCCATACAGAGGATTAAAGATGACAGGAGGATTTTGCAAAAGAGAGAGTGATAGATAGAGGTATAGGAGTTTAGATGTCTGTTATCATCACATCTACAGGGAAACACTGATGTGCTTGCAACTTTATAGATTTGACATTATAAAATATTATTGTTAAGGTATTTTACTGCTTTTAATCCACAGTGAAGAGAGAAAGAAGAGAAAAAATCAATCTGAACTGCTGACATTAGTAGTAAACGGTATCCTCTGCCTCAGTCCCCTGAGCCATCATGACGCCATTATCAAATGAAATTGAGGGAGATATAAAACAGATGTAACATAAACACAAAGACATGAAGCATTGGCTGAGTCCTGAATCCATGACTTGGCTTTGAAAATGAACATCTCGTCATTCTGTAAAAACACATCTGGGTGCGATTATATGACACTAAGTCACTCTCAGATTGATATCACTCATCTTAGAGTTGGAGTGACGATCTGAGACACCATTTCTCCTCATTCATTGTTAAGGCCTCAGCCTTATGAGCTCTATACTAAATACTACAAGCACAAGTTCAATAAACTCAATACAATAAGTCTAAATTTAAGACCGTAAATGTGCCATTTTGTCAATTCTGAGGTTCTTCAAAAAGTATAATAATTTGTTTTAATTTTGGTTGTCTGCATTGTTGTACAAACTGTTTTTTAATGACTTTGTTGGGGGGGGGGGGGTCAAAAGTCTCCACATGGACCAAATAATGACATAGTTAACTCAGATGTCGAGGAGAAACTGCAGTCAGCCATAGGTGGATAGGGAATAGCGAGAGGTGAATTAATTCAAATAAAATGTAACCTTGACTTCTGATATATACTCAGAACAAGCACAAACATAGAGCAAACAACACCAGACAAAAAAACACAGTCTGTACATGAAGACAGAGCTGCACTGCACACGGATGAAGGAGTCAAAGCAGGCCTACCATATTTCCTGAGGAAGCCTCGGTGAACGCCTGCTGTGCTCATGCCTGTGGTCATCACGGCAACAGGGACCGAAATGAAAGGCAGATCATTTGATGCTAAAAAATAGGGTAAGAGAGAGCGAGTGAGAGCGAGAGAGAAAGAGAGAGAGAGAGAGAGAGAGAGAGAGTAATCCCCACTATTTAGGCCTTCCTTCCTTAAACCCGTGCTGTTGTAAGTGGAATTGGAGCCGTCCCAGCTTATGCACACATAAACATCAGTGTTAGGCCCAAATAATCATAGTAGCAATTGACAGAGTCCACCAGAAAGATCCTATAATGTCCATCGAGGCCATCACCAGATGCCATGCTGGACCTTCCCATACTGCTCCTCTCTCAGGAACACGCACACACATTTAAGCCTCTATTTGCAGTCTACAACATAACATATGGGGAATTCATAATAGCTTATCATCAGACCTGTTTCTCAGTGTATCTCGGTGCCCTTGGATGGCATTCGAACCCGGGCTTGGATCACCTCCCGTTTAGGCAGATTAAAACAGAGGGATTATTATTCTTGCACAGCTGGAAGCCTGTTGTTGCAGTGCTGTGGATAGGCCCAACCAAGATTTTAATCTGTCCAGACCTGGGATATGTGCCCCCCTCCAAGCAACATGCTCCAAGATATTAACAGTTTTTCAATGTCATATATCCAACTGGGATTAAACGCAACTCATTGTATTGGCATGTGATTGCTTCTGACAGCTAAAATAGCATTATGTAACAAGAGGGATCTAGGAGAGACAGTATCACACCACAATCAAACAGATCCTATATGCACAGGTAAATGGGTGGAAAGAGAAACACATGATACTACATTTGGAGAAAAAAAAAGGAAACTACATTTCCATGGGGAAATTAAGTACAGTAAGTAGAATTCAGCAGGAGATGACAAATAGAGTTCATAGGCAAAAGGCTAAAAATAAACACCTTGATATGAAATAAGCAATAATACCAGAATAAATAAATAAGGCACTTAATTTTCACCTCATGCAGGAAGGTCAGAGGTCACATTCACCTAAAAGACCCCCAGCAGCTAGAATCTGTGCAGTGACTTGCTCAAGCACACTTGCCAACACTGGGCTTACATGGGACTTCTTGTTGAGCAAAGGTCTGTATTGGGATGGTTCTCCAACTGCAGTCAGAGGGAAAACGTTTTTAAAGAAGCTGATTAATAAATAAAATTAATAATAGAAATAATCCCTGCTCAAGCAGAAGGAGCCATTCCAATAATGTTTCATCTTGTTAGTCAATATCTATTCATGTGCAGTTTAGATACTTCTGTATGAAAATCCTTCAAATTGTGAATTTAAGGGACAAAAGGCTCACTAAATAAGGGACCCTCCCTAACCTAATATGTGCTTATTTGGGGACCCCATTACAGTACCATCTTACACAGGAGTTTTATACATGCGCATTGTATCTATGCACACTAAAATTAAAAACAAACTGAAGACTGAAGACTGGTGTCATTTTTGTGCTGATCTTCAAAAAAAAAAAAAAAAGAAACACAAATACACAAACGTCTAAAACCCACAACCCTTTAAAAAAAACACCAACAAATAAAATAAACAAAACAGTTCAAGAAAAATTATGTGAAATGCACTGCATGACACCAGAAAGATGCCAAAACTTTAGTTTGAAGTCTATTTCTGTTTTGAGTCATGGAAGTTTATTCCATGGGAAAACTGGATAATGATAAACAGATATTTATTGAAAGCCAAATGTTGATGTAAACTCCGGTTCTCATCCTTACAGTGACTGTTATTTTTCCATCTGACAGATCTGCGCTATCAAGTGGATTTTTATGAACTCTATAGATGTATAAAATAAAGCAGATGTTCAAAATCAAGGAGTCTCACACTCTGGACTCATTAGACACTGTGTTGCTGATGCGTTTATTGTTGCTTAACATGAATGCTGAGCTGAATGTTTCAACTAGCACTCAATGCAGGGTTCATTCTTGTTGCACTGGCCCCTCTTGAACCCACCCCAGAGTGACCAGGAGGATACAGATGTGAAGTCATATTTTCTGGTGTTTTATCCCCGGTTTAGTCCAGTATGCTTATGTTTTAGCTCTGATTGATTTCTGATTTGGTTTTGGCTTTTGAGTTCCACCAGCTCTGGAGAAAAAAGGGCTTTTTATATCACATAGTTGTTACACTAAAAATGTAACATTGAGCTGTTTTCTGGACATAAATGTTATAAGAAAACATTTGAGAGTGCATATACTGCACCTGAGGACAGTCAGACTCCAAATGGTGGCTAAAGAAGTCTGAATATATGTATATTTTCATGATACAATAATAGTACATTAGACTACATTAGAAATATTAGTAGAATTTGTACTATGGACAATAGAAACAACTGCAGCGACTCTGTCAGTCCTATGTATATATACATATATATATATATATATATATATATATATATATATATATATATATATATATATAATATATATATATATACATATGTATCTGACTATTGCATTTTTACATTTATACACACATTTATATGCATTACCTATGTTACCTATGTCACCTATTTTCATGTATAACTTGACATCACTCCCTATATTTGCTGTGTATCTGTAAATGTCTGTAGTTTCTTAGTATTTGGTCTCATTTGCATTTGTCACCAGCAGGGGGCAGACTAACCTCTGTAAACTTAACCGGGTCACGTGCCATTACAGTCCTTGTGATGTATCAACAGGTTGGGGGACGCACGTCTGGCTGCATCCAGTCTGCAGTAAAAAAAAAAAAAAAAAAAAAATGAAGAAGAACAAGAGCATGAAGAGGTTAGCTCATTGTTAGCATCCCCGGGTGGCCCTGTAGCTGGGAGAGCAGGAGGAAGGTGTTTCCCATGTCTTCCAGCCAATAGAGACTCTCCTTCAAAACTAACAGGTTGTTTTGTTCAGCAAGCAGTGGAGACTAAATAGGATATTGGCACTGTAGTCTGCCTTTGTGAGAGAACATAATAACTGGTACCCATATAACTTGTTTTGTTGGTACAAGTGGTTTTATAACTGGATGCATGTGCTTTCAACGCTGTTAATCCACTTTAGCGTCATCTGAAAGTCTCTAAGTATTTAAGTCTCGGTGTTTGGTGAATCATGTTTGCTGGATTTTGGTGTGGCTTAAACCTAAACACAGAGTCCTGCGGAGCTGAAGCCCATCCCCCTCGAAACCCAAACATTCACTCCTTCCAGGACCCATCCAGCCCCAAAACTTTGTGTTTTTGAGTAGAACACCCCTCTTTCTTGTACAGGACCCCCTCAGTGACCCTCTTCCCTCCCTCCCTGCCTCTCTCTCTGTGCTTCTATCTGGGAGCAGTGAGAGCACCATTGCTCAAGCTCCTATTGAAAAGAGAGCATATACAATGGGGTCTTTCTCAGTCCTTCTCTGTCTCCATTAAAGACCCTGGGAACACAACACTGTCCAGAGAGCCACTCTTAAAGGGCCAGTGGGACCCAGGTCTTCACAACCTGAGTCCCAGCTCCTCCCATCATTTTCATGGGAAAAGAAAAAATAAACCAGGAATCTATGCAGCAAATCAATTATTCATGAATGGTATGTGAACTCTGCAGGGCCTTCTCCCAGGCAGCGAATGCCAGCATCACCTCTGTCCAAACACACACACACACACACACACACACACACACACACACACAGTCACCTCAGACATCATCACAGTCTACAACAACACAATAACCCCGCACTGCTGCTCCCTGCATCTGATGGGAATCAGGGACAGCAGCATTTATTTAGACTACAGCTGATCATGCTTCAGTCTGTTTTGGCTGAAACGGTATGTTCAAACAAATTCCCAGACATTATGATGACATAATCCTGGTTATGCTGAGTAGTAATAAATACAAACAGAATAGTCTGAATAGTATTACTATTACTTTATTGTCATTGTCTTCTTCGTTACATTTTTGGTCTCTTCCCCTTTTCCCAGGCTCCAGCAACAGGCTCCTGTTGTATGGCATTGTAAATAAGACATTAATATGCCCGGTTACATAAAGGTTGAAACATTTTAAACTGTAAGCAGCAAGTTAATAATATTAAAAATGCAAATTGCTTATTGCCGAATGATGAAATTAATTGGAAGTATAAGTTCTGTAAAGTTTTTTAACCAAGTCATTGAGCAAATTGAAGTTGGGCGTTATTTTATTAATTTAATCCTCTTAACTTTCACATGAACTAAGAAATCATCTTTGTTAATGTGGCAGTGGGTTTTGACCCTACATTTTATTTTAAATCTGTAAAAACACTAATGAAAATCATACAAAAACCTTTATTTTTAACTATCAAGACATCATGAAACAATAAACAGATTAACAGTAACAACAGATACAATTAAACCAGGGCACAATTTGTAGATATCCATATAAAAACAGGAGCAGCTTAGGTAAAGCAAAGTTAGTTAATACTCTCCAGCAGACGACGATGAAAGGTTCTTAAATCACTCTGTCTCATTTATTCATAAGTAAACAGACTGATTTATACTCTGCCCAGACAAAATGTCCTCTATCATGTTGCTGATCCACACATGGACAGCGCACAGCTCTGTTTGCCACAGACTGACACATATACTTTGTTTCAAGCGGGAAACGGCTGATTTACTGGGTTATTTACAACTTCTGGGGATCCGTGTGTAATTAAAAAGCGAATGGGGGATTGTGTTGAGACAATCAGCATGCCGCAGGGTTTCTCACATCCTCTGAGAAAAGGAGGGAGACTCAGGAGGAGGAGGAGGAGGAGGAGGGTGGAAAGAACTTGAGTTGAGGAATTTGAATCCTGTTTGAAGGGGGAGAGGGAAAAGAAAGAGCCAGGGGAATGTCTGAGGGAGTCTGAGGGAGCCGGTGGGCAGGAGAGAGAGACTTTGGACGACAGACTGCAGGAAACACTGGTTTAAAAATACTCCCTCTGTTGCTAGAAATAGCCTCGGCTTTGGACAACTTTATCAGCGGCCGAAGGTTTTGGTGCGCCTTTTTGCTGTGCACTTTTTGGGTAACTAAAAGTTTGGTGGCGAGCGCTCCGTGCTGGGATCAACCAAAACAACAGAGTAAGGGGGAAAAGCAAGAAGACTTGAGCAGCGCGGATATATATTTTTTTTTTTTTTTAGTCTGTCTGTTCAGAAAAGGGAACTGAAACGACGGGGTCCGGTTTTCTGTGGATAATCACTTTTTCAGCAAAACTTTTTTCAGCGCACAACTTTGGATCTTTGCGCTGCTGAGATGCGGTGATGGAGTCCCTTGATGTTTCCAAGATGACTGCTGTCCTTATGAAGCACATTTTCAGAGGTGATCTCCTTTCAAGAAGAACCATGAGCGACTCTAAATGGTCGTTTTTGATCCTCACCTTCATTTTTGCTGCTTGGAGGCCAGTGACCGCCGGCACTCTCACAGGTAAGCCTTAATTTCCACCGAGCAGCAGCAGCAGCTTTTCATCCAATGTGACTGTTGTTTGTCAACTTCAGTGCGAGGAAAAACATGGTAACGAGCAATTAGCCCAGTCAGCCTTCTGCTCCCAGCTCATTAAATCAATTTGCTGTGGGGTGGCGAGTGCAACCACAGCTGCAAGTGCGTTCAACATCTGGCCAACATGATGGAAATCACAGCACTCATAAAAAAGCCTTTTAAAACAAGGTGATTAAAGAAAACAAATTACAGATAACTTGTGTTTGTTTAATCGGGCTGAGGATTTTAAGTGGCTTGTGTTCTGCTGATACATAATTATTCAGGGACAGCAGCTCAAAGGTGGTGGAGGAGTTTGTTGTGGAGAGCTGTTTTCCTTGGTTTCCATGTTTTTGAGATCAGGTGCAGCATGAACCCTTCTTATCCCGAGAACTCACCCAAACCACCAAGATTCCTGTCAGTCATGGCATTTCCAGAATACTGAGAAATTTTGAGAGATGCATTCCTGGCAGGGAGGGGGCAAAGGCTTTAAATAACTCCTGCTGGGAAGTGAGAGAATCATAACAAAGTATCTTAACGACCATATAGAACAGCAGCATGGAGAGAAGTCTTCTGTTTTGCTCTTTAGAAAGGTGGAAACCAGACTGTTGACTCCTTTAAAAACATGCCTACATATACCAGGTCATTTTACATCAGCACATACGTTTGTAAACACTGCCAACCATCATTCAGAAGTCATTATCTGTCCTAACAATCAGTTTTTCTGTTAAGTTTGGAATCCATCAGCTACTGCAACCAGTGGATGAAAACATGGGGTCCCTACAGGGGCCTCCACCTGTCAGCTCATGTGTTTTGACCATTATGGTCATGCTGTCTCTCTGGGGGCTCTACTTCTGCCCTCAGCAGATGTATGACCAGGATGGACAGAGATTACTAGGCACTGCTTTGATTTATAAGCTCAGACTGTTGGTTTTAAAGAGAATCTTTCCTGATGTCTCAGTTCCTATTTGGATCTTGGAGTGAGGAGTGAGGAGGGGTTCAGGGGGGCAAATGCTTTGGTTTGTGAGTCAGAGCCAGTCTGACTCAAGCAGTGAAATGATGGATGGGGTAAAGGGGGCAAGAGTGGAGGAGAAAGAGTTGGGAGGGGAGGTGGCAAAATGTGTAGCGATGAATCCAAAGAATGGCATGAAAAGGAGGCTAAATGGGAAAAGGGCAAAGGCGCGGCAGTGAATGGAGGGGCTGAATTACGTAGCGTTAAAAAGCCAGAAAGATAAAGGAGGGAGTGAGAGGAAGATAAATGCTCGGACTGTGTTGGGTATTTTTGGTATGTGCATGTCCACTGACATTTAACATCTGAGCTTTTTCTACGAGAGAGAGTAGGAGTAGACTGGGTGGATCATGAAAAAAAAGTGTGGGACCTCGAGGGAATTCAGGGGACAAAAGGGAGGAGATGGAGTAGTTAAGCACAAATGAATCACTGGAGACAGGCCCCACACACACACACACACACAAACACACTTACTTTGGCCATGGCCTGCTCTTTCTGTCTACCTCTGCATTCTAATAAAAGGTTTACAAGCTTATTATTATATGAATGCAGCACTAAGAGACAGAGAAAGAAAGTAGGGCTGTTTTTGTTCAATATGGCACTGAAAAAAAAAAAAAAACAAAGTCAGGGCCATGCAGATTCTTGAAAGTGCTCAGCCAAGCTTAAAAATAAAGGGAGGAATGACTTTTAACGCCAAAAAGCACACAGAGACAGAGAGGCGGTGAAGCAGAGACTCAGCGGGCCCCTTCATTTATTGCACACTGCCAGAACAAGCTTTTTGAATGCTGAGTTGTGTACGTGTGTGTGTGTGCATGTCTGCGTGGATTACATACACATTTAAAGCACCGAGGGCATGTTCTACTCATAAGTAAAATGAGTGCTGCTGCCAAAGTGTGCTATTTACATTGCAAGTCTGTTTTCAGCAGCTGAATTATTTGTGTTTATGTGTGTTTGCGTGAGATTGGGTTGCAGTGGAGTCCTGTGGGGTCACAGTGAAAGGGTCAGAGGTTGAAGGGTAGGCCGTGAAACAGACTAGAAGGGCGGGTTGACAAGCTTGAGAAAATCTTTACAGGCATCACTCAGTTGAACAAATGTGATTTATTTTCGTCCTGAAAGTCAAGTTTGTATTTATTTTATTTATTATTTTATCTTTTATCTATTTTAACAAGACAAGGGTTAGTTAATGCCTAGCCTTGGTCTGCTCTATGGATGCTTAGCATTTTTATTTGATGGTGTAGAGGAAAGAAAAGGATTCCTGTAGGAGGGATCTATGTATGACTGCCAAATTTGTATTTTAACAGAGGTCAAAGCTGTGGCTATTCTTTTATCTTTGAAACAGCGTGCAAGCCCTGCCCTTAACATTATCAGGAATTCCTCTCATTTCTGTCGAATGTCTTAAAAGTAAGAAAAAACAGAACCGCATCATTTTTATAGACGTTAAACAGATTCATAGACATCTTGGAAGACGACCTGCAGGCTTGTCATTGGTGTTTGAGAGAAACCCTGGAGGTTTTTTAATGTTTATGTTGAGCTCTCTCTGCTCTGACACTGTCGGAGTAGAAGGAGCAGCTATCCTCTAACAAGGAGCCTTTGTCCCAGTATCAGCTCTGTCCTTCTCAGGTCAGCCCTTCTGTCAGTGAGGGACACAAGATAACTGGACTCATTTCAAAAACAAACCAGTGTGGTGGTGGATAAACTCTAGGTTCACCTGCTGTTATCATATCTCAGCAAGGGCTACATCAAGCCTGTCCAGCATGAAGGAACGTTTACCAGAACGAGCACACAAGTGAATGCTAGACATCAAGATCATCAAGACATCAAGAAATGTCTAAGTCTAAGTCTAAGGTGATGAATTGATGAGTCAACAATCAATTAAGCATTTAAGCTAATAATTAAACCAAACATTGTCTGCGTGCAGCCTCTCAGATGTCAAGATTTGCTGCTTTTCTGTGTTTTGTAACATAATATATAAATTGAATGTCTTCGAGTTTTGAAAAATTTGACCTTTCGTCAACAATTTGTCACCTTGAGCTATGCATTTTCTGACAATTAATAAAGACATCATTATCAGTTTATTTATTAAACAGTAATGAAAATAATTAGTTAATTAGAAATAATAATTAGTAATATATCAAATAATTACCCTAGTTTTATTTAGGGTGTGAGTTCTTTTGAATAAAATATATGTTGTTTTTTTGTTTGTGTTTTAAAACAGTCTTTTCATTTTCTTAATTATGGACAAAAAGGATTTCATCATTTTTGAAAAGGGCATCATCCATGTTGCTCATCACCTGCTGGAAGCATAACTTCTGATCTAGCCGCACTATTATCTTTAAAAAGTAAAACAGTAGGAAAGCTTGCTGTCTTTGGTTTGTTGGCTTCATAAAATGTTGTAAATGTGTACTGTATATAAGGTTTATTTTGAAGGACTAACCTCTAAACCTGCTTCTTCCCTCTCTTCACCTAAGATCTGGAGTTTGAGAAGAGTCCAACTACTGTCATCTCTTCCCTGGGCAAACCTGTTACAATGCAATGCACCCTGAAGGGGACAGGGGATGAAGAAGAGGACCCTCCTG
Source organism: Dicentrarchus labrax (assembly GCF_905237075.1). Classification (NCBI taxonomy): domain Eukaryota; kingdom Metazoa; phylum Chordata; class Actinopteri; family Moronidae; genus Dicentrarchus; species Dicentrarchus labrax. Next base: position 28,989,605 of record NW_026136704.1, on the reverse strand, counting down.
ATGTACTCTGGCTGAGAGATGGCTTTCCACTTCTGTACGCAGACACCAACCAGTTCCAAGTCCACACTGGCAGCAACAGTTGGACGGTCATTAGTACTCTCAGGTAGGCAGCGTTTTCTCCCTTTGTCATGTAGTTGCATGAGATTTAATGATGTTGTGAGGCAGCCACACCTGACCTAAAAATGTCAGTCATCTGCTCTGATTGTATTTATTTCCTGTTCCTCCACCTTATCCTTTCACCTAGCTTAACCAGTACTGTTGCTGGATTACTTCAGCATGTATACTTCCAGCCATTGTTGAGCACTTTGAAATTAAGTCTGAAAGGAAATAATATTATCCAAGCAAAACCCCTTATGAGCCTTTCCTACTGTAGCTTAATGTATTTAATCCCAGTATGATTGGATGGCAAAATTTAGAAGGAAAGTAATCAGGGTCTGTACATTTTTCTGCCTTTATCTCCTTGTTTATCTGTTTGGGTTGTCATTGTTTGATCTTCATAAAACAAATCTATAAAAAAAAAAAACAATTTATACTGTTTTATGCATGTCACAGCATTGAAAAGGTCCAGCTTCCCGACATGGGCTCCTATCAATGTGCTGTTGTCCTATCAGAAAGCAACACGACTTATTCTGAGAGGGGGAGCATTCAGTTGGAGGGTGAGTTCATCTTCAGCTCCCTGGCGTACACAAAGACAACCACAAAAATAAGCAAGTTTTCCGTAGAGAGTTTTACTTGGATTGTTAAAAGCTAATTCTTTCTCAGGTCTTCCTCATTTCTCTGTGGAGCCCCATCACATGTCTGTAGTGGCCAACGTATCCCTGAGCTTGAGCTGTGTGGCCCACGGACCTCCAGAGCCAGTCAGGGTCATCTGGCTGCAGGATGGCGCTCCCCTCAACTCCCTGTCAGACCCGGTGGCCCTGTCACCCTCCACACTCAACCTCACAGGTATCATCTTTCACTCTCTGTTGCCTCAACAGTCAGGGCCACATGTACACAGCTTAGTCAGACCCATTAAAACATCAAAACAATCAACTCCTCAAGGTCTCTCACGTTGCACTGATACAGGGAAATGTTCAGTAAATGTTTAATCTATAAAATGTATAAAAACAAAATGCCCATCGCACCATCTTGGCAGAGGCAAAGTCTTCAAATGATTTTGATCAAAAGTTTAAAACACAAACACTTAGTTTATGACTAGATTACATAGATAAAACAAAACAAAAAAAATTTAAATTTGAAAAGCTGGAACCAGAAACAGTGTGGCATTTCTGCTTTATAAAATAGTTAAACAATTCAATTATCAGTTACCACGTATTTCAGCATGTTAGTAAAGTAAGATGTCAGCCGATGGTGGCTCCAAGTAGCAAAGTTTTTAAATTGCGAGAAACGAGAACATTTCAAAATCACTGGTTTTAATTTAATCTGATTATAATGTACTGCTTCAAAAGCTGCACGGCAACTATCTTCTATAATTTCAAAGGCTTTCAGATCCCCCCTCCACGGCCCAAACAAACCACCAAATAACCAGCCTCCCCAGAGAGAGAGGCCTGGCTGGCACTGTGCCAGTGGAGCCATTGAGGATGTGCCTTGTGGTTGTGGTGGTTGATGGGTAAAGGCAGAGCCGCTGGCACAAGAGGGACTATTGGAGGGAGAAAGAAATTCATGGGCAGTGGACATAGGGAGATAAAAGAAAGAAGGAGAGTAACAGATCTGTTGCTGCTTGAATGCAAACCACAGCTGCCTACCAGATAGCTGGCCTGTGTTAAGTCTAGTAGTAGGAGGCCAGGCAAAGCAAGCTGAGTCAGATGGAAGAAGGGAGGAGAAGGCGGCAGCAGTCTGTTTAAGGATGTGGTTTGACTCATCAGAGTTGACTGACCAGGACCCATTTGACTGAACCGACACTCATATCTCTGGAATGGACAGCTGCCCTGGTAGACCACAGGTCCAAACCAAGGCGAACACAATACGTTTTTTAATAGGCCAATAATGAGAAATGACATGGAAGTACATTCCAGCCATTAAGGAAACATGGGCAACACATGTTAACTTCAGGTTCAAGGTAGTTTCCATCTACATCCGAGCTCTTTTTACTGTATGCCTTGTCCACCAGTTTTAGGGCAGAAAGCTTTTCAACTGGATAACTTAAATGAAGTACTAATATAGTTTAAAGTCCTCGATAGCCAATGACTAAAGTCTGCGACCAACAGATATCAGCAGAGACTTGCTTTCTTCCCTGGTGACGCTCTGCCAGACATCTTCTTGCTTGTTTCCTGAACTTTTTGCCTTCAGTGATCTTCAGTAATTGAAGCCAGTCAAGAGCATTCAAGGACTGAAATAATACTTTTGGCTGTATGTTTAGGATCACTGTCCCACTGTATTGACTCAATATTGGGGGGCCCTGTATAAAAAAAGCTACAGGTCTTATACTGTTGGGAGATGAAAGTCTGCATTTTAATTGTCACTGTTTTATCCAACAGTCCAAAAGTCCAATAAGTGTGTACAGTATGTCACAGTCTTAATACTTTCTGACTGCCCTGTACTTGTCAGCCAAGAAGAGGAAGCAGCAGGACTATACTCTGTCATTCCCAGCTGATAGTAACACTGTTGGTCAATACTGTGATGCTCATGAGCTCAGGAGTTCTTCCTAGTGACTGATTATGACATTTTGAGCTGGTCAGGGGATGCTGTGTTGCAGTTTAGGGAAGGAAAGAGACAGAGGGGCAAGTGGCGCAACTTCAAGATGGCCTGATGAGCAGTTCATTCACCCACACAGCCAGTGGTCATCCCTCACCCCTCCCTCCATCCTTTTCCTCTCTCACAATCCCTCGCTTCACCCAGTGAGGATCGTACCCCCTGTTCTTTTTCCGGCCCCAACACAATGGAGGCATGGTGCCGTCGGCGCAGAGCTACACACTGTGTGATTCTGTTTGTGGCTGATTGACAATGTTAGGGTGTTAGATAACAGGGATAAAACTTGAATGTCACATGTGTCAGTCTGTATGTGTGTGTGTGTGTGTGTGTGTGTGTGTGTGTGTGTGTGTGTGTGTGTGTGTGTGTGTGTCTGTGTGTGTAAGCCTGTGTTGTGTTGTGGAATGATTTGAGTTTGTGAGCATGCTGTGAGTCACTTTCTGAGAGGACTCATTCTCTGTTGAATGTCAGTGTGAGTCACAGTGTTTTGCCCCCTTCAGAGGAGCCCCAGCCTCTTGAAGGAAGCAGCTCAGCCTTTTACACCTGGACCTCAGCGCGGCTGCTCTCTTTGTTCTCAAAACTACTCTGGAAGAAAAAAAAAGTTCAACATGCAGTCTGTGCAGGCTGTAGGTTAGAGATTCTTAAGTTGACGAATGAGTCTAGGGTGGTGGATGTACATACATGCACATTGCAGTTGGGACTACATGCTCATGCTTAGGACTGCATTCTTTACCCTATAAGTGATTTGCCATTCAAGAGATGACTAGATTCAAATGGTTTAGATTTTTAGATGTCAGGTTACAAATGTTTCAACAGTATTTCAGTGACTTGAATGCCTTTGAGAAGCACAAAATGTCACTTTTCAATAAGATTCACCAGTATCAAGACAACGTGTATGGATTTAAAATTGAAAAGCATGTCTGTCAAAAATGTGTTAATAATATTCGTTTTGTCTGATCCATGTAATCCATCCATGTTTGCGCCCAGTTCTAACATTAAAAAGGGATTTATATTAGGCTGAAGAGGCATATTATAATCAAAAGTGAATGTTTTAAAACTGAGCGTGAGAAATCAGACATACTGGCACCGGTTTTAATGAAATGTGGTGGAAAGATGCTTGACACAAATTGGTGCATTATTCCTGCCAGACTTTTTTATTTATTTAAAAAAAATAAGAGTCTAAAGTGTACTTTCACATCAACAAATACAGACTAACCCTAAGACTAATCATAAAAGTGTCGAGAGAGAGATCACGTTACCTTATGGAAACTATTACTCTGACACTGTTCTCACTTAAGTTTGAACTTTCACACTGTTTCTCACTTTGACATTATGCGCAACTCAGCATGCTGAGCAAGGAGTCTTGGTTTCAAAAGCCCCTGAATGTTCCCACTTCACACGTGCCTGTTGGGTTCCTTTTTCGTTTCAGGTTTGAACAGGACCAGCACCTTTTCTTGTGAGGCCCACAACCGCAAAGGTGTGGCCACCTCTGGATCTGGTACCATCACTGGTAGGTGTCACTGTGGAAGCACTAAGACTTCAGCCCCCTTCATTCAGGGTGTCATTCTTTTGTTGTTATAGCTTTATTTATTGTGTCTTTCCTTCTTCAGTTCTCCCATCCCAGCCTCAGAATTTGAAACCGTTGGAGATCACTCAGACCAGTCTCCGTTTATCATGGCAGCCCGGTTTTGGAGGCGACTACCCGATCATCCGTTGCTCTGTTCAGGTGAGACAACAAGATAAAAGTGAGAGAAGAATACCACAACTAGCTGAGAAAACTAGCCTGGAAAAAATCACTGCAACTGTTTGACCTGCATGTTAAACAAATACATCACTCTCCCTCTATTTGCTGGACTCCACCTTACTGTTTGCAAGCCTAATTTTAAAGAAAAAAGAGCTTGGTTTTCTTCTCTAACTCATCCTCTACCCCTCCCTGCTTTATTCACGTACCCGTGGATCAGGTTTCACTCTGGGAAAGTGGCCTCCTGGAATAATCTTATGTAGCACCACTCCCTCTCTCTCTTTCTGTCAGTGTCTCTCTGTCACTATCCTGCTCTGTGGCCATTACAGCTCATAGCTGAGCGGAGGAACATTTTCTCCTGGAGAAGGGAGCAGTGCAGCACCACCCATAAACGTCTGGTTCTAATAAAGCTGCCCCTCATACCTCTTGCTGTTCTTACCCCCACCCCTCCCCACAGCCCTCCTTCACCCCCTCACCCTCACAGGGGAACAAGGCGAGGGGCCGGCTTCAGCAGAATGGGGCAAAAATCTGAATTTAACGGTTCATTGTGTGGCGAAGAAAAACATGAAAAAGGCTGCAGTGTAGAGGGAAGAAAGATATTACTGTTCCCCACAAAGGAAGGATAAGAAAGAAAGAAAGACAGTCAGAAAGAAAGAAAGAAAGAAAGAACAAAAGAAAAAAGAGAGAAAGACAGTTAAAGAAAACAGGAAAAGGCAGTGACAGCAGCAGGTATTGTGGTTCTGAGCCATACAAGGGGAATGCAGGCTTAAGTGTGACTCAGGGCTGAGCTGTTCAATTAGATTAAACACAGTTGTTTACTGGCTGGACAGTGATTCATCGAGTCAGGAATTACTCGCACTCTCTCTTTCTCACACACATTCATACAGTCCTGATTCATACAGCTTCATATTCATTGGGATATAACTCACAGCATAAGGAAAAACCCTTCCCCCCTCATAGTGTATGACCTCTGAATACCCATATCGAGACACTGTTAACGCAATATATAACACCTGCCGGACACACACACACCAAATCTGTTTGTATGGCTGCTCGTTTGTTCTATTATTTATTCATAAGTTCTCAGCTCTTACTATAAAGCCCACCCTGTGAAGTGCAGCCTCTAGCCTGCAGGAGCCGGTTGGTAATGAGCAATGCAGCAGAGAACGATGGTGCAGACCGGCAACTTTAATGTGGTTTTAAGATTGCTGCAATGAAGGATTTTTCCTGCCTTGTGTTCCTCTTTAAAATTGTTTACCACAGAGAGTTTGCAGAGACAGCAGGTTTCTGCCTGTGATTTTTACTTGATGGGTTCTGCTTTCTGTGCACCTTACTGAGCCTGTTACTTTCAAAGTAGCAATGAAGCAGAATTTACAATGTTTTTGGCAATTAACACCTAACTGACCATCCCCCACCACCCCTATTATGCACAGACTTCAACCTCATATCTTTTCTTCCACAGTACCTCATACACAATACTGTCAGTTACTGTGCATACTGGGAACATTTTAGTGGATAAAAAACTTTTTAATTGCAAGGTTTTCCTAGATTTAACATATGCATGATGATTTATGAAACTTTATCCTATAAAATGAAGTGACTGCTGTGACATGTACTATTAAAAAAACTTGAATCCACAAATTGGAGAACCATCTATTGTAAACATTGGTTCAATTGTTTTATGTGTAATTCTTTTATTAATATTTAAGATATTTATAATTATAAAATGATCTCATGAAGGTGTTAATTGCTAGTGTTAATTAAGACCAATTTCCCATTATAATCTATTTCTACATGTTGTCACTTTCTGCACTTCATATAGTTAGTTATATAAAAAAAGTTTTTGCTTTGTAAAGCAGGTAGAGGCGGTAAAAATAGAATTTTGTTTATCTGAATGTTTCAGGCCAAACACATGGGAGAAATCTTCACATCAGGCCCAGATAAGATGATCCACAACCAGAATGTGAACATCCCACCAGCCACACACCTCATCGGGGATCTGGAGCCCCACAGACTCTACGCTGTCAGGGTGGCATGTCACAGCAGCCAGGGGCCCTCTGACTGGTCACCCTGGGTGGAGCTACGCACCAAAGAAGGAGGTGAGCCTTCCAAATGAAGAGATGTTTGTTTTCACCCTGGATGGCTTGTGTGTGTGTGTGTGTGTGTGTGTGTGTGTGTGTGTGTGTGTGTGGGATCACCTCCTCTGAAGTGAGTCAAGGTCAAGGCTCTGTTATCTGGCTACCGGTTAAGGTCTAAAGCCAAGTCCCAAGTCTTCTCCCACTCCTGCTGTATACTAACCTGCTAGATACATGCTATACAGCAGCTAGCAGGCACAATTTAGATGTTTTTTGCATGTTATGGTCTAAACCAAGTATAATTTTATTGAACTATGAAGTAATACATTTGCATTGCACATTTGCACATCAATTATTGGTGCCATTAGAATTTAGCTGTATTTTGTACTGCTAAAAATACCAGGCCTTACAGATGAGGATTTAGCAAGGCACAAGTCCTAGTCAAGGCTTCACAGGCAAATTGAAACTCTTTCAACTGCTTGAATGCTGCCAGCTGGGATTATTAGCATTTAAACACTTCCATATCAAAGCTGAGTTAGTGTTTTTTGCATAGCTAAGACCCTTCATTGTGAAGGCCTAATCATTAACTGTAAAGATTTAGGCTTTGTGAGGCCTGCCTGTTGCCTTCTTATTGTTTTTTTATTATTATTATTGTTCCTGGATTTCAAAGCTGTGACAGAAGTCTAACCACAGTCTCAAGTCTACAGGTTGGATGTTAACTCTTTCATTTTTTTTCAAGGCAGTGATGGGTTTTTTGCATTTCAGTCTTAAACTGCAGCTGATTAATAACTAATCGTGCCTCGAATTCAAGCTGTCATAGCTTCCGAAAAGTCACCTACAGTTGGACAGATGAATGACAGAAGATGAAATGCCTAAAGGAAAACTATTAATTATCAGGGACACTAATTGTTTCTTTAAAAGGGTTTTTCTGATCTTATTTTGAGGTTAATTTAATTCTTAAGGCAGCTTGATTCTGTGAGTCAAGACTTACTTGGAACAGGCTGTATGATAACAAGGAGTCAGCGAATCAAGTTACAGTGTGCTGTTAGTCATAATATTCCTTCCTGTGCCCCTTCAACTTAGTCTGTGTTTATGAAGAATACCAGACACGAGGCACTGTACCTCTACGACCCCAGTTTCAAATGTAAACTCTTGAGGTAGAAAGCTGACTGGTATTGAAGGGATAGAGTAGGTGGAGACAGAGAAAGGGAGGGAGGGTGGACGTTAAATTCTCCTGAAAGGCTTCAGTTAGGATTGCCGCACTCGATCCAAACTGTAATGCTAGGCTGCTGTGTGTTTGAGTTTAAACTGAGGTGGGATTTTCCATGCCAGCTCATGCTGTCTCTATCCCTGGATAAATAGGAGTGGAAACAGCGTATACTAAGAGGAGAGATATGCAACAGGAGAGATGATGGGGGCTTTCCATGGAAGCTACTTATGATCTGAAAACACTTCAACAAAACAATTCTCATAATTAGAAAAAGGGAGAAGTAGCACTCCTTGAAATGCCACATAATGAAGAAGGACAAAAAGTGGTTTTAAGATACAGGAATCAGGATTTTCAAGTTTCAGTTCCCTGTTACAGCAAAGTCATATCAATCTTTGTTTTGTTTCAGTGTAAAAAACTGCTTTATTTGCCTTTGGACAATATTGTTTCATTTCCAGCTCTGGCAGCTCTCTCTGCACTTGTCCTAATGAGTCAGAGGATGAAAAAGAAACAGAAGATAAGATTCAGCTGGTGGTCAAAGATAGTTCAGGAGGAACTGGAGGTCAAAGGGAGTGAGAGAATGAAGGGGAGAGGCAGACTGCTCACAGCTCAGCCATTTTTTACATTAAACTCCCATTAGGATCTATTGTTGAGCCTGAAATCTTCCTTTCTGGAGTTTCTTTCTGCTCCATTTGTTTCTCATTAATAAATTGTCCAGATATGTGTTGCACTATCTCCTACATGTGTCATCCTGGCACAGACATCCCCATTTGCTGAAGTTTTTTCACTTCATTACTTCTTCTGTCAGCTCTTTTTTGTTCTCATATCCATGCTTCACTCAAGTAGACTGGGCTACCTCATTTTGTTGCATTAGTTGTTTCCTATCTCAGATCCTACAATCACCACCGAGGAATTTGTTTCCTGAATCAAACAAGCCGAACAAGTTATTTTTTCTGAATCCAGTCTTTCAACTTCTTCACTTCTTCGTCTCTCATTTCCCCCCTTTTTTGACCTCAGATGACCTGTGATTTCTCTTTCTAGAGCACACAGCAAGGCCCTGTGGGAAAAATAGAAAAAAGAGGTTAATGGTGGGAGTAGGCAAGGAATGGATAGAAGAGCAGGGAAACTAGGGAAGGGGGCGCTTTGAGAAAACATTCATTTTGCTATTTTCCCAAAGCCCACTATTTTCCCCGGAGAATGGGAAAACAGAAAGGGCGGGGGGCTGGTCGGTGGGAGAGGAAGCGAGACGACCCATGTAACCCTAATCCCAAATCTGCAATGAGATTATGTTTTACATATATATATTTACATATATATTCTGTAAACACATTTTTCTTCCTAAATGACTCCAGAAATGCATCTCTCCCAAAAAACAAACAAAATCTATGAACAAAAACGGGGTGTGGCAACTCTTGACAAGTATTACTGTGTACTGTGCACAACTTTCCACCAAGTTTGTTACACTGAAAAGGCAACTGTGGGATTCCTTCTACACTTTTCTGTTACTTACGGGACATCCAAACTCACCATCCTTATGAACTGAGTCCTGATGATGTGGCACATGCGTCACATATGCCACATTTAATGCTGTTTAATACCGCTGCCAGCAAAAATGCAACTACAAGCATTTAAAGAACCGCATTCGCTACAGACAGACAACTGCCATAAAAACTGAAACACAAACGTTTGTGCTCCGACTGATCTGGGAAACATGTTTCCGGTGAAGTGCTGAGTTTGTTTTCCCAGATCCCAGGGTTATGAGTTAATTTGGCTTAAAGAATACCCTTTTCCATCCATGTGTTGACCCACACAGAGTCTAACCAGAATGAGAGCGTACAGAAAGAGAATCCAAGGGCCAGCCCTGCCTCCAAACAGTGTTTAAATACTTCCAAGCATGGTTATGCGACACTGCTTCTTCAATAGCAGCAGCACGTAACAGGATGTGAAACAGTAGTCTGCCATGGATACAGATGTTAACCTCTGCTGTTGTGAACTAATTGTGGCTCAAAAGTGTTTGTTTCTCAGCCACTTGCCCAGCTTGGGCTGCGTTCATGTGGGAGACAAAAGAACAACATGAGGAATTCTTTGTCTGTATTTTCTGCATTTCACAAAATGGCACTACCACACATCTAGCTTTTTGTATTTCCTTTTTAAACTTCCAAAATCTTGCAAGTTTTTTTCTTCTCCCCAAAGTTTTACATCAATGGTTAACATCTCTGTTCTCTTGAACTCATAACTCCATGAAAAAAAACAGAGAGAAATGACCACAGAGAGGGCAGCGAGGGAGAAGAAAAGTTGGAAAGAAGGAGATGGAATCATGGTGGATGGAAGACAGGGAGAGGGAATGAAATGAAGAGGGGAGAAGAAAGAGAGAGAGGGTGCAAGTAGGCAAACAAAGAAGTGAAGAAGAGAGAAAGAGTTCGACAGATGACGAATCATAGGTGGAGACGAACTGCTGGAACAAACTTAGACTTGGAGGTTGTTTTTGTTGCCGCTGGCAGGCAGAACGGGGACCGCATGTGGAAACAATCACCCGCCAAATGCTTCCTGATAACATCATCCATAGGCTGGGCCATGTTTCCCAAACTCACACTGACTTAGTATGTGTGTGTGGGTGTGTATTAGTGTGGGCATGTGTTGGTGTCCAGCTAGTTTGTGTGACTTTGTAAGCCTGCAGAGAGAGTGAGAAACAAAGACAAAGAGAGCCTTAACTAAACGGCAACAAAGGAAATCAGCACTGTCGTCTCCTTTCGAAAAGGTTCTTGGATTACTTTGCTATACAAAGCATCAATCACACACAAACACACACATACACAAATTCCTCACACTATTTCTAGCATGTTATTCAGCTAGGTTTGCTCTCCACTGGGTATTTCTGCTGCCAGCAGTTTTTTTTTTTTTTGCTCCGCTCTAGATAGCCAGAAAAGAAAAAGGCAGGGTGAAAGAATAGAGCAGAAATTGGGATGGACAGAAGAGGAGGGAAAGCATGACAGAGGGAGACACAGGCCTCAGCATGTGTCCATCTGAGTTCGTCCAACCATGCTGAGAAAGAGAGAGAGCACTGGCTCCTGAACTCAGTTAATTGCCCCTGTCTGTCGTGCCCTTAGCTAGCCCTTTTTGTCCTAATAAAGCAGAATTCTCCACATTCTCTGACATCTTCTCCTTCCAGCTGGTGTAGTTATCCACACCCTAGAGGCTCCAGGCTGTCAAAACAACACATGCCTGGCTAACCCCCAACCCACTGGCCCCTGGCCACTGGGCCCACAATCGTACCACGACCGAGTCCTCATTCATACCCAAAATCTTTTGAAAAGTACAGCGCCACACTCTGAGCTACATGTCTACCTCACCTCACAACAACCCCACCAGTAAAAACACATGTAACTGTGTGAGAAGTGAAATTAAAATCAAGGTCTGTTGTGTTTTGTCTTTCAGTGCCAGACAACTCACCTGTTAATGTGACCGCGTTGCTAAATGGGACAGAGGTGCTCATGACGTGGGAAGGGCCTCCGGGAAAGCTGAATGGAGAGCTACAGGGCTACGTGGTGGAGTACAGCACGCCTGCCACACAGCAGGTCAGTCTGGGACACACACATCCTGACCTTGTTTCATTAGACAGGTATAAAGAAAATATTAAATCTGCTCGGTACTGACCGTCTCCCTCTTTTTCTTTGTTGACAGTTTGTTGTGGATACTGGATTGGACACTGAACTGTCAATCAATCTGTCTGTCCCCCTTTCCAATGTGTCTTTTCGAGTGTGTGCCTATACAGGGGCAGGGCAAGGACCCTGGACCCCCACACAGACTCTGACACTTATTGCTCCTGGTAAGTGACAAAAAGTGTCAAAAATGAATGATTGTTAATTATTATATAAGATTCCTTTTTTTGGAAAGCTGCATCATTTTGTAAACAATGGTCTGATTTTAGTTGATAACTTAAGTAGCATTTTTTTATGAACAATCATTTTTTAGGTGTCAGATGTTGTGTCATGTACAGTCTGCATGGATAAAGATGTTATTTTAGGTTTTACAAAACAAACTATGTTGTTTTTCTCCTGAAAGTATTGACATGAGCTCTGCTTTTTTTTGTTCCCACAGAAATGGAGGGATTTAGAGGTAAGTAATGCTCGTATGGAAACCTATAAATATGTTCTCCTGTAACCTTTCAGAGTGGCACGTAATGACACAGTGACAGTGGAAGTGAGCTCATGGTGTTTTTTCCACCACAAGACTTCTCTTTCTTATTCTCTGTCACCGGATTTCTCCATGAGCCTGAAAGTGCCTTCCTGTGTATCTCAGAAAAAAGGAAGGAATAGAAAAAAGAGAAGAGAGGATCTCAGAGAGACGGAAAAGGGGAAGAAGGGTGGGGGGTTGGGGGTGGGGGGGTGAATGGGGAGACGCATCATAAATATTTATAACAAGCAGGAACAGTGTAGCATCTCTGTTTGCTTAGTCTAATAGAGCCAGACAGACAATTCAAACAACAAGAATGGCAGATAAAGGAGAAAGTTGGGGGGGTGGGGTGGGGGGTGAATGGGAGGAAAAGTCAAAAACAGTGGATGGAGGTTGTGAGTGAATAACAGTAGGTTGGGGGGGGGTAGCTGTGAGTACATTTCAATGTGTGAGATGGGACAGCAAGAAGTAGATAAAGGAGAAAAAAACACGCATATTTCTGTTCATGCTCGACATCATCAGTGCATGAACTTTCCTTACAACTACTGTAAGAAGATAAAGTGAAGCGATTTTTTAAAGGACTGACATGTAAAGCATTTGCTCATGTAATAACAATGGAATAAAGAAGGGCAGTAAGGAGACTATCTGTGTATAAGTAAATTCATTAATAAATAATACAGGTTTACATTTTTTTCTTTTGCCTTCAGTTGATAAAAGTGTTTTTTTTTGTCACTTTTTGGTCTCCATAATGCTTTAAACTCTAACTTCACCTTCAAAGACCCATATGCCTAAACCCTCGTCTGTCTCTGTCCACACCTATCCCTCAGGTCCGTCATCGCCCCCAGCCTTTTCCTGGCACTGGTGGTATGTGGTGATGGCCATTGCCGGGGCTGTGTCCATAGCTGTGCTCATGGCTGTTTACGTGGCCAAGCTGCGGCGCAAGGAGACACGTTTTGGGTGTGTAGGCTGTTATTGCTCCGCGTGGGTGAAAGGGAGGGGACCCGATAGTGGTGCCAAACCAAAAATCTTCTTTTTTTTTTTCTCACTTCATTGACCTAGTTGCCTCGCTTCTGCGTGCATTTTGAAGCATTTGGATAGAACAGCAGACATCTGTTTTAAAAGAGTCATTCCTAAGAATTATGGAGCAATGCCATGTTTTCAGCTGTGTTTACGCAACTGCTGGAGTGACCTCTCATTGTGTTTTGCTCTGTTTTGTGCGATGTGTGTATGGATTCACAGAGAGGCGTTTGAACCCATGATGGAGAGCGGAGAGCTGGTGGTCAGGTACCGTGCTCGCCGCACCTACAGCCGCAGGACTACAGAAGCAACATGTGAGTTCCCCTCTCTGCCCATGCGTGTTTACGCAGAAAGATGACACTTCATATTTACACCTGGCTAAACCTGAAGTAGTAAACGATACATCTCTCAGCATGCCCAAACCTGCCTCTGTCCCCAGGATAGATAGCGATACAAAAGAAATAGCATAATTGCATCTCCTCTGATGCCCTGGGCCTGGATCCAGCAGTTCAGTGGAAGTAAATCTTTGACAGTCATGACACACAAATATTTTATTCTCTTCATTTCAAGACTGGACTGGTTTATTTGGTTGATTAAAGGCACAAACACAAACAATTAAGGGTTAATTCTCTTCCCACAGCTGTAAAAACAGCGCTGGAGTGTTCAGTCAGCTGACTCCACAACAACACTGTGCCCCTCATACTATATATTTTTATCTTTTTATAATCATATCAGTTACACATGCAGTGAATCCATTTAAGTTGAAGTTATGCCCCGTACAATCAGGCGTGAACGGCAGAGTTACATTTGACTTGACTGCATTACTGTGGGACAGGGAAGGTGAAATCAAGATATCAGCACACTGGAGAGGTTGAAGATTTGGGGATACAATTACATCAGGGAGAAAGTGACATGACGTACCTCTCTTATGAATGAGAATTCAAACTCAAGCAGCTTGTAACAACAGATGAGGGGATGCTTGACTGCTCTGAGTGGAGTGAAGAGGTCATTTCACCTTTGGGGAGTGTAAAGTGGAGGTTTCAAGTCTCGTCCAGGTGGAGCAACAACGTCACTGGTAGAAAACAAAGCAGTCGTTTGCAGAGGTTTGTTTGCTATCACCAGCCAGCAGTCCCTGTGAGTCTTCATGATTACAGACAGAGATGCGTACATGTAAACACAGCATGCGGACTCAAATTTCACACATCTGGGTCACATTCAAGCTCTGACATTGTCACTGATGTGTGCACAATATTTGTGTAGACCTCATACACAAGTCTCAGCTTGCCACAGCTACAAAGAGGCCCTGGGGAAAGGCAAAACTGTACAGAAAAAGCAAACCCCCCAAAAAAAAAACCTCATTCAGTGAGTAAAATGAGACCAAGAGAAAGAGATGTGGAGATAATGTGTACTGAATGGAAGAAGTGCGTTGGGAATAAAGGAAGGGGTCAGATTGGAGGGATTTGGCCGGGATTTAAGCTGCTGATATTGAACAGTTATTTTTGCCAATTCTCAGGACAAAGTCAAGCTCTTGGGCTCTGGTTATTGCATGGATGGCTGACTGTCACGCCAGTATGTGTTGGAACATGCCTATGGACTGAGCACATTGTGGTCCGACGCGTGGCAGATTGATAGTGTAGCAGCAGCTGGAGGGGGTTCTCAGAGCGTGTTGTTGCGTTGTCATATCCTGGCCCAGATGTGAAAACAGGGCTAATATCTGTAGTGCAACGTCTGCTCGGCACCACACAGCTCAATGACAGCCAGCTGGCCGGACGGAGTCAGGGATATTTAAACCAGCTTAATTCCTCTGACCTCAACTCCCTACCCCAACCTAGTCCCTTGCAGGATCACGTGGTCATGTGTCCCACACCTGAAAAATGATCTGAGAGGAGGAAGTTGCTCCATGTAGTTTTGGTTTTTGAATTTGTCTAATTCTGTATAGTTTCTGACTCTATATTCAGCTGTACAAGTTTGTCTTCTGGATTTGGTGGTTTTAGTTCAGGTTTTATTTGTTTCTTGTAAGATTTAGTTTTAGTGTAGAAAGACTTTTTGTAACATATGATAAGTGACATTTACTGTAAACTGGATTTTTGGAACACTTTGTGCATTAAGAACAATAGATAATTAACAAATTCATGTTAGGCCCACTTCAACTTCATTTATTTTTGGAATAACAAAAAGATGAAGGATGGAACATTTTATTTTGGTGAGTTTTACAAGTAGACAGGATGGATTTAGTTCATTTATTGTCTTATTTTCATTGTTATTCAAGCTGGCAGTGTTTATTAACACTTTGTTTTTGGCTCAGTGTTGTGCATTATGGGTTTTACAATCTGGCTGTTTTTCTCTCTTCTCTGTGTTGTTCATTAAAGCGCTTTGAGCTCCAAACACCATTAAAATTCCTTACTTTTTCCTCTTTAGTGAACAGTCTGGGCATCAGCGACGAGCTGAAGCAGAAGCTCCAAGACGTGATGGTGGACAGACATAAACTAACCCTGGGAAAGACCCTGGGAGAAGGTAACGCTTTGTTTTATCTTTTAAGTGTGTCAGTTAATATGTGCATTATCAGTAGAGGGAGTGCCTGAAAAACAGCAAGGTGAAAAGGGCATTTGTAAACACTCAGGGTTTATACATAGTACACAGTCAGGTCTTATCTATCATAGCACCAATGCTTGCCTTTCACTTATCTCATTTCTGTCGTACACTAATATTAAACATATAAGTGTAACAGTTTAAAAGTCGATAACCTCATAGCCATGTACTCTGTAACGACAGGAGACCAACCACTCTTAATGAGGGCATTTAATGTTCCTACGTTTAAAATTGCATCTAAACTGAGTGTTTGATTGTGTTCTGTCTTCAGGGGAGTTTGGCTCTGTGATGGAGGGGCTGCTGACTCAGGAGGAGTCTGTTCTCAAAGTTGCTGTGAAGACTATGAAGAGTGAGTAGACAGCAAAAGTACTCAGCAATCACCACAATGAATCCCTTCATCTTGGGAACACAGGCCATTTGATAGACAAGCCCCCCGGGTCAGAAATTAACAAGTGTCAGGGGCAAAAATCTCAGTGTTTGATCAGAAAACAGACAAAGACGCAGCTTGTAGAAAATATTGGCAGAACAAAATGATGACCCCACATTAACCGTAGTGCCAAAATAAAGACAATAAAAACTCCAAATTTAAGGGGGGAAAGATGAATTTTTATCGACTTAAAACAGTGCCACCCTCTTATGTGAGATTACTGTAGTGACAAAGTTAAAACAATCTGCTAACATGTATTAATTCATAGTAAGTTCAGGAGCCAAAACCTCTGAAATAAAAGTTCATTTTCTTACTCTGGCAACCGCACAACCTGCCAGTGTGTGCCATTAGCTACACAAAACCACATGGTCTCACCTCTGTACCGTCTCCTCTCCAGTTGCCATCTGTACCCGCTCAGAGATGGAAGATTTTCTTCGTGAGGCTGCCTGCATGAAAGAGTTTGACCACCCCAATGTCATGAGGCTTCTAGGTGAGTCAGAAATCATCCAGCTTTGGCATGTCAAGGGTCAGCTAATTCAAATAATGAAAAGACATGTTTTCTCACTTTCTTTGCCCAAGTGTTAAAAACAGTGGAGGTGAATACGTTTTAGTCTGTATAAACATGTAAACACTGTTCAAGTACATCAGGATAATCCACAAACTTCACTACAAACAGTTTTCATTGGAACTACTTTCTACCAAATAAATAGTCCCCATTTACTGTAGATTATCGAGAGTAACAGTGACACTGTCTCTGCAAAGACTAGACTAGTTTTTGGGTTGGAAGCAGAAATATTTGAGACAAATATCTTAAAAAATTGGCAAATAATATACATACTAAATACTAACTAAATACCACTAAAGCTAAGTGAAAACATATGTTTATTTTTTGTAATTTGGGTGAACTGACTTTTGTAATTATAGCCATAGTTCATTCTATAGTTCATTAGTCTTGAGATTATGAGTAAAACTCTGTTAATTTCTACATGTACAGAGCATGTACGTAGTCTATGTGTATAATACTGAGCTGGGTGTTTTTACAGGTGTGTGTCTGCAGACTGTGGAGAGTGAAGGTTACCCCTCCCCTGTGGTCATCCTGCCCTATATGAAACATGGAGATCTGCACAGCTATCTGCTGTACTCGAGGCTGGGAGACTGTCCTGTGGTTAGTCTGATTACAAACAATAAAAGCACAGAGTCAGCAACACTCGCGTGTGCACACGCAGGCAGTCACACACTTATGCACGCATACAGTCCAACACAATTTAACAGCTAAATGGGTTCAAGGTTTAGAAGTTCCCATGTCAGCAAAATGGTATCCAAAGGTCAACAAAGACGTAAAGTATTTGTTACAGTCCCCATCCACACCTTTCTGGCACCACGTACACTCTGAGATCATGAAAACACGCAGTATGTTGCTATCTGCAGTTATACTCATTAATGGATGGGATGGTTTTTTGGAATTGAGAACTGCTATACGCAGTAAGTCCCCGGAGAGCCGGGTTGAGAAACTCTAATCAAAACAAGATTCCTACAGAATGTTGAAACATCCATTGGTTCGGCAAACATTCAAAAACAGAGCAGTGTTGAACACTATTCTTCCCACAGGAGGAGGCTGTTTGTATCTGGAGGGGAGGGAGGGGAGGGAGCACTCAGTTCAGGCTGATTACAGGTCCTCAGAGAGAGGGACTCTAGTGCCCTCTACTGTGCAGAAAATAAATGTCAGCTGTGGTGGATGTGTGACTAAAACCTTCTTGTTCTGCAGTATCTCCCGTCTCAAATGCTGGTGAAGTTTATGACCGATATCGCCCGAGGGATGGAGTACCTCAGCAACAAAAATTTCATCCACAGAGACCTTGCTGCTCGCAACTGCATGTAAGCACAATCTCTGCTTCCACTTTTTACTCTCTTGGTTCCCGTATGTGCGATCACTTGTTCTTTCTCTTTCTATTGAGGAAGATCTTAAAAAGAACTAAAAGTAGACCAAGAGACTGCGCTCAAAGCAACATTTGGAAGAGCAGAAGCCCAAAAAAAGGCTAATGTGATGCAAGAAATATATAGTAGTCTTCCTTGGGCACTTAATTTAATATATATCATATCACATATCATATTTTATAAAGATGATCTTATACATTAAATGTAGACTCTTAATCTGACAACTAACTAGTAAATACTTCTACCTAAAAACTTTACTGCACTTGGATGAATGTACTTTTTTACTTTCTACCAATGTCTGAAGGCCCCTTTTCCAAACAATACAGCGCTGTAACACTTTGGTTTGTCTGCCTCAGGCTGAATGAGAACATGAATGTATGTGTGGCGGACTTTGGCCTCTCCAAGAAGATCTACAATGGAGACTACTACAGGCAGGGGCGGATCTCAAAGATGCCCGTCAAATGGATCGCTATCGAAAGCTTGGCTGATCGTGTCTACACCACCAAGAGTGACGTGGTTAGTTCACCTAGTGTGTGTTTGTGTGTGTTTGTGTGTGCTTGTATTAATGCCATTAATGAGCACAAATCTGTTGGACACTGTGGGGACTCACCGTTGGTTCCCACAAGGTTAACTATAACAAGACTTTTTGAGTATCAAAAGGCTTGAAAGTACTTGAAATGTGTATCTAAAAGTTACTGTGGATTATTATAGGTATCAAAACCTCCATAGAAACTTCTTAAAGCACCTTGAAACACAATGTACTACTCTACAGTACTATCTGTGCTATCTGTGTGCTCAGTGTTCAGTTAATTATAATCAATCATCATTTCACTACTATCACTACCTACATTACTTTACGCCAAGCCTTCAGAGCTTCAAACATAGTGACAGCACCAAAAGAAAGCAAGTAAGCAAGTGTTTAGAACCTACTGACTGTATGGATGGACAGTGGAGAAGTAAATTATGCAGCAGGAGTGGTTTGAGAAGTTAATGTCAAAGGGGTAGTCCAGAATTAGGCAAGTAGCTGTTAACGGTAAAGTTTAGGGTGAACTTCAAGGAAATGAATGCAAGTTTTACAATGTCATCACCAGTTACAAAAACAGAAGTATTTCAATATTCATCAAATATTTACTATGTTAACTCTTATTTTAATAGCCTTGTGAAGACAGAGATGTATTGAGCTTTATGTACTGTGCATACATGTCATTACCAACATCTGTGACAGATAGTTGTCAGTAACAGCCAATAATATCCCTGCACGTATGTATGAGGGGCCCTGTTTTCACACGCACATATGAAAGCATTCATGCATTGTAAGTGTTAAAAAGAATGTACATTCCTCAGTAAATCGTGCATAAAATAGGATGTCCAGAAAGCCTCGACAACCGTGGCTGTGTTATTTCCATTGCTAATGTTTGACCAGTGCAGATTCATGTTTGAGTAGTGTGTGTCTGCAAAACCTAAAGGAATTTGAAGTTCCTTAACCCTTCCCCTCTCTCCCACTACTATTTCCCTCTCATTTTTACTCCTCTTTCTCTCTCTGTCTCTCTCTTTCTCTCTCAGTGGTCGTTTGGAGTCACCATGTGGGAAATCGCCACACGGGGCCAGACTCCGTACCCCGGGGTCGAAAACAGCGAGATTTATGATTACTTGAGACAGGGAAACCGTCTCAAACAGCCTCCAGACTGTCTGGACTGCATGTGAGTGTCGGCTCCTTCACTGCACATTCCTCACAAAACACACTCAGCTGATGATGAAGTACCTTGGAAATATTTTGCCTCCTGATTAGAAGTACCTTCTTTCTGTAAACCAGTCAAGGCTAGAGGCTAAAAACAGTTCCAGTCTATCTGCTTTTCAAGGGATTCAGATGATACTTTGAATTTTTTCCATGTTTCTTAAAGATTCTGAGTTAAACACACTTATCGTTTCCAAAATATAGATTTTCCAAATTTTGAAAATCCTGCATCCTTTCTTATACTCAATTGAAGCAACAAAAATCTGAAATTTTTATGAATTCTAACACTTTGAAATTAATCTATTCACGTAATATTCTCCATTTACTTGATAAGTTAGTTTTTAAGAACCATGAAATGAAAGTAGTTACATAGAAAATGGCAGAGTAGTTAAGTATAAGAGTTAATTAAGAGGAATTTCACAGAAAAAAACTTCTCTTAATAATAATTAATCTTACTAACTTGAAAACTATCTATCTATTTAAACACATCTAAATATTAATTGAGAAAATCTCAGGAAGAAACTACTATAATTACTCACTGTAATGCCAAATTAACGCGCTATCATGAAGTAAACTATTTCAATTTTCTTCATCCTCTCCAGCTACTCTCTGATGTTCTCCTGCTGGCTACTGAGCCCGAAGGATCGCCCATCATTTGAGTCCCTGCGCTGCGAGCTGGAAAAGGCCCTTGAGGATCTGCCGGATCTCCAGGACCCAGACGAGATCTTGTACGTCAACATGGACGAGTCCTCCATGGAGCTCGGGGCCGTCGGCGGCCGCGACCCCATTGGGGGGCCATCTCCACTCTGCCTGAAGGGTCTGGACTCTGTGACCACTGTGGAGGTCCACCACCCCAACCGCTACGTCCTCTGTCCGCAACACGAGACCAACCGAGCCCTCTCTGACTCCATGGAGAGCCTGGACATGCCGGTGTCGTCCTCCACAGCCACGCTGCCTCTTCAGCCGTCCTGCCACTCCACTCCCAACCCCACCCCAGCTCCCACCCCAACTGTCGAGCTGCTGGAGGACAGGGAAGGGTCCAGGAAAATGCCCTGGCAGTGATGGCGTCACTTTAAAAAAAAAAAGGACAAGACTCATCACTGCCAAAGTGTGCCATCCTTTCAACCCAGTCCAAGAAAAAGATCCACCCTCTTGCTACTGACTGTAAGATACCTAACGCGCCCCTACGGACATATTTTGCACAACTACACTCATACCACACGCAGCCGAAGGCATTCCAAGGAAGTGAGGGATTGGGATTATTTCTTTTGTTAACTCCCTCTCTTCTAAAAAATGAGCACATTTCCAAGTGAGTGGTAATCATGTGATTAGTGTAGCAGGAGGAACACTGTTACCAACGATAGTTAGTGGGTGAAGTTTAGAGCACATGCTGTTGCCTACATACACTGCCACACAATCAGAGAAATTAATTCCCAGTCGTTATAGCAATAAAATACCAACTACCTGTGTACAGCAGAGTGTTCTCTCCTTCACGTGATTAAGCTAAAAAAAAAAAAAAAATCAAACGTCTCTGTGAAACCAGCTCAGACACTGCCAGGCTGAATCTACAACCAAACAAACTCAGGAGCTTGAACTTTTCCAGTAAGTAAGTGCTAACATAGAGGACTCACATCGGCTGAGGAAACTGTTCCTCTGATGGAGAAACCTCGCCCATCCCAATCCTCTGCTCCTGTGTAACTCAGAGCAAAAAATAACTTGGTGGGAAAGGAAAGGAAGAAGCAGCAGTGTCTCTTTCGCTGATCGGGTGAAGTAATGGCTGGCTTCTTCGAGGTTACATTGAGGTTTATGAAGGACAATAAGAAGATTTTTCTAGGTTAAAATCACCAACGTTGTAGTTTTTGTTGGGCTTTTTCTTTTAGCTTGAGCATCATCATTTTTGTACTTTGAATTGTGGTTTTGGTGTCACAGCTTCAAAGCATGGAAGGATTTCCTCTCACCACAGAAAATCATGTTATTCTTCAACTTCAGTTCACCTTACTTGAAGTTAGAAAACTTTACCCAGTAGCAACAGAATGAAATATGAATTAAAAAGTAATAATTACTGAAGAATTAAAAAGAGATTACCAAAATTTGCAAAGAAAATGAAATTTTCGGCTTTAGAGACTTTCGTGTTAAGCTTTTTCTTTTTAACGAGGGACCGCCATCGCATTAATCAAAACCTACAGTAGTTTGTGATAGCCTAATGTAGCGCTCTATCAACCTCTGCATCGTCTCCAGGGGTTGTACTGCTAGTTGTGCATGAAGCACCGTGAGCCGTTTACAGTTCACACAAGGCAACTTCCTCACTGCAAAACCTGATTCAACTAGTCTTTACATCTTTGTCATAACTCAGGAACCTGAGACTTTGCTCAACAAGGACAGAGGTACTGGTCAAATCAAGAGGGTACAAATAATCAGAAGTAGGCGGATGGACTGCGGGTAGGTACGGACATGACGGAGGTACCCAGAGCAAATGGCGGGATAAGCTCCTCACCTTTGCTTTTGGCTCAAGCACAGTGTTATTACACATTTTGTAATTTTTTTTAATTTTTTTTTATGCTGATTTTTGTATTTCTACAACTTTGCACTAATGTTTTTATATCAATGTATGTTTGTTTATAATTTGTATATCTTTTTACGCTTTTTCATTTTGGTGTTTGTAATTACTTTTATGGACACTCTCGGTCATCCTGCAGACGCCTCTCATGAAATCATTTCACACGTAACAACTTGTATATTCTTAAATGCAGAGAGCGAAAAGCCTGTGAAAAGCATCGCAGGGGCGTTGAACTCCATTCGAAGGAGCGTTTTCCGTAAATGAGCAAACGACCGCGAGACTGGAAAACATGACTAACCTCGTCATCTGACGTCATCCTGCCACTCTCTTATTCTGGGACATTTTTGTTTCTCGAGGTTTAGCTCTGTGCAGAAAGCTGAAAACTGAATGGACGTGTGGTCATCAAAACCTCTGCTTTGAAGAAATTTACCAGCTGCAACTTCACATCATGCATGCACTTATTTTTTATATATATAAATATATATATATATGTTTGCTTTAGTTTATAATTTTGTCATTGGAATGGACCATATTCCAACACACATTTTCGGAGAACATTTGTTTAAATGAGGCGCTGTGTTTCTCAGTTGTATACGTCAAAGGTACTTATATATGAAACAGTATACAGTGATATTTTATACCTGTAGCATTACTGAAATTCCTTGTCAAGTGTACATTTCTTGCAATACCTTTGGTACTGTATACTCAGTGAGTTTTGTGAACCACATGCTGAGACTGAGGCACTGGTTGTAATTTTGGTATTTGTGCAAATATTCCACCAATTTGAATGCAGATTTAAACACTTACTGTACTGTGCCAACCAATGTGTGTTTGGAACATTTTGGTCTTTAAAAGTTTTATTGGAGAAAACAAAGCTGATCTTTCAAGTAGATTCCTGCAGAAACTGAAAGTCCTTCTTCACGTCAGTTCAGCATTGAATCTCAAATGTACCTTCAGTGCCTTCAGAGAGCCAGTATTTTGCATTACAGTAGATATGTGTGTGTGATTCTCTCGGTGTGTTGAATTGGGAGAAGACTGTACTATAATTGCCTTTATATTGTCACTGTCATGATTTGTAAACACATTTTTTTTACAGTGCCTACAGTATTTTGTATAAGAAATAAATGTGTTCATCATGAGCGAGCTTTCTTCCCCTTGAGCTTCGATGTCATCCACATCCATCGTATGTGTTAGTGACATGTTTATTAATACAGTTAACCAACAACACAGCAGTTGATGAGGTAAGTTTTTGTATAATTATAATGATCACACAGCAGGAAGTTTAAAAACCTGAGATTAACAACACAGCGGCTGACATATCTTCTGAAAGATCACATAACAACTGAAAAAAACACATGAAATAGTTCCTATAGATGTGTGTGTGTATGTGGTCTCAGAAGTGGATGTAGGAGATCTGCACGTCTCCTTCTATCTCCAGCCTGTCAATCTCATTGAAGCCTTGCATGCGGTGGAAGAAGTCGAACAAGTGCTGCCCATTCACAAACACCTTAAACCTCTGGTTCCCACAGCGAATCGACATCTGAGAAACAAAGACAAATTCAAAATAATGAAGCAGAAATCACATATAAGGATTAAATTTAAAGACTGTGTGATAAATACTACTTACATCAAAGTACTGTCCCTCCATGAAGGGGTTCAAGCTGAGCTCTCTGTCCTCTTGGCCCCAGTTGCCTCCAATCATGCTGTTTCTCACCACAATCCCCTCCCTCACCCTGGGGTTCATGTGGAAGGCGATGTCTCGAGATCTGGTCACCACGAAGTTGATGCTCATTCTGCGGCACACAAACCCAGGGAAGGTGATACATGTCTGTCAGTGCTCATATACTCCACTAAAGTGATTTAAGCATCTCAAAAACACACACCTGTCTGCTCCATAGGGCACCATGCCTCTGATGACGATGGTCCTCTTAGGGAACATCCCTCCTGGGATTGAGTCGTAGTAGGGCACAGGCTTTAAAACACACAGCAAGACAAAATAAGATGGGAAACAAGACTAAAATCTATCTATAGCAACACTAGTGGCCCCTATGAGACTGAATTGCTCATTACACACAGAAAACAATTTGGAGACTTCAACATTCAAATAATTCTAAATTGTTTATCAGTACAATGGTCATTTTAAATCACAGACTCAGCTTTCAACAGTCTTAAAACTAATAATAATATTCCTGTTGTGGTTACAACATTGACATTTACAACAGTGGAATTAAAAGTGTATATTCTTATCCCTGTGTTAATTAATATCTTGGTATATGTCAAATAACAGTATATGTTTTAACAAATATATTTAATAATTAACTACACAACAGTTAAAATGATATTTATGTCAATATGTCTTTGTTTGTTTCTAATTGCTTAAATTTGGTCACTGTAAAAACAATACCAATCTGTCATTGTATTTTTAAAGTGTTTATCAAAGGTGAATAGTGTCGGCCTTAACGGTAGTTTGACTAATGTTGCTCTTCTTTACTTTGGCCACAAGAGGTCAGTGAACACAACACACCCAAGCGTCAAATAGAGCATACAAAGACTTCCGGTGAAGACCTTCAAAATAAAGCGATGTTATGATAAGATATAAGCTGCCTTACATTAACAAAAATGAGTGACCACTCAATTTCACCCTGTTGTTTAGAGTACAAGAAATGAGCTTGGAATACATTTTACTTACAGGGTTGTAGACTGGCTGCCCACCCATGCTCTATAATCAGATTTTAGAGATGTACAATTAAAATCAGATTACCAGAAGTAAGAAAATATAAAGTAAGTATAGAAATAATGTCAAATTTGTCGCGCAGTTTTCTCACCGGCAGGTTTGATCCTGGGAATCCTCCCTGACAGAAGAATAAAAAATACATGGATGTCATAGTTCACTTGGTACAGTCTACTGATTACATTCACACTTTTGTATCAGATCAATCAACAGTGTACAAGGAAAATAACTTATAACATTGTTTCATACCCCCATTCCACCTTCCATGCCTCCTGGATATCCACCCTGCAAAGAAGCACATATTATTGAATATTTAATATGATTTTGTTCTGTGATTAACTGTGAAATAAGTAGACATACGTCAGTATTTTTGCATGCAATAGAAACCAAATAAATTAGAGCACTGAAGAACAGAAAGTATTTATTCACCCCCATGCCGCCTCCTGGATATCCTCCCTGTTGAAAAATTGTGAACACGTGAAATATTGTTTGATGATGTATTAAAAATAAATAAAAATCATTGTCACGAACAAAGGTCTCTAAGTATACTTACTCCCATTCCTCCTCCCATTCCTCCTCCCTGACCACCTGGGTATCCTCCCTGACCACCTGGGTATTCTCCCTGACCACCTGGGTATCCTCCCTGACCACCTGGGTATCCTCCCTGGATATCAGTTGGAAAAAAGAAAATAAATCACTATATTTTCAGTAATAATTAAAGGAAACTGACTGTATTTAAAGACAACAACAAAAGTAACTATAAACATAAACATACCCCCATGCCGCCTCCTGGATATCCTCCCTGTTGAAAAGTGGTGAATATGTTAAATCCTGTAAAGTACTGCGCTGAATTAAACTTTTACACTTAAATTATGTATACTTACTCCCATTCCTCCTCCCATTCCTCCTCCCATTCCTCCTCCCATTCCACCCTGCAAAAAGACAGTCAGTGTAAAACTAAATATGCAACATGTCTAATTAACATAAACTACATAAAGTGTACAGAAATAAATAAATAATGGGTAATAATGAGGTAATACAGAGCTAATAACAGAATATTTCTTACATATATTGACAACATTTGGTAAATTAAACAGGTGTAATCGTCTCACAATGTTCAGGTTATATAAAGGTAGTAAGCTCTTGTGTGTACCTTTCTTATTTTCTACAAGTGAAACAGCAACAAAGGCAAAAATAAAACTATTAACACAGCTGCTGTCACTATGATATATTCACCTATAGTAACCTCTTAGCAGCCATTAGAAACGGACCACAACAAACACCCCAGCAACCGTTAATAACACCTGTAGGAGCTCTAAGACGTGGGTTTCATTGCTAAAGCTTGAAGAAATACATAATTTAAAAACATTTAAACCCAGCAAAACAAAGCAAGCACAAACATTTACCTCTATTTCTCACTCCTATTCCTCCAGGATACCTATTCATGTCACCTCTACCACCCTGACATGGAAGCAGAAAGCTTTGCCAATCAGTTCTTTACTATTTATTATTTAAAAGTGTTTTTAATTTCTTTCCCCCTAGCAAAAGCCCAAAGCATTAAGCTGAACGCTTCAGGGACTGGAAGTCTCACCCCTATGACATTAATCGTCTGGATGGAAACATCTCCTGCGATCTGCATTGCACGAACTCTTTCCGCAGGCATACGGTGAGGGAAGGAGAAGAAGTCATTCCCATTGACTTTGATCTGCAACAGGATAATGTAAAATGTTAAGCACAGTGTGCCGTGGTATATGCTGTCAGTATAATCCAATAATGAGAAATTATGTAGAATAAATCTGTTTAAGAGGTAAAAACCTAAACAAGGTGCAGCTCATTGAAAGAGTTTACTTTAACGCACTCTTTAGTATTTATATTCACTATATCAGCATTTAATAAATGGTATATAATGGTATGTAATGTATAAATATAATTGATATGGTAAATATAGTAAAACACAGTCCCAATAATATAAAATGTGTTAATTTACATTAAATTAAATTAAATGTGCATTAATAAACACTTTATTAATACAACCTTATTTCTGCTTACTTTTGACAGTGTGATATAAACCATTTAATTAAATGTTTAAATAGTGCTTGTGAATGCTAAGTAAAGTGTTTTACCCACATAACATAGTTTTAAGTTTGTGTGGACGTCTGGTTAGTCTGACCTGGTAGCCTTGTGAAGTGACCATGATGACCATTTCAAAGGCCTGGCCTTTGCTGAACGGCATATCACGAATCTTCTCCTCTGACCCCCAGGATCCATTCTCACAAGTGTTGAAGACCACCTTGTCCCAGCCGTCGAAGCGAGGGTTGAAGTGGAGGGCGATGTCGCTGGACTCTGACTCTCCACAGAGCAGGTTGACAAAGAACCTGCCAGAAGAAAGAGCAGGTGAAGCAGAGACATTACGGAGTGACTGACTAAAAGTTAGTATAGTGTTAGAAAAACAGAAGAAATGCAAACAGAAAAGGTGGGACCAACTGAGGGTTGTGTGAAACAAAATCTTTCCCCACAAAGAAGCTACAGATCTCCCAGTACAGTCAGGAATGTGCAGTGTTTACTCTCAATGTTAATGGTCTGTTAAAGTACCATTGGCCACTTAGATATGACTATTTTGAAAAGGGTAGGGACACGTGATTAATGTGTGTTTCAAGTCTGCTGTGATATGAATCAATGCAAAGAAACCTGCTCCACCCAGATTACACAAGCTGTTCCCTATATATATAAAATAATATAACACAATCATGCTTATAGTGGAGCTTCAGGTTGTTGTTGTTTTTTTGTCACACTACAGTTTTTCAAGATGAAGAATTAATTTTATGCTAAAAATGTACAATTACAGATTTATGCTCACCTGGTAATGTCCTCAGGAATGGACCCCTGGAGGTAGATGGACGTCCCCTCCCTCAGGCCTCCATAAATGGGCCCCAGATAGGGAATTCTCTGTACAGTGCACAAAATAATACTCAATCCTTTACTTAAGTAAATTAAGTAGCAAATAAAGTATAATAATAAAAGTACTGCAGGAACTGTTGTGTTATATTAGCCAATTATAAATCACATTGTTAGATTGCATTTATAAGTTAGTATTGTACTGTTATAGTTAGTTGAGGTGGAGCTAGTTTTAACTACAATATACTGAGTTTGTTTAGTCCAGTGGTTCCCAACTGAGGGTGAAAGGTTCACATAAAACAGCGTAGTGTCATTTTTAACCTCATTATATGTCGTTTAAGTCTCTGAAAAGTCTGAAATGTTGTAACTATAGCTGCCAGTTAAATGTAGTGAAGTAAAAAGTACAACATTTCCCTCTGATATGTAGTTGGGTGCAAGTAAAGTACATTAAACTTGTACTTTTGACAGCTCTAAAGCAATAATATTATATTTCACCACTGACAGTAAATCAGTGAATCACAGTCAGTGTGGTTTCAAGGGGAATTATTCAGAGACGACATAGAAGTTGGTGTCACGGTGGTTTAATTTCATCATTTACTATCCTTGGATACCTGCTGTAATTTCCTCAGAGGTTTCTTCCTTTGGATAATTGATTATGTTTTTTTAAAACATGAGTACATAACAGACCGTTTCTACATCTTTTTGGTTTGTACCTTCCTTATAGTACATACTGTCCTAACGTAGTGAGATGTCTCACCAACAATACTCATATTACAAAGAGTTTCTACAGCAACCAGCGACGACTAATCAGAGTTTTCATAAACCAATAAGCCCACAGTCCAATGCAGAATCCTTATAATAACTCTTTATAC
Organism: Dicentrarchus labrax; assembly: GCF_905237075.1. Classification (NCBI taxonomy): domain Eukaryota; kingdom Metazoa; phylum Chordata; class Actinopteri; family Moronidae; genus Dicentrarchus; species Dicentrarchus labrax. The sequence goes on along the minus strand of NW_026136704.1, from coordinate 28,960,963 downwards.
TGTCATTACTGTGGACAAACACCTCAGAAATGAGCCTGCACGAAAGAGGATGTATTTAAAATATTGTTTACATGCATATAATAACTAATCTACTGGTCATATTGTTCTCCAGTGTGTAACAGAAGCCTGACACAAGCCTGGACTCTTTTGTCTGTCATACTAACAGACTTTTAGTTCTACTTTTCCCCACTGGCGATTAAATCTTAATCCTTTGCATTAGTGCACTGCATTACCCGTCAAGCCTTCCGTACAGGGACAATCATACCCTTAAAAATGAAGCAGCAGATACTTACAGGGCCGTAGATTGGCTGATAGCCAGGAGGAGCTACAAAGGTCATGGCAGCAGTGAGAGAGACGGACGGACAGAATCAGGAAGGTTTCGTCAGGAGCTGATCTCTGCTGGATGCCTCGTTTTATACAAATGATGAGGGAGTGGCAGAGCAGGGTAGCAAACCCATGTCTGCATCGCCATATTTACTTTAGAGGCACACGATGCAAATTTACCTTTGACCCAGTAGAGGAGTGGTACATTACAACAAAAGACAGAGTGTGTGTGTGTGTGTGCTTATGTGTGTGAGTGGCAGGTGCAAAAAAGAATACCAACATGACTGAAAACTGTAGCAGCAACAAATATCCCTTTTATACAGCGGTAGAGAAGGTATTCAGGTGTTTTTACAGGTGTTCTACTTACAGTAAAAGTAGCAATGCTGCAATATAAAAACACTATCGAAATCAAGCTAAATCAAAGCTAAATAAAGTAATAAAACTACGCACAATGCAGGAAATAGTTTTACACTATTATAGAGTATATTATTGTATAATTATTACTGATATGTAACCTTTAATATGTATAGTATGAGAAGCATTTTACTATTGTAAACTGTAACTGTTTACTCACCTTGTTTCCCCTCATTGATTGATACAGTACAGAGGTGGATAAACTTAATTTACTTGGGTTTATCCTCCATAGTGCAGCCTATTGCCGAGTAGCTTAATATATATATATATAACAGCAACATTTTTAGGATCATTGTAAGTTTTGTGTGTAAAATCTCAATTTGTAAAGTAGGTTACAATATTTTACTGTACAACAGTATATGAGTAAACGTGTTCTTTACTGTCTTTACAAGTTGCTTTTCACCCCTGCTTTTATATTATTTCTACAGTACATTATTATGACTTTAGAACTCTTCCTTTAGCTTACACAGTGAACAAAACTGGTATTATACAACCTAAACATGTAATTTATGCATTGTCTTTCAACAAACTTTGAATTTCTCAAAGTGGAGCTTTGTTTAGGTGACACAATCTCTGTTCAGCACATTAAATCAGTAATCAGAAATACGTTTTTATTACCCTGAGATGAATTGTACAAGGGTGTATTCATAAAATATCCAACCGAGCCTGCCAACCTAAGGCAAACAGAAACTTAAGTAACACTTATCTACAACTCAGGTAAGCATACATACAGCAACTTTACAAATGTACTTCATGGAGGCAGTAGGTTATTCCAGCATTACAAAGTAAACATGTATGCATGTACATGCACACATACACGTAATCTTTTAGAGAACAAAGACTGTCATAGTGATACATGGGTGTTTCCTGTAAAGTTTAAAACACAGCAATGCACTTTTGATGTTTGATTAAGATAAAGCTCTGCCACCATGAGGATATGCAGAGTTCAATCATCACTTACTTCATTTTACTTAAAACTGCTTCTTTAAGCTTTCTGCATTGCATATATTATTGTTTTAATGTAAATGTATAGATGTCCTTCAGCACATTTATGGAGATATTCAGGGACAGGTCATTGTCTAAGGGTCATCACTAACGGTATTTAAATGTATGCAAACTAAGGGGCAACTGTGGTTCAGACGGTAGAGCGGGTTGTTTGTTAATTGGAAGGTTGGTGGGTTGATCCCTGACTCCTCCTGCTGCATGTCAAAGTGTCCTTGAACCCCAAATTGTTCCCGATGCTGTAAATGTATGTGAATTAATTTGTTTTGGATCTGATGAGTGCATGAATGTGGCCTGTAGTGTAAATTAGAAAGGTAACACACATAAGTTTTTACATCTGTACTTATAATGACCTTTAGACCTAAATAAACCTTAAACCTAATTATTTACAACGCTTTGAGGAAACAAGTACTGGATTTTCTCAAAAATTTCTTCACACTTGATTTCAAAACCTAATCCTCATAGAAATAGAAGAGCAAGAGCACGCACACACACACACACACACACACACACACACACACACACACACACATACACACACACACATACAGTAAACACACACACAAGCTGATATGTAAATGAGGACACATGTTCTCGATCTCCTTAAAATAATCTGTTTATTCTGTATTGAAACACAGGGTTCAGTCAGAGGACACTCAGTCAGGTGGAAAGTAGTGATCTCCATTCAGCTCCATACCATCAACTGCCTCTGTGTGGACCACAGTAGCAAATAAACACTTCAGAGTCGTCAGCAAACAAAATACTGCTCTGCCTCTGACAAAGTGAGTCATAACATTAAATACATGATGGAGAGTTTGTTAGTTTGTATGTGATCTGTAGGAGGCATAGTGAGACAGAACTGTCCGAGATCAACGCATCACACATGACTTTCTTGATTGAGAAAAATAACCGATATGCTGGATTCCTAAAAATATCTATCATAAAAACCTAACTAGCAAAAACAAAAGCTAATTTTCTCTTCTGACTGCAAACTGGGCATTTACTTCAGTGTGAGACCAAATCTCTTCACCATTGTGGATTTCACAAACAGGACACAGGACATGTTCATGTCCGACAAAGTAGCATGATCGTTTAAATTCTTCAAAGCCCTAAAGAAAAATAAATATATGTATCTATGATTTATGTAAAATATGTCTTTTCATCAAAAGGCCTCTACCCAGCCTAGACGTGACTCAGTTATACAGATGACACATTGGCCAAAATGTATACATTAAATACATTCATTACTTATTTTAATGCACTGACAAAAACTTATTTGTGCATAAAGTGTCATAAAACAGACTGTTGGCCAGAAATACAGACGGGCTAAAACGGTCGTCTTCAGAAGATTTGATCTGCATATAAACAACAAATAAATAACCTTGGCATCCTCCTATACTGTATGTGTGTATATCATCACTATCTTATATGGCACAGAGACACCAGTGGAGATAAGGGACCACATACATCCAGGGACGCGTTGTAAGACTTCAGAGTGCAAACTGGGTTTGTCTATACAGCTGATTCACACTGGTATATGTCACGTACGCAGATGACACTCATACGTTTATTATCTTGGCAAGTCAGTCCAACAAGAGTTTCCACTCATGCTAGCTTGTTTGAAGATGAGTTTCTAAGTCTTGAGAGAGGAAGAAAGGGAGTGAGAGGGGTCCTAAAATGTTCACTGCTCCCTCAAGGATCTCAGAGATCCGACTGTGAGCTGCTGAATCATTTCCTTTAAAAACGTGCTCTCACTGAAACACCAGAAATCAGAAATGAAATATCAAATGGCAGCAGCCACATACAAAAAATCCCCAACCTTACAAACAATATAAATAAAACATATCCACTCTAATCTCAAATAAAAGTATTAAAGCTAAAAATCTAAACTATCTGATCGCTAAAGCAGTGACATTGCTATAGGCACTATAACGTTTACAGCAGTAGCGACTGAAAGAGCCCGTTGTGTATAAACGCATTGATATGCAAGGTAATCTATGTATATTTTACACAAAAAAGGCCATGTAGTGTATTCATAGTGGAATAAGAAGGCCCCTGGCTTCTCTTTATGCCTCTCTGATATTATTTCTCTGCTTTTCTCAAATCTATTCCATCAACATTCTGCTGCAGGTGATACACTAGTGCAGTCAAAGTGTGCATAGCTTCAACAGAGGAGAGAAATGTGCAGACAAGGGACAACACTAAGACATAAACGTGTTCTATCTCTAAATTTCTAATCCTTCCTCTCTCTCTGAATTTCTCCTCCTCTCTCCTCTCCTCTCTTTCTCCTTCAGACGAACATTCACGATGCAGGACATTATCCGAGCTGATCCTCATACTGCTTCCTGAAGCAGTCTCCAGCTGGGAAGAAGTCCCAGCATCGCTCCTGGTACTGCTTCCACACATACGACTCCTGAAACCCAGAGCGAAATATGTTACAACAATATGTTACAACAACATACAACATTATGAAGACAAAAACAACCAAGGAGGGCTGCACCTTTATTTTACGTACCTTCCTTATATATCTTAAATGTATATATGTTTACTGACCTGTCCTGTGTGTTCTGTTTCATCTTTATTGATGAGGTACATCAGGAAGAACCTTAAAGAGAAAAGGGAAATGCAAATACAGAAATATTACGCAACATAACAGTATTCATGAGGACCAGATGGTTAAATAATCTATTTAATAACTGAACATTCACACTGAAAATATCTGTCATACTGTTTTCCTCCTCAAGTCCAATTACTAAATAATGAAAGGTTTCAAGGCAATCTGGAACTTTGGATAATTACTCTAAACATAAAAATTTAACAGATACTGAATTGACACATCTGCACTAACTTACATGTAGTTGGCTAAGTTATGTTCTTCCAAGGTGTGCGTCTCGAAGCCATGCGGCGTTGTGTCAAAGTAGTCACTTCCTATTCCGCAGATGAAACATTTTGTCTGGAGGGAGAAAGGACAGTTTAGATTAAACACGATCTTACCTTGTAACTGAAGGAGAATTGAAGGTGGATTAAGAAAAGTGACCAGTTAAATCCCTTTGAAACTCATTATCTTACCTCCATGTCCTCTCTGACCTGCTCCTGCTGGTCTCTCAGCTCTCCAAAGGCATCAATGATCAGACCTGACAGACAGACAGCATTTCTTACAAGTTTGAAGATCAGAGTTCTTCTCAACAAAGTTGTTGCTTGTCCTGACCTGGCAGGTCAGGAATTCAAAACTGCAAACTTCTAGTCACAAAACTTATTTTTTTACCTTTAAAACACTGCTCTATTCCCTATATGTCCCTGTTTTTACCCAGAGTTTCAGCCTTGTTCACTCAGGCTTTCATAGCTTCAAATCATAACACAAACACAGAAGAATGGTATAACATTTTGTCGCTACAAGGTCTCAGTGTTCAGCTTGCCTCCATCCAAAACCGTTTTTATAAATGAACTGATGAGAATGAGTCTGTGGGTTCTTCGCTACAATTACAATTACTATTTCACATTACTGGTGCAATCTGCATCCTGTGCATTGCTCTCAGTGTCAGAGGTAATTGTATTAGTGTGAATATGACAGATAATTAAACGTAAACTCTTTATTTGTACTTCTCCGCCACATTTTGCAACACATTAACATGGAAGTAGTATCAGACGTAAAAGTGCAGACAAAATCTGACACACCCTACTTTAAATTATGGACTTTCTCAGCGTATTTAGAGTGAAGTTGACATGTGTGAGTGCAGCATAATGGTTGGATTGGACAGCACAGAGTAAGAGTAGAGTAAGAGAACATAACCACTTATAAACCATACCCTGGATGATAGCCAGCAGGATGACAATGACAAAGAAGAAGAAGGTAATGTCAAAGACCACTCGGTAGAGCTCGTATTCATCCCCGGCTGGGTCTTCAATTTCATCTCCTATGCCACCACCAGCACGCACGCCAACATACATGTGGAACAGGTAACACTGGAGGAGGGAGTCAGGACAAAGGTCATCTTAGAAAATGATGTTTTATAACACAAACCCAACCCAAACTCATGATCCATACTACTGCTCTGTCCTGTAACAATATCTCTGCCCTCCACTTACAGTCATCATGTCATCACACTTCATGTCCGGTTCATCCTCATCCTCACTCATGTTGTAGAACTTGCGGAAGAAGTTGAAGGCCACAACGGTGTACAGGTACACCACTACAGCAAGCAAACCCACTGTCATCAACAGCTGTGAGGAACGGAGGGATGTGTGATTAGTACATGGTCAGTTTCTAATGGGAAAACAGGTGTGCAGAAAGCCTCAGGAAGCATCATTATGGTGGAAGTGCGCAGACCTGTTTGCCGTTGTGCGTAACAGAGGAAAGAATGGTGCGCAGGGTTTTGACACCCATGGCGATGTCCAGAAGATGACAAGCAAAGAAGAAGTTGTTGTAGTGTCCGAGCAGAGACATTAACATGTACCAAACCAGGTAGAGGAAGGTCTAAAAGATAAAACAGAGAGCTGTCAGTAACACTAAAAAAGATTTGATTGTCTAAACTATACCATGAACTGTTTCTTTAACTCACATTGTCAGTGAAAACAACACCAAACTTCCAGATCTGGTACTTGATGTCAATAGATGTTATCCTACAATGAGAAGGACGAGGTTGTTCTGTGATATTATGTTTTATAAACATGAATGGTTTATGTAAAGAGTGCAAAGTACAGTGCATACCAGCTGAACATTGAGGTGTCTGGTTCGGGCTTCTTTTCATGTGTCATGGCACTGACGTCCAGAGAAGCCAAATCCATACCGAGCAACTCTGCAATCCTCTCTCTGCCATAGATGTCGCCATATTTATCCAGCACCTGGAAATCACACACAAATGTCATTTCATAACCTTTTTTAATATCATGACAGTTTGAATCAAATCTGTCCAAGAAGAAAACTCACCTTTCTTTTCACAAACTTGTCCCAGTAATTGTTCGGGAAGGATCTGCAATGAAAGAGAAACATCATAAAAACTGAATTGATAGTAATTTCCATTTCTAATGTTGAGGGGTGTGCAACCTGATCTGAGCCTGACTGGCATGCAACAAGTTCCAGACAGGTTCAGGCACATTTTCACATGAATACTCCAGGTTCAGGTTAGTAGAGATTATATATCACTATTAAATGATTATAGACACACAACACTCTGACACACATAGAGCCAAGAAGTTGTGACTTTCCAGCTAGCTTTAGTAAACTGTTTTGGCTGTTTTGGATGAATTTTCAAGGTGAATATTAAGGGCTGAATATGTAATGAAGAACAACAGTAACCAGTTTTTCAGGTTCTGTTCTGTTTTAGTTTATTTAGTATGTTTGTGAAAACTTGAAGAACCTCTGTTAAATTGGTTTCTGTAATCATGTTTTCACAAGGAACAGTGGTGAGTCGGTTTCATTAAGCAACTGGTTAATAGGCCTATCATTCTCAATGTCTGAAGAGACAGAGTTTGGATGTGAAAATATTGGCTTTGGGCTTTTAGAGTTTGGACCGAGCTTTGGCTGGATTAAATCAGTACAGGGCTGGGCTGACATTTTAGGCCTGTTCAATACTGTACTGTATATCCATCAATCCATCTTACGGAGTGTTGAGCACCAGTCTGTCCCACTGGCCCTTGATGTCATCGTCCTCAGGCTGCTCAGTAACATAGAGACCATCAAACTCCAGCTTTCTGGCCAGCTCCTTCTCTCTCTTGAAGATAACAAGCGGGACCTGAAGGATAAAGAGGGAACAAGAGACAATCTGCATTAAACCCACAAGCAGACACAAAAACGTAGGTGGGTTTTTTTGCGGAGCAAAGCACAGCAAACGCCACATACCTTGAGACAGTTGTAGCCAATGATGCAGAGGACGGAGATGATGGTGTGGACGATACCAAAGAAAGCCATGGATGGCTCCATGTAGCCTGTGCTCTCTTCCAAGAAGTAGTACATGGGACCTTCTTCATCATTATCTTCTCCTCCACCATCCTCCATTCCGGATCCATCCTCCTCAGCACCAGAGCCTTCAAACAGGCCGGAGCCTTCAAACAGACCAGAACCTTCAAAGTCCTCCTCGCCTGGAGGACTGTCAGACACCTGGAAAGGGCAGAAACAAAATGAGTCCTGCAAGTCTTTTGAGTGTGTGTGACATGAATCCAAATTAAAAAAAATAATGTTAATAAAGAAAGGTGGTTAATAAAACATTTTGATTAAATTTAAAATATATTTAAATACTAACCACTGATGGCAGCCATTACTTTTATGCAAACCTTAATCCTGTCCAGGAATCTTAGTGATTTATATACAGATAAATGGTTTTATTACATTTTAGGAGTCAAACTTTAAACCAAGTGAGCTACAAACAGATTTATTGCCAGTGAAATTTATAATGATGAAGTGGCACATCCTACAGGTGAAATGCCATGAGATTTTGCAGCATCACTCAGAGCTGAGACTGTATGTGTGTGTATGTGTCATCTAAAGTTAGTTTACAAATGCACATACCTTGTAGAAGAGCAGGATGAAATTGAGAGCGAAGGAGATGAACAGAGCCAAGAATCTGAGGTTGTAGAAGTTGCGAGAAAGGTAGTTCTGGGTGGGGATAAAGAAGTGATTAAGACTTGAGTCTAGCACAAGTAAAGCACAAAAGCAACATTTTACTTGGCAATTAACATTTGAAAATAGTAGAGCCATCAAATAATACTGTCAGTACTGAAAATTATACACACATTGTATTGTCCCACTATTGCTTGAACATACTCCTACTGCCATGTATTTGCCAAATTGTTTCCATGGGTTATCGCACAGATAAGTGTGCAGTCCAAATGAAATCCAAATAAAAATATGTGTCAGCCTAAGGATCCTTGTGGTGGCTAACAACACACATTTACCAACATGTATTGTAATAGAGGGTTGCTCACCATGAATTTAATCCTCTGAATCTCCAGCTCATTCCACAACTCAAAGCCTTCCTCAGCAGGTTTCTTGTCTTTCTTCGCCTTGGTCTTCACAGTCTTTTCCTCTATCTCCTCAGGCTCTTCCTCTTTTACCTCAGGTTCAGGCTCTATCTTCTCTGCTTTCTCTCCATTTTCGGTGCTGGAAAAGACACACACAGAGGAAAAACTTAAGACCATTATGAATGTAATTGAAGACCTATTGGATATCCAAACAACAAACAAGGGATATGATGGAAAATCAGAATTGGTTCCATGTTGGTTTGTTTTGTGGTTCTAACAGCATGGTCAAAACATATTCTTAGTTTCATTCTTTAAAAGTAAAGCTGGAAAAATGCTACTTTATGCTTTTATTTACTTTTAAGTGCATTAATTACAAGACCTGTAAAAATATTTTATGAGAAAATGCTAATAGCTAATATTGAACACTAAAATGTCTGGAAACATTTCTAAACAAAAAGTGAATAACCAACATTTTACATCTGATAAAGTCGGCAAAAGATGATTCATAATTGCTTACACATTTTCTGTGTCACTTTAAGAAATGTGTGAACCTAAAATGTATATTTCTTGGACATTTTAAGCATAGCATTAAAAGAACAATTCGAGTCCCCAGCAGGTTGACAACTTACTCTGCTTTCTCAGTCTCCTGAGGAACCTCTTCTTCAGGTTCAACTTGTTCTTCCTCTCCTGGTTCTCCCACTGTGGCAGCCAGCTGTTTCAATAATTGTTTGGCAGTTAATTAACTGATTAATGAAGAGCGTACACATTAAACAACTATCAGAGAGAACACCTCACCAATTTTCTCTTGAGCAGCGGTGTGCCCTCTGGAGTCGGAGGCTCTTCGGGTGTCGTCTCACCAAAGTCTCCAAGTCCCCCAGGAGTATTGAAACCAGGCAGGCGTCCACCTTCCCTGTCCTCGCTATCCTCCTCTTCCTCCTCTCCTCCAACAGCATCTAAAAGGTCCGACCCACTGTCTATGTCTTGGATTTCTCTAGCCCCTGGTTCAGGTGGCAGGTCCCCGTGAACTTCATCCTGCGTGGGATCTGGCATACTGGCTAAGATCTCTGTCACTGTGATCTTCTTGGCGCCCTCCACTAAGCCTCCACCGAACAGCACCTTCCATATGAGTGTGAAGAAGCCCTTACATATACTGTAAACAAACATCAGGATACCCATCACAACAGTGTAGATAAATGTAGCCAGACCGATCACCATCTCCTTCACCGTCATTTTTCTTAGTTTGCGGTACCGACGCCGCAGGTTACGGAAGGTAAACATGTTGAAGAAATCAACCACGCTCTTCAAAAACTCTGCAAAGGCTGAGGCTGACTCTGGAGCTTCCCCTTCTCCATTGCCTTCTTCACCTTCCACAGTCTCTCCTTCTCCTCCACTTCCCCCGCCCTCCTCTTCTTCCTCATCATCTTCTTCCTCTGTACCATCTCCCTCAGGCTCAGAGATAGACGCAGCAATGTTCATCTCAAAGATGGTGTCCTCGCAGAAGTTCACAAACATCTCCATTTTCTCACTCTCACCGCCTTCATTGACCACATCAAAGATGAACTGCCGCTTGGACTCCCTGACTTGTGGCATTTCCCACTGGTTGCGGTTTGCCTCGCTGATTTCAAAGTATATGCGCTCAATCTTCCTGCTGGCTCCCATGATCTCAATGCGACCAAGGAAAGGGCGGAAATAGTTGAGCACACTCTCAGCCTGCTCAAGGAAGTTCTGGAGGCGAGTGTCATGGGGTACATGCTCTGACAGGTTTGTGAGCAGAACAGCGATATTGAAACCAATGTCTTTGGCTGGCTCCTGGAAACGATCAGCAAACTCCTCAAAGTTGATCATCTCATTCTCGTCGGCCTCTGAGCAAGAGAGGAGGAACTGGATTTCTGAGGGAGAGTATTGCTTCTGGCTGTCCATGGCCTTGGAGAAGTCCTTTTTGGAGATTAGCCCACGGGGGTCAGTCACATAGTCTCTGAAGGCGTCAGATGCAACGATGTCCTTGAGCTTGAGGAACATGTCGAAGAACTTAAGGATCATCTCCACGTTGCTTGAGGACTCCACCAGCATGTCGACCATCTGCCTGGCAATGGTGCCATTGACCACATTGCCTAAAAGTAGTGCAAAGTGAGAGCAGAAATATATAAAATGTATGACAGAGAGGAGGGGACATCACGAGACTGGGATGGAAATCATACCTTCAAGAAGAGACAGAAGCATCACCACCATATCCTTCTGCAAATCCAACAACTCCTTCAACAGTCCAATTTGACTGGAGTCCTGCAACAAAGCCAAAACACACAGCAAAACACAAACAGACAACAGAGAAAACAATATTCTTAACACGTGGACACACTTTTTGATGATATATCACAAATTAATTTGAGAAGGTATGTGCTTCGTTCTGAGATATAAAACAGTAAGAGACACTACCTCAGAGTGTGATCTACTCCAAAAATGATCCTGGGTTTGCATTTTTAAATAAAGAAAATGCATTTTTAACATCACACGTAGTACACTCAATGTAATGGAAAGCAAGACAGACACTGGAAACACAGGCAGGTATGAGAGGAGGGAAGAAAATGCTTATTATAGACAGCCCTGCCTTTCCCCTTTATCTGAAAAAGTGGCTGCAGCATGGGCGCAAGGAAGACATAGACAGATTTGCAGATGCTGATCTTAGCACTCCTGAAGACCCGCACCAGCAGATAACAAGAGCCACAAATATCTTAGACAGTGTAATGGTTGTCAGGCTGGTGGAGCTCTAAAGGAACAGACTATCAGGATGTACAAGCACCAGCCACCTGTGAAATGACAGTGGTACCTTTTCATACTACTGCAACACAAAATAACAAAATGTACCAAAAATCAACATACAGCTAAATAAAAAGAAGCAAAGCAAGACATGTAGATGATTCAAGGAAAACGTGTGATGTATCTAATAAAGATGGTGGAATAATCAGTCAACAATACTTTGATTAAAACTGCTTCAAAATCTACAGCAAGTGATTAAAGTGGTTAAGTTACATTACATGCAATTTGGTATTTTTAAAATCTCTCTAAGTCTGTTCCTGTTATAGATGGCGTTAGAAAGCGTTAGAAAATAAAGCAATGATAAAGTAAAGGAAAAACAGGAATTGATGCAAACGGAATATACAAAGAGGGAAATGTAAATTAATGTGGGTATTAAGCTGCATATAAATAATATGAAGAAGCATGAGATCTTTAAAAAAAAGTATGAAGGGCCTATAAATGAGATGGCATTGGCAGAGAGACACAGATTCTTACGCCATTTCGTTGTCCAGGATCGGGGTGCATCTAACAGGGTTTCACATGAAAATAAAAATGTTATCCATCAACATTTTTACTTCATTTTTTAGTATTTGTCAAATGCTGGATATTATTTTTAAAATGTTGTGTTCTTCATTTAATTCTGTTCCTGCCAGGCCACATCCTCTAACTTAATCATTAGGCCAACATCTATTTTAAAACCTTTTTTTTAAGCTTTTTTTAATTTGATGAATTGTTTTCAATAAAAAAAAACATGAAATATGACTTTAAGTGTACATGCAAAAGTAAATTTTCAGCATTTCTGAAAAAATATATATGACCACAACTTATCTGTAAGTGCTGTTGTAAATGTTATTCTATCTAGTATTTTTAAAACAAATCCCAATAACCTAACATTCGAAAGATATTCATGATATAAAAATACAAAAATGCATTTTAAAACAGTATATTTTAGTAGCAATCAACACTGTCACACAAAAGTTAGACGACTAGGAAGCACCGCAGCCCCTTGTTAGGTCAAACAAGTTACAGTCTGCAGACACATATTATTCAAAGCAAACACACGTTCGTCCAAGGCACAATCAAACCCTACGCACTGGTCAGTACTACAAAATGAATATATACTTAAATTAGTTGAGGTGGATTAACAGAAGAAGAATAGCTGTTTTTTCCTCAAATTGTTTCTGCCATCCTAACCTGAATTCATGTTGTTGACAACCTGAGTCTGATGAACTGATCAGTGTATCTGTAGTCTGTTGGCCACAAAGGAATTCAGCAGTAGAATAGTATACAGATATTTAATTAATTACTTTATAAGGACAAGACACAGTGAAGTAAATGTGCCTGTGTTATAATTATATACTACTATGACTACTACTACTACTGCTGATAGTATATAATTAGCCTTTTATACTAATGTAATAACCATGGTTGCAAATTTCAGAGAGAAAAAACTATTAATTATATTAATTAACAGAGGCAATAAATATGGCAACTGATACACAAGAATAGTGTCGAAAAAAAACAACATGGATACCTGGAATTAAATTAAATGAAAACAGCATTTTGGATAATCTAAGTTGTGCTTCAGGTTCAAACTTACAGCATCAAAAATACATCCACCCATCCATTCTTTGTAACAGCTTATCCTTTTCAGGTCCGTACTGAGTTTACTTAACTGTATACAATCATATAATCATCATATTCAATATAAACCCTTAATGTGGTTCTAATTTTGACCAAGTGCATTGTACTGTGCAGTAATCCCTGTCTTTAACATTGAATGGCTCAGTAAAGAGGCAGAAACAATCTGACAAAGAAAAGAGGGGGGAAAGCTAATTAAGAGATAAAAACCAATACATTAACACAAGAATAATCAAATAAATACATACTTTACTCTGCAGGAACCATAAGAGAGACAGTTGACAAAATTAGTATACTCAAAAGTGAATTAAAATATACAAAGTTTTCATTTCCAAATGGCTTCGACTCATAATTTCGTCAACTGTAATGCAACAAGCACATTATTATTGGATCATTTAAATTTCTAAATTCACTGGATTCTCTACAGAAATTATCCATGAAGTACACAGGGAAATGAAGAATGTGGCTAGAAAAAAAAGGTTAAACTTCAGTTATTTACTGGGTTTCTTACCTGAGCAAGTTTCATCATCATATGAGCAAAGACGTGCAGGAAACCCACAACGGCATCCCACAACCGGCTGTGGGCCAGAGACTGCTGGTTCCCGGTGCAGGGACCCTGACGGACACAGAAACACAACGTGGAAAATGTAGTAACATTTCAGTGCTTTCATGATGTTAGGAGATATATTTTAACATTGTCTTGTGTTTCAGAGTAAATCGTCTTTATATTAGGAGGCATTTTCAGTAGGGACAGAAGTTTAAAATCTAGCTTGTTTATTTTAACTGACTATAGTGTCTTGTTTTGGTTTGTCTGATGGTTTTAAGCTCGACTCAGTTATGGTTTGGTGTATGAATGTTTTCACCATTTTCTTTCCTAACCCTGCCCTAGCATGACCCAAGGAGTCCCCTTGATATCACATATTATACTTCAACACTATCTATCATTCATACAGGAACTATCTTACCTGGATGTACTCAGTCAAGCTGTTGAAAACCTGCTTAGCCACAGTCATTGCTTTGGAGAAATTCCTCTTGCCAGGCTCATCGATTATGTCTTTTCCTGAGTAGTACCAGTAAAAGTCACTGATCGACTCCTGTAAACAGGAAGGGGGAGGAAGGAAACATGTCACTTCTTTTGAATTCTAGCTTACTATGGAAGACTATTACTATGAATGCTAGATAGCACATTTATAAAATTCAATATATGTGACTAAACTTAACATTTTCTGAAATAAACGTATATGTGCTGGTTGACCAAACTTACGTATATATACAGAACAAAGATCAGAGAACCACTATCAGTACATCAGACTGACCTGTAGTCGAAGCAGGTAGTCCACAGTACAGATGATGACATTGATGGTTGTGGTGCTGCCTGTCTGGGTTCTCAAATAGTTCTGAAAATCTGAAAATGTAAACAAGATGTACTTTAAATGGCGTTTTCTACAATTCAAATACCATCAGTTTGTAAATAATACTCAAATATTATCTGAGATTAAAGAGTCTAATGCAGGATAAATGCGTCATCATTGTCTCCAACAGTACATTGTAAGGAAGTGAGTGAGCACTCTCCTTGCTGGAAGGTCACTTTAAACCATCTGGTGTTTGGTAAAGAAACTCACCGTTATTGTGACCCTCACAAAGAAGCTGGAGGAAGCGGAAGAGGTCACACGTAAATTCATCGTCCGCCATCACTTTCTCATCTGTGCAGAAGAGGAAATGTAAATTACTCTGTCCAAAAACTAAGTTTTAAAAGTCCCAGTACAGAGTATATGTGGACTCTGTACTGGATTCTGTTAGAATACACAGTGGTAAACAAAACTAAGCACAAGGGATTAGGTGTATTAAAAGAAGATACCAGTGTATTTTTACCTTTTTGTAAAAAACGTAACTCTTCATCCCGCTACTATTTAACATTTTAATTTTATCTTGCATAACTGTGCTCATAAATCTGAGCATTGTCTTCACACTCATGCAAGATATCTGTCATTATCTTTGCAGAAAAAAACAAACAAAACACATTTTACCAACAAAACTATAGTAAAAATAAATAAAACAATACACTGGTAAATATCTCCATCTTAACAAGTCCTTCTATCTCCTGTATTTGTTCCTAAAATTAAGTTTTTGGACATCAAGCAAAAAAATTCTGCCTTTTATGCAAAATTATTTCACCAGTTCCAAACACAAATCAGCTTTTTACAGAGTACAGTCATTTTTATTGAAACTAGTGCAGTGATATGTCTTACTGTTCATGATATGGACCTCATTTCTAAAAATAAAAAATAGAAAAAAATAATCATAAAAAGGAAAACTGCACTGGGAGTGAAATTATACCCAAGGTTTTTCTAATGTTAAGTTAAATAAGGCTAAATCTGAAACCAAAGGACTTGTTTAGACAGATGCTATACGCAAACTTGACAGTATTCAGATTAGATTTTAAGATTAAACATCAACTGTGTTAATAAAGAGTCAATACTGGTGAAATAGTGATTATGGTAATCCAACTTATTAAACATCTATTCATACACACTAAAAACTGCAAAATGCTTCAGATTTAGTAGTAAAATATTATCAATAAGCACAAATCATATCTAGAGCAGTAAATAAAACTAAAGCACACTGTGTGTATGTGTGTGTGTGTGTGTGTGTGTGTGTCTGAGACACTGATTAATGTACTGTATGTATGCTGTATGCATGTTTGTATGCAAGTGTCTGTGACTGTGTGTAAGTGTGTACACAACAGCGAAAATACCATCACCTCATACCACTCCCCTGCTCTCATTAGAACACGTTAGTGAAAACCACAAAGACCTCCGAGTTCCCGTCCATTTGTCAGCGGGAAAGGGCGGCTGAGGCTTCCATACTGACTCCACCTTTTCCTCCTGTTCCCTCCCCCAAACTTTACCTCTTTCTAGCTCTCCAGATACTTTTTTTTTTTTAACAGACAACATCTATTCAACAAAACTCAAACAGACAGCAGATCAAACACTTGTCACATCACATTGAAATGGACATGGAATACACGGATAACTGAAGACAGGTAACCAGGGAATAACAGATATATATATATATATATACAACTAAGGAAACACTTGTGACACAAATGTTGACAGTGAACACAGAAATACAGAGATAACTTCAAGGCACACCGTCATGCAGGACAGATCTACTGAACTCTGCAAACTCCAATAAGCTATGAGTATGTATGAAATATAAACTAATGTATATCTAATGCAGGAAAATGCAGAATCTGTGAATTAATCCCTGTTGTTGTTAGGGTGGAAGAAAAGAATGACAACTTATCTTCTAACAGCAAGTGAGTAGCTTTTTATGTTCACTTAGTATAAGTATGTTTGGATTTAAATATTGTACTTTTTTTATTACATTTTAAACTCCATGATTGCAAATACAAATTTTGTAGTGTTGTATTAGCATGCCATCAGAAACTGGCTACTTTAAAAACCGTCTTTGTCAAAAATGCACGAGCATGCTCAGATTTATCCGTGATGGTAAATAAACAAAACACAACTGCAGCGGTGATGCTGGGTTTCATATTTTCCTTTCAAAACCAACATGGACACAGTGCCGGGGGTTGAAATCTGTAATCATAGTGACTACTGTTAATTAACTCTGTATCTATAGAAAACAAACGTGCGGTATCACATACAACAGTCGACAAGTTAGGAGTACAAAATACATAATTACAGGGTACATGATGCAGCAATAGTTTGTGGTTTTATCACTCTTCAACAGTTTACGCCATCATGTCTTATGTACATTCAACATTAGGCAGTAGGAGCATACGTGGAATCAGCTAGAAAGCTCTGTTATGTGTAGCATTTCAGTGTTTATCTTTCTGATCTTGACTTCTTTATGTTAACATTTACTAATCTATTAAACCCCTGTTATTTATTTTCCTTTATGATCCACACTTTGTCACACATGCAACTCAGCAGACCTGAGTTTAACAGACCTGCTGAGACAGAGAGAAAGCCTTTGCTATCTTCTGTTTGATCAAATGCTATGCAAGATCAGCAACAAGCCTTTAGGTGTGGCACTTTTTTACTTTATTGTACCCTGTTGTACTTGGAAGATTACCTTAAAACGATCCGAAGTTTGAGGACATTTTAGGGAATGCAAGGATTTATATGTAGTGGTTTTTACACGGGTCTCGCTCTGTTGACCAAACCTGGACTTATTACAATTTATGGGGAGAACAAACTACATTTGATTTCCGCGAATACGAGATATACAGAGCCTACAGACAGTCCCAACTGCTGCCTGCAATTCATTTCAGAGTTTCTAGGACACAGGGTCAGTGTAGTTCTCTATGATCTACTTGAGAGAAGGAAGAATTAAATTACATTATTGCCTTTCCTTCTCGCTGATCAGTCACCAGACTGAGAGTGTCAGAGTTACAGTAGATCTGTGATAAAACACTCAAGGATGAGAATGAAACTTTACATTCAAATCAAGAGGAAAAAGGCAGAGATACAAGTACTGGTACTGTATAAGTACAGATACAGCAGCATTTGTATCACTGCAAGGTTTCCTTTATAATGTGACAGTGAGTGTAAAGTTTGATTTCAGGGTCCTTGAGCGTGAAATGAAATGCATATTAAGTTCACAGCAAGGGAAAGACTAGTCAGGTGATTAAGAGCTACAAGAGACAGAGAGGACAGAAAGGAGGGAAAGAGAGAAATAAAATATTTGAGAGCAAAGTTTCATTTACCACGTTCTAGCTTCTTATCTGAGAACCGTGAGGGCAGCAAATTGACGAATGGAAAGGACATGGGTATGAGAGGGTAAAGGGTTGAAACGGGCAAAATGAACGAGATGTAGGAGAGAGAGAAAGACAAAGAGGGACGCAGTGAGTTCAGGAATCTCATGGCTGTCAGCGGATGATAAACAGATCATCACCATACATCAACAGTCAAAATGTGTCATAACACTCTAAACACACTTACATGAAAACATACCTGCAACCCGGCATCTACAAACAGGCACACTCAGACACACACAAATGCAAACAAGAATAGACCATATACTGGAACTAGTATGGAATACTAATAATTTAAGGATATATAACAAACCAAGGCAAGGTGAAGTAGGAGAACAAAGATGTGGCAGTGTGCGTTTGTGTGTCACTGTGTTTAGATAGTGTGTGACAGTAAGAAGCTGTAGACCATACTCACTAGTGCCCTCCTCTGAAACCATCCCAAGTCCCTCTGCCTTGTTCTGTCTCTCAAATGCATTCAGGTCCAAAACGCTGTCGACATCAGATAGTCAGTTTAACAATATACAGTATCTTTCCTTCCAAATTAGCCCTTCTCAAAACAATGTTTGAAAGAGAACAGTCTTACAAACCTCAACCATAAAAAACAAAACAGGATAACAACAAAAATGTCACTTGAGAATCCGTTACAGACCTGCAGGTCTGCATCAGAGCCTGAACGCTAAGGAAGAATCCCACATCCTTTTTATCCTTCAGGTAGTCCAGCATTCTCTGCACACAGGCAGGAGGACAGGACACAAAACATTTTCTTGTCAATGGAAATCTACTGCAGAGATTAAGATGGGGTAATCGTGTAATATGTATGTAAAGCTGTGATAAGGTGTGTTTACCTGCTGTACATCACTGTTGCCTCCGTTGAGGATGGAGATTCCTAGTTTAAGTGTGGAAGAAACCATGACTCCAGGTTCGCCTGAAATAAGCATAGATGTCAGTGTGCAACAATGGTTTTGGGGAGAGATAGATCATCTCTGCCATCAGAATAAATATTTTATATTATCATCTATCATCATAGCATTTTGATCTAATTTGGACTAAACCTGGGGAAGAGCAATGACATACACCGATCAGCCATAACATTATGACCACCTGGGCACCCTGGTGCGCTGCCTAATATATCTCACCTGCTGACAAGTGCAATGAGAATGAGATAATCAGTGTTATTGCTTTCAGATTTGCCCAAATAGATTCATCATTCATGGGAAATTGGGCATATAATAGTTACCGCTAAAATGTGGGTAGCCTGTAGTGAAATAAGTGATATCAACATAATGGTCAAAGTGACAAAAATGTCTCTGTGCATATGCGTGAGTGGGTGGCCATTAAGGTATAGCAGCTACCTTTGCAGGCGCTGATCATCTGTAGCACCATCTCTGCAGCCCCACGGTTGTGTAGACGGGACTGCTGGTACAGAAGTCTCTGTTTCTCCATCTCCTTTTCCTGTGGAGCAGAACAGGAGGGACACAGCTGTAACCCTGCCAACATGGGCTGCACTTCCCCCCGCATTCACTCACACACAAACAAACACACACATCCTCATTCTCTATCCTAAATGTGAACATCCACTGACTGCACAAAGCTGATGGCAACATACACGACATTCCAGTTTGTATGTAAGTTATTTTTGACAAATAACTTCTGTATCTCATCAGGTATGTCCTCATAATGACGTTGCCAGATTTGGCACTATGGTATCTCCTAGCGAAATGTGCCGTTGGTGCTGATGTTGGGCACTGATGTATGTTTACAACATGTATTTCTTTATTACTTAAGACTGAGCTAGGCTTGCTGCATCTTGTCTTTCTGATAAGCTAGTTGAAAGTGTTTCTAATTTTCAATCCTTTCACCAAGATGTTATTTAATATTATTTTCCACAAATATTGAATTATTCCTTTTATGGTCCCGAATTAACCAAATTTAAAAAAACAAACAAACATTGTCTTGGTGATGTAAATACTTAGACTCATTGAAGATTGTGGCTCATAAGCTGGCTGCAGCACTGGCCCTTTATTCATGGAAAAGTCAGATCTAAAAGACTACAACAAATATAGATACAATACAGGAACGAACACACACACACACACACACACACACACACACACACACACACACACACACACACACACACACATTCTCTTCCTTTGGAACACAATGTGTATTAGTGATGAATTCAGTTATTCCAGCTCTTGACATCTTCCAGAGGCAGCAAACATTGAATGGCAGCAAAACATTTCTTCCCAGAGCGTAAACACACATTTCAGACATTCTTACGAGGAAGCAACAGTAGTTGTCTGAGTAAGACAGCATGCATATCCTACTTCCAACAGTACAACTCAGTGTGAACTATATTTCCCTACAGTTATGCTACGTGCAGCAGCATCATGTGGCTCCTGTCTGTTTTTAAGTTTAACCACTACGTGTAAGTCTGTGAACTAGAGGTGAACATAGGAAGGCATTTACTTGAATTGACTTTGAGTATCATTTAGGTAATTAGAACTGGACTCTTGTGAAGTCATAACAAGTGCCTCCTGTAAGTACTGTACTTTGGGTTTACTTTCAGCAAAAAAAAAAACAAGTCTTAGATATTGATAATTAATGTTCCAGATAATCGATTACCTTTCAGTTAAATCAATTAGAGAATTTGATTTAATATCTAATTGCAAAATGTTTTGAAAAAACAATTTCACTCTGAACCAAATAACAATTTGTTTGTATTGTATTAATTACATTTATTGGCAGATATTGCTTACTGTTTGTTAATATAACATTCTTAATATCTGCTGTGAGATCTTCTGTGTAAAGTTTTTATTAAATTAAAACAATTATACAGTACTATTATACTATTACACTGTACGGTGTAATAATATATTATACTTCTTTAATGCTGCTCTTCACTGCTGTGCCCCCTGTACTGAACTTCACTGCCCTATATTATACTACAATACTGTACATTACTCCCTTTCTTGCAAATGACACAGTACAGCTGCTATGAACAACCATCCTGTTGACAAAAGAGGTTAGATTTGACCCACCCACTGCATACCATGCATAAAGCCCCACCCAAAGCACCCAGAACTGATTCTACCCCTCCCTCCGCCCCCCTCCCTCGTAAGCCTGACTGTGTTTAAAAAGATTACGGAGCAAATTTTCTCTGGTTATAGAGGTTTATGCTCATCTTTCGAGCAAATGATGTGTCTTTGTGGTGAGTGAAAAGAGATTGTATGTGATTATAGGTGTGAGTGTGTGTGTTTGTGTGTGTCTGTGAGTGTTGTGGTGTGTGCTTGCGTGCGTGTGTGTTTGGATTTGGGACAATGTATGTACGGCTGACTGTGCAGGCTTTTACTGTATTCCTTGGTGAGCACAGAGAGGGAGACTTGTTAAAAGTTGTCCAATTCAAAGTAAAGACAAACAAAATCAGTTAGTTGTTAGATTTCAAACTAGAGTTATCAGGTGAGCCAGAAGAGTGAACACAGCCAAATTAGCAGGTGAGTACAGGAGGATGTGAGTCAGGGAAGGGTGGTGCAAGTCTGGAAGAGACTCACTACAGATACACAAGATCAGCACAAGAGAGCTGGTTCTACGGTTAGGAAACCTGCTGCACGGCTTGGCTTGATATATATGATCAGTTTCCAAAAGTAGCTGCTCAATTAAGTCCTGGATGGCAACTTCACATTTCTGAGCACATATCAGACACCAAAAAGGAAGAGTAATGATGTTTAGATGATGAAAATAAACCTAAGAATCAACACTGGAGGGATTCTTCTGCATTAAGGAATTTGCAATGCAAATGGTTGTAATGTCACCGTCCAGGAAAAGCCATGGATCTCTATAGCTACAACATCACAGTGTCTACACCTGGCTTTTGAGGCAAAACAAATCATTGAGATATTCATTCAAATTACAAGTCATACGAAGGGGTTGAATTACAAAGGATTTGTTTTTCTGGGTACTCATGAGCTTGTTTGTCCATACTAACTATGCAGTTGCATCAAGGTTTTTTGCTGGCTAAGTTTAATGACACTGCTAATATGGGCTGTTTGGATCTTACTGGTTCTGTTTAAAATAGCATTCTGGCAGAAGAAGTTATATAAACTAAAAACTTTTAAGACCCAACAACATATTTCCCTTTAAATTCAAACACTTGCATTTTATATATTTTATTACTTATATACTTTGTAGTACTAAGTGGCTCTTTATTTTGCACTTCATTGTCTTTAACTGCTGCTGTACCTACTTAAGCATTTAGCAATTACCTGTAATTTACGGTAAACTTAGTCAATCAACCCGTAATAATTCAGAAGCACAGAAGACTTGGAAATAGTGATTCTGAAATTATCCAGCTAGCAAAGACTCAGTGGTTTGTTTTGACCTGGGTTTCATTTTGTTGTCTTTAGCTGCACCATCTCTCTGCACTCAAGTCATGCAATTTAGGAAATAAAACAAATTGAGTCTGCAACATTGATCCGACTGGTGGGCCAGCAAAGGCATGCACAGGTCAGTCCACCATAGCAGGAAATAGACAAAGTGGTGTGAGTGGACGAGAGAAAAGACAGGAAGAGAAAAAATAGAAATGGTGGGATTGGGGGGGGTGTGCCGAGTGTGATGTCCTGGTGTGGTCACTGCGTGGGGAGTTGCTTCTCCGCTGACTCCCCTGTGTCCCCTCCCCTGGTCCCCCCATACCATCTCTGTCTGTCGCACCTCAAAGGATGGCTCATCCCCCTCCTGTTCTCCCCCTTCGTCCTCCTCACCAATGTGACAGCTCTGGAGGGAGATGAGAGCGAGTCAAGGACAGAGTATGACATGTCGTAAGATTTAGCAACCTTACTCCAGATTACAGTCTCTCAAAGTTTTATAAAACAGGTAGAAAACCTTAAAAAACTAATTCATATGTTGTAGCTGTTTTGGCTCCCAAAAGGTGGATGAAAATGTGGATTAATTATGTTTAGATTTAAAGTTAATTAAAAATAAAGGTAATTAAAGCAATTTTTGGGAAGGTTCTGGTTAACCTGGTTACATAATAGTACTACTACTACTATTATATAGCAACTACTAATACTTAATCACACACTTTACATCTCAAGACATTGTGCTCATGAACCCAGGATGATTAGTGTGATTGAGTGTCTTACCTTTGCCATAATATCAGCATAAGACATATACAGATGGTCAACGTCAAGTTTACTGCAATGAAAGAGCACATAACAGCCATAAATGAGTTTCACTGAGGAACAGGTAACAAAGAGGCTGCAGAAGAAGCAACAGGCTCACGTCTTTTCTGTGAGAGCTGTGCGGCTGAAATGAAGAATCAGCTGATGAAGGGGGTCAGGCTTCGTCTCAGTCTCCTCTTCCTCTTCCTCCTCTTCCTCCATGGCTTTCTAATTTCATTATTGGAGTTAACATGAATCATGACAAAACCTTAGTATAGACTGTGGACAGCATGCCATTCATGTCAATTGTACGGCGCAAGATTAAGTGGAGGATAACTTACTGATAGGTCGTCAATCATCTTGTCCTCAAATGAGTAACCCTCGGTCTCTAACCAGTTGCGCTTGTAGGCATCCAAGAACATGTTGGTTGCTCTGTGCCTGTGAGAGGAGAAGTTATGAAGACCAGATTCAGGAGGGTTGAAATGGATCACGTAAAGCCTTCAGATTGTTTAGTCATTGAGAATGAAGGGAATCATTACGTGGGGATGTTGTACAGGGGTGTCATCCTGAAACAGGCCACCACAGCCCTGCGGCGCTGTTTGGACAGCAGCTTGTGCCACACCATTTTCTTTGACTTGAAGGGATGCTCAGTCTAAAGCAAAGAAACATGTCTACTGAATAAATCTTTTCTTTTCTAACCAAATAATGCTCCACCTTGTAGACATGTCATGTGCATTTGCTCGTGTCCATACTCACCACCTCAATGTGGTAAAGGACAGCAGACACCTCTTGTACCCTTTTCACCACCTTTTCAGGGTCCTCGGCATCTTCAGCCTTTCCAGCCATCTCCTTATAAAGAGACATTTGCCAGCGCATAGCTGGGTCCTCCACCTGAAACCAATAAATCAGTCAAATATGTATAATGATATTTACAATGGAATTTCTTCTTTAATATGTAAAACAACAAAAAAAGTCTACTCACCTTCCCTTGCAGATGCAGATTGTTGGTCAAGAACTCTCTAACCTCTTCATCTGTGTCTTTCTACAAGGGAAGACACTAATATTCAGGGGATATTGATAATGTATTTCTTTACTACACAAAAAGAACAGTATACTGATGTTGTTATGTCTCAGTTCTAATTCCTAATGGAAAAGTTGAACTCCATGATTTTGGACAAATGTAACTTTAAAGGGCTTTTTTTTTTTACATGCTTAGATATATAAAATGGTAAACCTTTTTCCAGTTTTCCTATGTTGGGACAAAATACAATCAGTGGGTTGGGTTCAAACCCATCAAAGTACCAGTGAGTATCTGATCTTGGCCAGATTGATGAGCTCCTGGTCTGCAGGAGAGCACATATTGAGGCCGATGGGAAGCAGCTTCTTTAATGCTGCCACGATAAGCGAGGTCTGCACAGAGTAGCGATCCCCCCGCCGCTTCTTCTTGGTACGCTCCTGCTCTGAGCCTCCAGACTAAAGAGAGAAATAAAAGTTTAGACCCATTCACCACTGTTCCATTTACCAGCCTCATACGCCCTCACAATACAAAAATCTCCTTTTCAGGAAACATTTTTGTGACATCAGAGGCTTGAGCATATTAAAGAAAAAGTAAAATAACATAAAACAGGATATTGATACAATGAGATTGCAGAAACCAACTGCCCAGTTACATTGTACGCAGTATCACAACATGCTCGTAAAGTTACTAAATGACTAAGTGAAAGTATTTTTTTTTTTATCAGCTGAAATCCGACAGACCAGCAACATTTTCTTCATCATCAGCTTCTGGTGGAGTCTCAGGTGCTTCATCGTTGCATCAGCTACCGTTGTTACACACAATGCAGCCTCACTGTTAGTAGTGCAGTGGCCTGACAGGGCACATCCTGTCCATTGGATAGCACACAGAACAGCACAAGTCTATGGGGTCAGCACCATCGCCCTGGAGCTCTTCTCACACACTCCTGTCCTGAGGCTGCCAATGCTCATTACTGACTGTTGTCTGGCC
Organism: Dicentrarchus labrax; assembly: GCF_905237075.1. Taxonomy (NCBI): domain Eukaryota; kingdom Metazoa; phylum Chordata; class Actinopteri; family Moronidae; genus Dicentrarchus; species Dicentrarchus labrax. The sequence continues at coordinate 28,935,885 of NW_026136704.1, read as the reverse complement.
TCACAGCACCCCCTCTGCCGTCAGTGTGCATGGTGTGTGTATGTGGGTAAACCTGCTCTTTGGGCAGAGAGAGGTGTTGTTCTGGTCAGGTAACAGAAGTTACTACAGTAATGCCCATCTGGTAGCCAAGGAGAGGAGGTTTTTCTTATTTATCTTACTCCAACCACGAAAAAAACATCAAACAGTGATTAGGTATTCAATGACTTTAATGGTGTCAATGAATTAGACATGGAGGGACGAGTCCAGTTAGTATATATGGTGACAGCTATCTGGTGATGTCGAGCTAGCTTCAGTTTCCCCGACAGATCCAGCTGGCTACATACGCTGCTGATAAAGCAAGCGGATCAAATGGTCACAGCAAAAGATGGTATGGCTTTTTTGTGTAAATAGGTAGTGAACACAAAGCCAGTAAAAATATGGAAAAAAGAGAAGAGTCCCCCCTAGCGCCGGAATCTTTACCACAAAGCTGAAAGAAATCCAAGCATCAGTAATAAAATTTCAACATCACAGATGGCACAATAGCATTGGGCTCCACAACTGTATCCAACAGGGACGATCTAAAGGCAAACTGTTTATTAATCAAAGAAAATAGGGTGATGGTGCTCGGCTGCAGGAGTGCACACACCAAATTAAATACACAACTGCTCAGCCGAGCACCATGAAACCTCTCAGGCCACTACGATCTACAGCAAAGAGCTTTCATCAAGCCACTCCAGACCCCTACTCACACATATACAAACACACACATAAAGACGCACATACACGCACACTTAAATATCACTCAAATACAATCATAAATATGTCACAGAAAACATTCTTACTATAAATGCTTTCAACAAAATCAGTATAATTTCACCCTTAGATATGGATTATTATAATATTTCTTTTACTAAAGTGTCTATTAGGTACTGTATGTGTCTAGTTGCTCTTCTATAGTTTCTATTTTATTCTATTCTTATTTTTATTTTATACACTTTTAAATTATTTGCTTAGTTATATGTATATATATGTATTTATCTATACTTATTTCTGTCCCTTTCTGTTCTGTCTGTTGCTATAACACCCAAAATACCAATCTGGAATCAATAAAGGATCATCTCATCTTATCTTTGTGAGCTTGTGACAGTAACTATGTGTTTATTACCATGTTTGTGTGTATGTATGTGTGTGAATATTGGGGTCTGTGTGCAAGAAGTGTGGTAATCCATGGGAGAGCTTGATGAAATGCCTCCCCAAACTCAGAGTGCCATGCGATCAGCACAGCTCTCGTGCACAAACACAGTCTAACCTCTCCATCTCCGGCCTAGTGGCCCAGCGTCCAACCCCGACACAGGATATAAGGAGAAAACACAGTTAGCGACACTCCTACTACTGCCTAAGCACTAAACACTGCCACTTACATTGTCCTGGCAAAGGATGATATTGATTATGTAATAGCTTATTACTCTCTAACATCTCTAGAAAATAATTCTTATACACAGAATAAAATAATTTACCTGAAATTCTTATCCATAACAACTTAAAGGAAAGAAAGGAACAGCTGAGAATAGATCAAAAGGGGTTTCTTTTTAAATCTTTCCCTGCTTGGAATGGGTGGTGTTAGTTGAAATATTAATTATTAGGGTTTAGTTTCTTAATGAGATCAAGATATGGAGTAAGCAAATAAAACATCTAACTAAGTAACAGGCTATCTTTTACTCTGCCATTTGTCTGCTTGTCCACTCTCACCTTGCTCATCTTGCTCTTGCTGTCAGCAGTCAGGAAGGACATGTTGTTGATCTCATTCATCACCACAAAGTTCTGCTCCTCCCTCTTAAAGTTCTGTGATAAATAAAACAAGTTGTGTTTTATGTTAGATGGGAAAGGGACAGAGAAAAATCACAAAATAGAAAAAGCAAAACACAGAACTCACATGGGATTTGGACCAGAAAATGAAGACCTCTCCCACCATCCTGAAAAGTTCCTCTGCATCGGGGTCCGGACAGGTCAACCACCTTGCCCTACAGACAAAGAGAAATATGGCAGCAATGGATTAAATTACAAGTATATATCAACTGCAATATACTGTATATGTCCTTTTGACAAATAGGAGTGGATTTATCTTTAAACTTGCTTTAAGGAACCACAAGCACCACCAAGTGCAGTACAAACAAATACTGTATGTTCTCTCTTTTTCTTTTGACTGTTTAAGATGCTAATACTGATGTTGCCTATTATCCCCTCTTTTATATGCTAAGTCTGAAGCTTTGCCACCTGAGAATACACGAAAAATTGGTTTTTCATGCTGTTGATGTCAGTTTAAAGAGTAAACACTGATAGATATTTTAAAGTAAAATGTGTTCTGGTGTAGTCACCCCATAAAATATAGCAATGATGTGTCGATCAAAGTGACTCAGGAGAATAGTGTCCAATAAATTGTAAACTGTAACACTAACAATGTACAGGAATAATGCAACATCAATTATGTGTTTCGATAAGTTACCTGTTATTGTCCACGTAGCGAATGAGCAAGGGGTAGAGCGCATACAAGTCCCGACACAGCACAGCAAACTCATCTCGTATGGTCCCATTTTCACTGTCCACTTCAGTTTTCCCCTCCATGCGCAGCTGGTCCTCCTCGGCCACCACCTTCCCACTGCGCTTCTTCAGCTTTTCCATGGTGGGGATGAAGTGGGATTTCAGCATCTCTGGTTTAGCCCTGCTTACGATAGGCTGGGCGAACACTGGACACAGAGAAGAAGAAGTGAGCACAGTTTTCTCCAAATATGTGATGAACAAAATATTAAATGTAATTGTCTATAGTGATTCACAAATTCAAGTAATAAAGTATTATTAGAACTCTTATTTTGAAAAAATGCAGGATTAACTATGAAAACTGAAGTTGCTTCCCACTGACACGTTAAAGTTGCCTCACAAGCAACCATATATGGCACAATCATAGAGGTCCACTGGAGAACCGCCCTCCATTATGGTAGCCAGAAGATGTCTCACATCACCTGAAAACCTTCTGGCTATTTTGAAACTTCTGCTCACTGACCTGCCAATCTCTTCATCCAGGAGGCCTCATCTATACCCAGGTTGTTAACCACGATCTTCATGATGCTACCCAGCAAATGGTTAAGCTGCTCTGAGGTGACAGAGGTGCAGATCTGACCCTCCAGCTCTGGGAAATTCTCTGTGCCCCTCTCCCACCAGCGTGGGAGGTAATTACACAACATGGGCAGGGTGATCTCAATCACATGGGGCATTTCTGTGTAGCGAGCCCCAGACTCAGCCAGGTCATGAATCTCCTTCATCAGGACTTCCAGCTCTGGGATGTCAGGGCACAGCTCCTCCACTTGGTTGGGAAGACCCAGAACTGAGAAAGGAGCGAGAAGACAGAAGAAATAAAAGGTAAGAAAACAATTAACTATTGACAAAATGTAAAGGTAATGTTGTGCCAGAAAACAATGCAAAATGCTAAAACCCACTGGCTCTCTCTCTGGGAGTCTTGGTGGTGTAAACAGAAAATGCGTTGAACTCATTCAGTGCTGGCTCAAGGAAGGCCACTGGCATAGCAGCTGCTAAGTGGGCCAAACACTCGCCAAGAGCAGGCCGCTGTCTGCACGGGAGAAAAATACCACAAAATGTCTTCATAAAATCAAGTATCAATGCACAATCAATCTTTGTACGCAAAACATTAAAATGTTTCCCTGTTAAAGCCTGTTTATGCAGTTTTCCCTATGAACAAGAGAGTAAAGGTAGAGGATATAAACCTCTGATTGTTCGGCTATATAAATTAAATTAACTTCATTTGATAATTAAATCCTCTATATTGCAAACTGGAAACTTAGAATTGCTTATTTGTATACTCTCATAGATTTACAGGAGTCTCTACTCACTTCTCTACATGTGGAGTCTTCACGGTGCCCAAAGAGTAGATGCTGCACATAAGACGATAGCAGGATATTTGCAAGTCGTCCACTGAGGATGTAGAGAAGAGAGGCATTGCATTAGCTTTGAGTCAGTCATTTGTGTCACTGAGTCCAGAACCATATATTTCAACAAATGATGAAGTGTTCAGTGTTCAATGAAGAGAAGCACTTCACTCACTCATGACGTCATCTCCAAACTGGTGCTGGGCGATGTGGTCAAACAGTGAAGTGAGGACTGGCAGCAGGGCAGTGGTGGTGTAGTTGATGTTCTGAGACACACCCTTCACCTACAGGGAAGCACACACATACACAAATACAGATATCAGTTTCACAAGAAAACTTAACAAGAGTGGAAAAACAACGCAGTACAGCGTGGTCTCTGACCTGGTTTCGACTGGAAACTTTGCCTAGTTTCAGATTCTCAACCATCTTCTCAATGTCATCTGCAGCACTCTCAAAGAACTGTCGCAGGCCAGCCTTAACAATCTCAGGGCCTGATTTCATAACAGTCCTTGAAAAGAAGGACACAAAAGAATAGTCAAAAAATATATATATGAATATATAAATATATATATAATCGAATAAAAAAAAGCTATTTTCTTTCTGCCCCGGGATGTGCTGGTGTGCTGGGAATGTGATATGAATAGATTGTAAGTTACCTGGCATCCAGTGATCGTGAGAGGATGTGCAGACAGTTTACCACTGCACCTGCATCTGTTCCTGAAAACAGGACAACAAAGATGTGTTGTCAGAGCTGCCCTACTGTACAAACCCACTTTCTATTACTTTTAATTTATTAAAAAGGACAGATTTATCTCATCACAGATACTCTACATTACATAACTGAGACAACTTATACAGGTAAATATGGAACAGTTGCACCATATATCGCTACACTGTGCTACATACTCTGTTAAAACTGATTTCTTAAGTGCAATACGACCATTTTGCGGTTTGACTTGGGTACATTGCAAGTGGTAGATCAGTTACAGTGATGCACTTTGACTATTATGTACCATGTGATGATGGGGGAAGCAAGCTAAAGGGCACAGGCTCAGTGAAGTGTGAAGTGCTTGCCAGTGTCTAGTGACCACTGGTTACATAAGAGTGACTGACTATTAAAAACATATGGTGGTGAAGGGGGAGGAAAGTGAGAATAACGCATATACCACCTCTTATAAGTCAGGCTGAGAACACATCACAGAGCTGCAGCACAATGCTGTCTGCGGACACCTGACACCACTACAGACATTCATGCTCAAATCACTCTCAGTTATGAGTAACAGTGACAATTTGAGTCTATGCCTTAAAAGCAAAAAAGACAACTTTTTGTTGGGGCCAGATGTATAAATTATACGTCCACACAAAAAAACTTGCATATGGCATTTCCCGCACATAAACTGGTATTTATCGGTGAAGAAAGTGCGGTGATAATGTGCCCACCTCGTGCATACTTCACACCAGGCGTAGACACAATTTTCTAGAGATAGATGTGGGTGATACAATACCGTATGTTAAAGTGGACATGAAACACAAGCTAACCTTGTAGTAAAACATTGTTTGTTTAGGTGGTTTGCCAATTGAACTGATTGTGTTTTTATTTTTGCAGTGTGCACAGTGTTCTGTAAAATATCAAATAAAAGGCTCATCTATAAACTGAATAACTTATTTACAAGTGATGAATTTCATTCTTTTTAATTACATCTGAGCCTTGCCTGTTAAAGATAGTTTCATTATATCCTGAATTTTCAAGCACTTTGTAAAGTCTGTTTCGATATGAGCTCCTGAAATCACTGATAATCTTTTTCACATTTAATGAAGATTTAGATATTATTGCTAGAGCTGGTTTGCAGATACATCTAATAAATTAATGGTACGGGTGCTATAATTAGCCAAAGCTGTGCGTAATGGTTGCATGCAATGACAGCTGTTCTGGTGGTGTTGGAGAACCTTGTCAACACTTTTTTCGACCTCTGACAGGTCAAAAGGACCTTTAAGCGCGTTTCTACTTTCATTTAGGGATAACTGTGGGAGTGGAAATGAGGCTCCTGCACATGTACCCAGTTCCACAATGATTGAGATTAATAAAACAGAACCAGGCATACATGCAGCTTTACATATCTGACAAAAATAAGGCATAATGCATATTTATGTCTTTGTGCATACAGAGTTTTAGTTGTGAATCTAAACAGAGTTTTATGCATCTGGCCCTATCTTGCAGAAAACATCAAAGCCAAGCAGAAGATGAGCTAAAGAGAGAGAAGCATTAGACAAGGAGATCCAGTAAGAAGGGAGGATGAGAGGATAGACTAAAAGTGAATATGTGATACAATGCAGGTTAGTATATAAATAGGAAGGTAGAAAGGAAAGGAAAGATCTGGAGAAATAAAAAGAAATTAGACAGGAAAACAATGCGACAGGGATGGTGACAGGGCATAATGCCACCATGCAGATTCCTTACCAAAAAGAGATACTCTGTGCCTCACCAAAGCAGCCAACTTACAGAAGATACTGAGGTAGGAGGAGAAAAGAGGAAAGGTAGGGAGGATGGTAAGGGGAAACAGGGCAGGAAAGATGTTTGGAGTGACACAGAAAGCAAAAGGGAGGTCAAGGAAATACAGGATATTGAACAATAGGAAAGAGATGGATAGACATGGAAGAGGGAGTGGACAGACACTATCACACGAAAGTACTGTACTAAAGGAAGGGGATATGGTATAGAGTTCAAGTCAAATAATTCAGAGAACAAACCAGTCTTTAGAATAACCTTTTCTTACTGCACATACCTTGCAATCATCTCCTTCTCCTTATTGGAGGAATGTCCTCCACTGCCCAAGACTTTAGCAGGAGTGGAGAGGAAGTAGAGGCAGTGATTCTTGAAGTATTGATTTACAAGTGGCAAAAGGATCTATGCAAAAAAACAACCCAAGATTAAATATGAATTACAGAAAATAATAACTATAATAAGAAATACACTGTCACGACCAAACAGCTCCCATCTCTCTGTGTTTGGGGGCTGCAGGGTGGCGTAGAGAGAATACAGAGGAAACTGGAGCATTGATCTTAAAACTAGCAATTTTGAAGAAGAATCTTATCTATTAAAGTGTATTTCACCAAGACTCTTAATCCCTGCGAAGTCTAAGGTGAGGTTCTGTTGCTACTCATGACCTCTGAGTTCTCTGTAGAGGCAGATAAGGGAAAAAAAGAAATCAATAAAAGCAACTAACAGCTCACCTTGGCAAAGAATTTGATCTCTTGTTCATGTGGTGACTTCTCCACTCTACCACTGCTAACAACAGCCTCTGTTAAAAATGGGAATTAAAAATAAGATAGCTCTCAATTAAAAAGTGCATGTTTAAGTAAACAGTACACAATAATGTGCGACGCCCATGATGATGTCTTTGTCTCTCAAACCACAGTACCAAGATGAGCAATGAACTCCTGGGCGATGTCCATCCATTTCAGAAGCTTCTGAAGGAAGCCATAGGCAAAACGCTTCTCAATGGAGGAAATGTCCTGCTCCATGTCCTTCATTCCCCTGAAGAAGGAGGGAAGACCGAGTAAAAATTGAAGACAGAAAGAGAGAAACACAGACTAGAACTAGCATAGGAAACGATAATCTTAAAGTGAAATGATGAGAACACCCCTGCTTACCTTGTCACAGCGTATCCGTTGAGCTGGAGGAACTTGAGCAGGTCCTGGGCCTTCTCCCTGTCCCTGGCCTTCTCCTTAGCCGTCAGGGTGTCATAAGGCACAAGCAAAGGATGGGTGCCACCACCTAACAAAGACAACAAGTCATTTTTGGACTGGGCACTACTAGAAACAAAATTCTCAGTTGAGGATGTGTAATAGAAAGCCGCTCTTACCTTTGGCCTGTAGCTCCATCTTCTTTTTCCTGCCCCAGGTGTTGTGATAGTTCTCAGCCAGCTGCTCAGCCATAGACTGCATGGAGAGGGGTAGAAAATTAAATTGTCAAGTTCCTGATAAATGTCTGACCAAATATAAGACCTATCAGTGCCGTGACAGAGGTGACAGAAAGATACATACCTGCAGCTCTCTGGACAGGGCCATGGCTGTGATATCTATTGGCTGAGGGTTGTAGCCGTGACTGGGATCATAAGTGGCCTGAAGACAGAAAAGATAAAATAAGCCTTTATTGATCTGCAGAAGGGAATTGCAGGTGTTACAGCAGCAAAAGTACAGAAATAAATACAGATAAATGGAGAAAACTAAATCTAATTAGATGTTTATAAAATTAAAATTAAAAATAGAAACTATACAAGAGCCTTATTTAATTACACCCAAGTGCATTATGTTTAGGGATATTGATATCAGTGGGGCAATAAGTATGTTACTGCTACTGTTAACACTAGGTCTCATTATTTTCACCCTCTTTTTAGGCCTGGAGGGACAACTGAGTTCCACATTATCACATTATTCCCATATTAAATAATAGAATTTAGGTTTAATAATAGGGGTCAAGACAGATGAACACTGAAAAAAGCAAATACTGAGACACTCCAGACCAGTAGGAGATCCATTATTGTATTGGCGTGCCCTTTTATAAGAACTATCGATTCCAAACAACACAGCATCAAACATTCTTTGTACACGTTGTACCTGAGCAGTTTGAGAGATCTTGCGTGTGGCGGCCTTCTTCTCGACTTCTCCCTCTCCATCCCGGGCTTTCTCCAAGGTCCACTCCCAGGCCAGCATGGCTTTGACGGATTCTTTGATGGGCCAACGATAAATCTCCTTGTCCTGAGAAACAGAGAGAAGATTAATTTAAAAACTCTGTCTGTCTGTGAACATGTTAAACATATCGATTGGGCTCTGAAATACTGGTGGTACTGTGAAAACATATTTTGGCTACAGTTTAGTACCTGTGTGCAGATTATTGGGATTCAGACCAGACAGAAGGTACATTACCTTTTCAGAGAACGTTTTGTATGGCCTGAGCATTGGATGAGTCTTAGCATTCTCGTCTAACACCTCTCCGTAGGTCCAGTTGTTCTGAATCTGAAAATTGATTTAACCATTGAGATAAACATTACATAGTACCAACTATTTAGAATAACAAATAGGAACTTGATTTATAGCTGACGATTTACACTTTTCATAACTGACCTTTTCAAAAGCCCATTTGTCATGAGTGTGCTCTGCATACTTGTTGATGAAGGCATCCAGCCTCTCTGGGATAATGGTGCTGTGAATAGATTAACTCACATTTAAAACACAGGTTATGAAGACTATTCACTGTTAGCTAAACTTAACTTTACAGTGTCTTTATCAGCTTGTATTAACCAGTAAATTAAGTATAGTTAGCACTGTTAGTCCTTCGGTCACGTGTCCACCCACACGTTTTTTCACTGAAATTAGATACTGATTAACATTTCTGACAACATAAAAAGTGCAGAGTTCAAATAGTGAACTTCAAATTTTCATAATTGATCAGCTGCTCATTATACACAGAACCCAAACAAGTATTTTCTAAAAGCATTAACAAGGGTATAAGAACAAAATCTGAATTCAAGAGCTTCAAACTAAATGTATAAACATAAAATGTATGTATTAATGTTTTGCTGTTGTGTTGTTGCAGCATCATTGTGCATTAAAGGACTTTAAATAAGTATTTAAACTACATCATACTATATCATTATGTACTTTTTTGTTTTTTTCCTGTAACTATTTTTGTACTGTCTTGTATTTTCCTGCTCACTTGGTGGTCTCGACCGGTTTGGGATCAAAGTTGCCTTCAGCATCCACAGAGGCCTTTTTCTCAGTGTGAGAGGAGAAGGTGGCATCCACATAGTCAGGCGGGATGGCTCCTGCTATAGCACAGAGGCAGGGCATGGCGATCTTGAAGAGCTCGGCATCAAATTTCTAGAGTTCGGATGACATCAGAGAAATCATGAGCTTTAACCCTGAGCAATTGTGTGGTATAAACACTGTGGGTGGGCACCAAGATATTCATCTCTCACCTTGTGTGCCAAAGATTCAAAGATTCCCCAAAAGAGTTTACGAGATAGATGCAGCTCCTCCTCTGAGGTCTGACCGAAATTAGCCCATCCATTAGGCAAGCAGTAGTACTTCCAACAACGCTCATAGTGATTAGTCAGCAACTGAAAAAATTAAATCAGAAGGAAATATAAATGGTGACATTTTAAAATATATGGCACTCATAACTAAGCACTTTTAATATTATGAAATACACAGGCAAACCTTGAGAGGCATCTTTGCATATTCATTGAGGATTGGCACATCAAATACCAGCCGTCTAAGTAGATGCTGCAGCATGGAGGGTCGGAGGTACCTGTGAATGTCAAAAGAATCAAAACTCTTCATGAAGAATGTAACTGTTTAAAATGGGATATTGTTTCATGTAGTGTCGGGGTCAAATATTATTGAGCAATCTGTGGCAAACTGGCTGTCTCTGTGCTGTCTTGTAAACTATGTTTCCATTCTAGTCAGATCTCAAGAGATTTCCTGGTTAAATAAATTAAATATACCCAATTATCATTTCCATTTTTCTAAATTGGGGTTAGTACTGACTTGCAGAGCGACATGAGGCACTCCTCAATGACATCCCTCTGAGCCTTGGTAAGGGCTCGTCCGCGGGACAAACGATAGATGGTGTGGAGCATGGAGTCGATCATGATGGCCCGGTGGTCCGTCCCAGCAAACAACGGGGCACACTTGGTGAGCAGAGGCAGAACAGCCGAACAGAGGTAGCGGTTCAGTGCCAAGGCCATTTCAGTCGTACTGAATGCCACCTATAATCAGAGACAGAAGAATCAACATACAGATTTCTGAAGTTGACAGAAGTGAAATATATTTTGCTGTTTTATTTGCCATCTGTGTCTCTTCCTACTCACCGTGTCCAGAGAGGCAGCAGCTCTCATGTCGGGCAGGAAGCCAACCTCCAGGACATGAAGCAAGAAGTCCTGGTTTTCAATACCGTACACTCTATCAAGGAACAGCACCATGGAGGCCTTGTGGTCTGGCACAAAACTGGCTGACATCTTAGGCTCAATAATCTGACCATCTGTGGTTTCGACAGAAGAAATAACATGCACAGGAAGACGCCAAAATAAGCCCAAAGATTGTACATTGACACAGTGTCCATACATAATTCCAAATTAGTATCTAACCTTTGCCGTAGGAAGGAATTTGCACAGGCAAGCTGATGACTCCCACCAGGTCCTCTATAGGCACCAGAGACCTCAGGATGGCCCTGATTCTTAGAGCCTCACCCTTGCCTGCTTGGATCAGCTGTAGATATAAACATTTAAGAAATACTTTAAGAGACTAACCACTGCTCATCAACCACATACTGAGTCATTGTGCCAGGAGGCTTAAGAAAAAATCAATGGTGTAAAAACCATTCTACTCACATGCATCTCAGGGGCGCAGCGACCCAACAAATCAATGAGGGCTGAGTAGAATGACATGATGGCATTTCCCAGATGTACACGGTTCTCTTCCTGCTGTTCCTCACCACCAAACCTGCCAGTCAACAAAGAACTTTCTTTAACTGTTTGTGTTAAAGACAATACACAACCATGTCCATTAATTCATTTGTATAGATTATTTGTTGACTCAAACAGGGCAGCTTGATCCAGTTATGTAAATACAAACTGAAAGGTGAATGGGCCTGTATGCCTAAGTATCATACCTGCTGTGCCATCACTTACATGAAGCGTCTGTCTTTTTTGACAGTGGGTCCATCCCTTGCTGGATCCTCCGAGATCTTGATGGCCTCCTCCATTGCGGCCAGCAGACCATTCCCGCCCTCTCCTCTCAGGGCTGGGCCGAAGCACTCGGGCCGACGGATGAGCAGACGTACCACAACGTTGGCATTCTCCTCCACGCTCTCCCCTGTGAGCAGCAGATGTCAGTGACAGTTTCTCACAACTTAAACAAATTTAATTATAATATGAGGGTGCAGACCATTAACAAAGACAGCAAAGCGGAGGAAATCCAGGTATCTCTCTCCTCCACAGGGGTTCCAGCCGATGTCGGGGTAGCCCTTAGAAAGGAGCATGGGACACATCTGCAGCCCGCAGCCTGCCAAGTATGTCACCACCTACATCACCATGCGTGTTAGGAACATCAAGAGAAATTGTAAGATAGCCAAGTCCACTGTACCCTTTCATGTGTTTTATCTTTTTGTATTTTTTTTTTTTTTCTCTAACCATTTCCAGGTCCTGCTCTTGTAGAGCCAAGGCCAGCTCGTTGTTGTCAATGCAGGAAGCCGCAGCCACATCCAGAGGTGTGGACCCACGCATGCCTGCAAATGTACAACAAACAGAGTGAGTGTTTATTTGTTTCTTTGCCTAATATACAACCTTGTCATTCTATTTCAAAAGGAATAGGTTTAAACCAAAGCTTATCAGATTTTTTCCTGGGGTCTCGTGCATTAAAAATTGTTTTGTTTTGTGCTGTAAGGTGAAATTTCCCACCAATTTGCAGTTAACACCTGATGATTGGGACATTTTAGATTCTTATCTTCATATACACTTAAAAAAAGGTTGCCCTATGTAAAGTAAAGCAATCAGGCTGAAAGGTAGCTGACACTGACCCAAGCCGATGCCGCTGTTCTGTAGCAGGTAACTCAGATGGTCAAACATGGAGCGCTGGTTCTGTCGGCTGATACGACAGAAGTAACACAGGAAGCGACAGCAGTTTGTCACCATTTGAGGGAATCGAATCTCCTGGAGAGAAAAAGTGAAAAGATACATTGTGTTTGCTGTTCACACACAATAATGAAGTCAAGTGTCCAATAAGCCCCCTAAATTAGACTGTTAGATTAACTACAGATACAAAAAGATAAATATTGATTAACTAAACAAACTGAAAATCATCACAGTTACCTTCGAGTCTCCTCCTCCGCCCAACACATTGACCATCACCTCCATAACAGTCTCATGCATACCAAGAGCTCTCATCAGATTGGGGTGCTGGTAGAAAACCTTATTGTTCATGATGTTCCTGAAATAAAATACACAGGTCAAATTCACATGTCTCTAAACTCACTTATTTAAATCAATATCACATCATCCCTATAAAATGCATTTCACCAGCCCCAACACTGACCCGATGCTCTGGATCATGAGCCGCTCCTCTTCTGGGCCCATCTGGACAATAAGCAGCGAACGTATCTGTCCCAAACACTCAAGCAGGTCCATGGTGTCCTGAACAGATATGGCATTGATGGCGTAGGCTTTGGGCAGTGCTCGGATCAGCTCGCCAAGGCCATCATACTGCCTGTGGAGCAGGCTGAACATCAGACGCACCAGCTCAGGGTTCTGAATGAACGACTCCTGGGCCCAGTGGATCATGGTGTGGGAGATCAGTTCCTGAAGGGTGCCTTGGTGAAGTGGACACAGAGAGGTATAGTATGAATGTTGTGTAATGTGTCTTAGATTGTTATATAAATATATACATATTTAAAGGCTAATTACTCTATTTTTGGAATAAAGTGACAAATTAAATCAAGTCCTTCAAATCTCTAACAAGTGATTTGGCTGTTACTCTTACTGGGTTTCACTTCCTCCTCAACCTCTGGCTTCTCCTCCTCCTCCTTCTTGCGCAAGTTCTTGACCTTCTCAATCAGACTGAGGAGTCTGCCCCCCAGTGAGGTGTCCACCTCTTCCTCCTCTGCCTCCTCCTCAATATGGATACCTGTATGAGTAAAAATGGAATACAGCATTATGAGCCTAAAATACTTAAACATAAATCACACCGGCAGACTATAAAATATACAGGCTTGTTAAAGAATTTCTCACCGCAGTGGAGCAGGAGGTCATTGTGAAACTCTCCCAGAGTGTCCCGCACCTCCTCAGGCACTGGACAATCCTCGTCCTCTGGACATTGTTTAAAGTTGGTCAGCAAAAGAACCTAGAAGAGTAACAGGGTAAGACAACCTCATCAGCATATTTTGACAGTTTTGCTTCTTTTCATTTCCAAATCCAATTCAAATTCAAACACAATAACACATATTTGGTCATTTTTGAACAGGGCTTCTTAAAACTTATAATCAGTACCTGGTCCTGTGGTGGTGAACGGAACTCGCGGGTCCTGCGTGCCGTCTCAGCAGCTGACATTGTGAAGGCTCTCATTAACAGGTTGTAACGAATACGTTGGTTGTCCTGAATATTATGGACAAACTGGTCTGAATAGGCCACAATGGCTTCCACTCTGTGTCGCAGCTCGCAGTCGCAGAAGTACTGAAGGAGTGTACACATCTGAGAGAGGTAGGAATAAGAGTTTAAGATTTATAATTAAATGTAACAGATATTTTAGGGATATGATGAACATCAGAGTTTAAATAACAAAATGACCTGTAGTTTGACAGACTCTGGTAGCTTCATCTGGAGTAATCCCTCCTCCAGACCCTCCTCCTCCTCTTTCGCTTCTGCCTCCACTGCCTCCGCCTCCTTCTCCTCCTCCGCCTTCTCCCCATCCACTTTTCCTCCTTTGGCCTCTCCCTCCTCCTTCTCCTCCACAACTCCTTCCTCCTTAGGTTCAGCTTCTTCCTCCTCATGCTCTCCTTTTTCTAAATTTTTCAGCTCCTCCTCTTCCTCATCACCAACCCCTTCGTCCTCAAGCTCAGCCTCATCTGCCTCCTCCGTATCCTCCTCCTTCGCTTCCACACTTTCGCCTTCAGCGGCTGCGCCCTCCTCAGCTTTCTCCTCCTCCTCTTCCTTTCCACTGAAAACATTTGGATCGATCATCTTGAGGATGTGCTTGCTGTCTTCATCATTGAAGATGCCCATAATGAGCAGTGTACTGATCAGTTTCAGGATTGGGACGAAGTGGAACTCCACACTGCCTCCTACTGGATCCCGCATAGCCTGGCTACCATCCAGCACAGCCTCTGTTAACATGCTAATCGCCCTGGTCTTCAGTTCCTGAAAGGGAATGATAAAATAAATGTATATAAATAAGCAAAAAACAACTAAAATGTCATTACATTGTTGTTGATTCTTGTCTCTTACCTGCAAGGGGAAAACAGGACTAAGGGTGTACAGGTCAGGGTCCGTGCCGACAAAGTTGATGGAGGAGAAATGCAGCTTGGGACGTAAGCAGGTGGTGAGGCCAACACCAGGGAGAGAATGGGCCTTGTTTGCATCGGGATAGAGTTTGATGCTGAGAGTCTCTTGAGTCATGGGGACAATAAACTCTCTGTTGGTGCCCAGGCGTGCCCGTTTGGCAGACTCCAGGTGAATGCTGATGAGCAGGTCGTAGTAGCCACTGCGGAGAGGTCCAGGTAGGTACGTGTTCTCAGTAGAGTAGAAAAGCTGGGATTCATCCACGTGGCTACACAGGGCGTGAGCCACTCGGTTATTGCCAAGTGCACACACAGCGCAGTAGAGCATGAGCGTGTGGTAGTGGAACTTCATCAGATCCTGGCGCTCCGACAGCTCCAGGATGTCAATACACCTGAGAAACAGACACAGAATCAAAGATCAAAACTGATAGGGAAACACAGGTGAGCTTTAATGATAATAACTAAATGACTTGCAGACCGCCTGCTGGGGTTTCTGTCTCTGACCTGTTCTCCTCTGGGATGTGCAGAGCCATCATGATGAGAGGTTCAGTACACTCCACCATCCAGCCCAACCGCTCGCTCACTCTTCCCACCTCCGGGTTGAGGAAATGATTGGGCATACGACTCCAGATAACTGGGGTCAGCATCTGAACATCCAGCCTGGGTGGGCACTGGGGGACCGGGTTCATACGCTCGCTGCGGAACATGGCGGCCGAGATGGGCATAATGTTCTGCGAGGGAGAAAGAGCAAGAGGGGAGGAGGTATAAACAATCATAGAAGGGAAAAACAAGTAAACAATGAGACATAAAAATGGAGAAAGCAATGGTCTAACATGAACAAAAAGACTGAGGCTGATAGGCATTTTATACCGCAGACAAGCATGCGATGCGTTCTATGAAAGAGATTAATCTATTAGTTAGCAGAAACTCCAGTCAGCTGTGTAGTTCCATAGACTTTACTGATGTTATAATAACATTTCCATTAAATAATTCTCTCTTTCTGTCCATATGCACATTCTAAATGTCTAAAATGAATACTATTAAATCCATTTTTTGCATAGTCCCTCATGTATAACCAAGGTTTAAGAGGAGAGCCGGGGTCAAGGCTTGGGAACGCATTAGCTTATTTACATAAACCGCCAGTGTGAGTTTGACCTGCGCTATCATGTCGATCTGAAAGGTGTATGAGAGGACGTGGGCATGAGGAATATTTTAAGCAAGCTAATTGGAGATGCTGAGTCAGAAAAGAAACAATTACTTTCAGTATACTGTAGTGTGTGAGCAAAAGTAGTTACCGACCTTGAGTTTTCCCAACTCCAGCTGCACCATGTTCTGATTGGAGGGTTGAACGAAGACAGCAGGGAACAGCTTGGTGTTGGGCTCCACCTGAAATAAAACACCTCTGGTGTTACAGCTCCACAGTGTAACATAACCCATCCAGACTCATCTGAAGTGAGTCCTGAAAACAGAGCTACAAATACAAGGGCGACATATACTGTGTAGCTTTTCCTTACCTGGTAGAAAGTGTTAATCTCCTTTCCGTTGGCTGTAAAGGTCATGAGACCTGTTGCCAGGTCGACCAAGCAGCCAACCACCATGTCCTCCTGGCTGAAGCGGGTCTGCTGATTGCTGACCAGGTCCCCTCCCCACACCATGTAACAGTTACTATGCTTCATACTGCAGAGGAAGAGCAAAAACACTGCTCTGTTAAAACTCGTCTCAACTCAGCTCATAATTTTTTTTATATGGCAGCTGAAACACCACACAGGTGATCTAACGTGTTTACCGCACAGAGAGACGGTACTAATGCAAAGGGGACAATTAAAGTAATGGAAAAAACACATGCACAGACAACCAACTCTTGATGGATTTGATGTCCTGGTGTTTTTTACCTTTAAAGGTAAGTAAATGGTGCATTATTCCAGTGACAGAGACATATTTTTGGATGAATATAAATGGGGAAACAAAGGGTACCAAGTATTGCCCCTTGGAGGATACCACAGGATATAAAAGATGGTATCTTTCTTACTGCTACACTACTAGTGATAGTCAATTAGGTTGCTATAAAAGACAGGTTAGTGACAAAACACAGCTGCCATAAATTACTAAAACCTTCTCATCTCCTTTTGGTCCTTTTGACATTTCATATTTTTTGTATTTTTGTATTTTCTTACAGCTGTTTGTCTCTAATCCCTCAACGTGTGAATAAGACTGAATAAGTAATAAATACGTAGTCTTACCATTTAGAAGTATCAGCATTGCTCCTGTATATAAAATACCATTAAAATACAGGAAAGACTAACCTGTCGTGTATGTTGCCTCTGTCATCTCCCACAGTAACTGTGACACTGCGCACTTTGGTGAGGTCAAAGGTTGGATCATACTGGTGGTAGTCAGGAGTGACCCAGCCAATCCACACACCAGAAGGCTCCTGCCCAGCAAAGATCCTCACAGCATAGTAATACTGAAAATAGAAATAGAATTTAAGACTGTTACAAGAGGACATCTTAGTTAGACATCTAGGAGCAGTGATACTGGATTATCTGAAGATGCTATAATAACTTAAGCAGTGCTGCAACCTAATATACAGTAAACTCCAATTGAGCAGTCTCAGCACATCATGCCAGCCTGATCCATGGACTTTGCACAAACTGGAGGGATAATTCTGACATCTAAATCTAGCATTAGCACAGGGTGTTTAGCTCACAGTGGTGGTATTCAGGATGATCTCAGGGTCATCTCTGTCATCCGGGACCACGTCTTCCACCAAACGTGGCACGGTTGGAGGGGCAGGAGGAGGGGAAAGAGGTGTCATGGCAGCCTTCTTGGCCTTGGAAAAGAATCTAATGCAGTGCACAGAAGATAACATATTATTTCGGTTTATTTTTAAGAAGTGGACACTTAAATCTTAAGTCTGCTCCAGACAACCTTGTTCACCAGTAAGTGATACTGAGGCAATATTTGAAGAACTTAACTGAAGTAAATCTAGCACAAATACTAGAACTTTTTTTTTTTAACGAAGAACAAAGATAAAAAAAACAAAGAGGAAAACTGTATTGCTGAGATGAGTCTTGCTGTTCCTGGACGGAGGACCTATGCATCCAGGACACAACCTGCCACACTTACCCTAATTTCTTTCCCTTTTCTGACATTGTGTCCTTCTCATTTTCCACAGAGATCTCCTTAGGTACAGATGGCTCCTTCTTGTCCTCCTCCTGCTCCTTGCGGCTAGCAGACTTTTTCAGAACTTCAAACTCTGAGTCAGGCTCTATCACCACCACCTCCTCCTCGGGTATGGTGAGGGCACGGGTGAGAGGGGTGGTGCCTGCTGGGAATTTGAAGGTCTCATGGAACTGGACGGGCATGCTGAGTCTGAGGAACAGCATATCAGTATTGGCATTCTGGGACCCAAAGGTCTTATGGGTCAGCTTCAGACAGGGGGCGCTGTCCACAGTCCCATCCACACGGGAGACCTTGGAGACAACATGTTTAAAGATAAATAAATGATCTAGTTTTCAAATTCTAGCTTCATTAAAACTGTCAGTAAGTATTTACCTCAATATGATTATGATCGGTGGGTGCAGGCTCAAACTGGGGCAAACTTTTACTGAACCACATGGTGATGTCTCGCTTCATATTAATGGCAAAAGGTTCAAATCCTTCCTGCAGGCCACAGATAGCAAAGTAGCGCAGGCTGCTGACATTCTGACCAAGATTAATCCTTCCAACCTGAGACAGGCCGAGCGCACACACTGGGATGAAACCTAAGGGATACAACCACAGAAAAGTCATTGGTAAAAGTATTTTCTAACAACTCATACTGATCAGATAAGGTCTTATGAACATTAACTCTTACCTTCCCCAATTTCAATGTCTTTGAAAGCCATCTCTGAGCCTGAGTCACTGATCAACATTTCTCCGTTGAGTGTGAACATGATGTTCATCTCAGTCAGATCAATCATACAACCAACTACATCACCAGACATCCACTGGCGACCGAAGGGTTCATTGCCAATATGCCATCTTTGAGCCTGGAAGGGGTTACATCAATAAATCATCTATAAAATACAACTTCAAATTTCCAATTAAATGTCGGACTATAATGTACTGCGGTAATCTTATCTGACTACTTTTTATGCATATTTCAGACTCAGACTTGGTGTCTTTTAAAAAAAAACTGAGGTTTGACTTTGAGCCCCACAAACAATTTAAGGGACCTTACATCTCCAAGTATCGTCAAAATATTTGATAAAAGTAAAGAATAGGTTTACTGGACTGGATCCATAACTAATCTGTTAATATTTTACACAGTTAATTATCACTTGACACTTGATTAACACGTAAACACTTGATTAAACATGACACTGATTGAACTAAGGTGAACCAAAATATATGTGGACTGACCTTATTGCCATTAAAGACGTAGGCCAGTTCATCTGCTCCCAGTTCAGTGTCAGAACGGACATTAGGACGTGCCCATCCCACTCTCATCTCCTCCGTTGTTACTGCCTCAAACTCAAAGTACCACTTCCCTTGGGTGACAGCATACGACTTCTCTGCCCTGAAGATTCGTACCTTGTCCCCACGAGTGTTCTCAAGGCCATGGCCAGCTGCAGGCGAAGAGGAAAAAGATGAGAGATAAGATTAAGAGGGGTGGAGATATTGGAGAAGTCCTGCGTGGGTTTAAAGAATTTATAATTTGCATGACAGTCTACGCATGTTATCATACAGTAAGCTGACTTACTGCTCTCCTGATCTGGAGGCTCAATGTTGTAGCCATAGCCAATGAGGGTGCGGACAGCGTTGTTAACACTGTCTCGGTTAGTTTTCTTAGTTCTCTCGTCCAGCAGGTTGTATGGTACCAGACGAGGGTTTCGCTTATTTAAGATGTCCTGAGAAGAATAACAAAATACATTTTAATTTAAAAATATATACAAAAGGTGTGACTATTTCTACAGCTTGAAATAAATATAAATAAAAACAAATTTATTAAAACATTCAAATGGCAGCACAGCTAAACCTCAGTTGGATTATACCTGTATGAATTGCCATGGTCTTACGTAAGTTTGGAAATTGTTACCTGCACAATACTGTAGGTCCAACCTTGCCGTACCCGGTCCCTTGCCCACACATTATGCCCATTTTCTGCCAGTTTTTCTACAAGCTGGTTCTGGTTTGGTGTCAGTTTGACATGGTTGAGGTCAAGGGGAGCAGGCTTGTATGCATTAGTCATCACATAGCTAAAGGACAGATAATTTTTATAATCAGACATACATAAAAGATCACGTAGAAAGTTATTTTATATAGCCATAATTATCTTTGTCTTCATACGTCTTGGGCAGCTTGATCTTCTTGAGATTCTCCTCTGCTTTCTCATCACCCATACCAACGTGGCAACCCAGAGCCAAGAGAGTCCTGAGAGATATCAAGGACACATGAATCAATAACTGTTTCTAAGGTTATAAAATTCCTCCTCTGACCCTCACATCTCTAAATCTCAAACTAAAACCTCGACATTGCATCAATTACAAACTCACTTGAGAGTCTCGCCAGACATCTGCAGGTTGTAGTTCCTCTCTGGTTCAGGGAGACTCTGGAAGTCTACCAGACAAGGATGAAGTTTCTTGTTGTCATCCCTGAACTGTGAATGAAGATGACAGAAGGTTATTTAAGAGCAAAAAACATCAACTCATTTATTCTTTGTTTTCCTCAAGAGACCCTATCCTTGTGTTATATTCATCCAGTTGACAAACACTATATTCACACTTCTGTCATGAAGATTTATTGTAGCCTAAAAAGTGGTGAGTTTTGTTGTGTTTAGCCTCCCATAAATCTCTGCTTTTTGCAAGACATATTGGAAATGTGTATCATTGTTCTCATACAGTTTCTTATAACTGAAGACATTAATCAATCAAGATTTTTCCATATTCTGGTGGAATTTAAGGACATAACACAAGTCACATACAGGGCTGAGGCTCCTATATCAAACAGTGAACTACAGTCTGATTTTGACTGTAAAATGAAAACATACAGTTGGGTTTTTAAATATTACTCACATAAGTCAAGAGCTCAAAATCATCTAAATCTGAGGTTGTCAAATCAATACTCCTATACTGTTGCTTCTGTATTGCAGTGCTGACTCCATACTCACACTCCCATAGGTCCAGCCCTGCTCAATACGGGTGACAGCCCAGAGCTCGTGAATATTCTCTGCCAGCTTCTCTCGGATACGCTCCAAGTGGGGTGGCAACACAATCTATACAGCGAAGAAAAAAGTCAGCAAACAAAAAGAAACTAATATAGTAGATACTTTAAGGACATAATCAAATTCAGATTTTAGTTTTGGGGCTTTTACCTGAACAGTGTCCACAGGGCAGGGGGTGAACGAGGTGTGGGTGAGGGATTGGGTGGGACCCAGCAGGTTGCGCACGCCGCTGAAGTCGTGCTTGTACTCCTTGATGGGTTCAATGCGCATCCTCTCTCTAGGCAGCAGAGCCTCATAGCACGGGGCATAGCCAGGTGGGGGCATGAACTTGAAGTCTCCATGACGACCTCCAAGGAGGAACCGAGCCCTGAGGTGACAGAAACAGATCCAGTCCATGTCTTTAACTATTTGACAGAGCGATCTTTATACACTGCTTAAGTTCTCTGTGGCACTGTTGCCGTCTTTATAACACTAATAATAAAGGAAGCATTGATTTAATTTCGGTGCCAATTCCTGAGCCTGTGTTTCCTTCCCTGCTCTTATCAGTCAATTATTCACCAGTAGCCCCATCTCAGCACTGTGAGGGATCATTACCCACACAGAGCAGCTACAAAAGCTCTTTTTGGGGAACAAGACATTGTAGGTTTTAGAGGGATTATTACAGAGACAATTTTATTAGAATATAATAGTACTTTTTTTTAATTGAGTGTTTGTTGCTTAACTAATCATTTGAAATATTCTACCAGTTTTCAGCAGTATAGCATATTTAGATTTGACGTCTAGGCTCCAACCTCATCACTCCTGCAGATATGTTTACATAAAAATATTGGGGAGTGATGAGCAAATACCTTAAACCCCTAGCCGGAGTCTACAGGTGGATGCTGGGGTGGTAGTGGAGCTTATAGCACAGCAGCAGCAATACGGATGCAGGGCAACAGCGGCATTGACAGAGCACAAGGAGAGCTGGGAAATTGTGCAGTTTAAATACCGTAATACTTCCAATAAAAGCAGGGTCCCTAATAGACGCAGGTCTCTTTTAAAAGCCTGGTGTGGATTTTATAGAAATTATCTCGATATATAAAACCTCTTAAAACCCAACCAGGTCCCCTGCTTAAGCGAGTTTTAAGTCGTTTTGATCTCCTACATAAATATAAATGTCTAAACGTCTGTCAATATGTACATAATGAACATCGTGCAGATCAGTTAGATTCTCCACAATTCAATCTTTCAATATATTTTACGAAAATTATCAACAACAAAGTATAACATTAATTCATTCTGACACGGTAAACAAGAGAGACGGAAAAAAACCTCTGAAGCGATCATAATAATCATGTTAGTTGTCAAATTTGCTGAACGAAACTCAAGAGAAGCAGCAGTTAGTTTTGTTTAGTTTTGTGCTAAAGGAATTAAAGGCCTGTCCCAAATACAGGCCTGTCCCCGATAAAGGCAGGGGGAGTTCAGTGATTAAAGCAAATAAACACCCGGGCTATTATTAGAAGTTTTACGGGGTAGACAGAAGCTTGGTTAGTGATTATGGAGTGAGGCATGTCATGTGTGTATAGCAACACAGCTTGAGTTGACTGCCTGAACTAGTTCGCAGGCTTCGCTCCATACGTGTGTTTCTACATCATATACTTTTAAAAGCTGACAACCTAAGCTGTATATGAGCCTGCATAACTGCATTACATTAATATTTGTTATATCAATTTACTGCTGTATTGGCATGAGAAATTATCAAATTAATCTAATCTAATTTATTTTTATTTTGCACTTACTTGACTCCAGCAGAGAAGCTGATGACAGGGAAGAAGAGGCCGTCCACATTGAAGTTTTCAAACATGCCCTGAACTGGGTGGCCGTTAATACGGAACGAGATACTGGGCACGCTCAGATCCAGACAGCAGCTGACGACATCATCTGCAGCCAGGGTGTGTGCGTTGGGCGAAGCCACCTGGCGAGGTACGGTACCTGAACAGCAGAGAAGAGAGCGAGGGAGTCATATAAAAAGATGTACAGCATCATGGAAAATAGTATAGTAAATAAGTTGGGACAGTTGCCTTACCTGACCATAGATGCAGTCCATCAAAGCCATAGGAGTAGAGGTCATCTCCCACACCATTACCTCCCCAGCCTTCTCCTCCTCCAGGGTAGGGGCTGTAGCCCTCGGTCATAGCCCATCCCACACGCAGGTGGGTAGCCTGGGCTGTCACAAAGGGTTCTACATAGTCTACCATCATCTCATAGTACCACTTCTTATACTGCGTGGACCCCTCACATGTACCCAGGAAGATGTTGGGTCTTACACTGAGCACAGAAGAGGAAAAAAATCAGCATTTACAGCAATTTGACAGAAAAATGTTACAAAAAAAATATGATTAAAAAACAGAAACAGTATGTTCTTTGTATTTTGTATAATTAAACAACTTGATAGCAGTTCAAGTACCTGGTAACATAGTTTACAATGTTGGTCTGCAGCAAGAGGTCACGACCCGGTAGCAGGTTTTCAGTGATGAGGTTCTGGTTGGACCTCACAGCTACACCATTACACACACAAAGAGAGCGCAAGACATCCAGGACCTAAAGGCAGACATTACTATCACCTCTATGTTTAAATGTGGCAGAACAGAGCAGACATTTCACACTTTTATCCACTGGCTACAATTTCTAACCAAGAAATGTTTCTATGATCCAAATACAATTTCAGGATGCTGAACCATTCCAAATCAACACCTGCAAGAGTGTCTGGTAAAGCAGGTAACCCCGCCAGCTGGAACCAATTCATTTGTAGCCGTGTAATATTACTCTCCCATCATGTTCCTGGCAGTGAGAAAGGACAAACCTTGTGGTTCCTTCCATGCTTGTCCAAGAGAGAGATGATGGATTTAATGTGGTTCTCCTGGATGATGTTCAGAACCTCAGGGCTTTCAATTAGCACACAGTACAGCACCTCGAGAATACCTAAATGTATAGAGAGGAGGAATATTATTACATTTTTTTAGAAGAGTTACTGCATCCACAAGAGACTACTCTGTTCAGTAGCTAGTAAATTAAAACCTATCCTTATAATCATAATCAAAATAGATACAATGGCTTAGAAAACAACTACATAAAACACTTCCTATCAAAGTGCAAACAAGTCAACCTATTATCTATTCAGAGGAGATTTTTTTTTTTTAATTATGTTTGGTCTTCAGCCTATGTGACAGAGATTTGTGCCTGAGGATCTCATAAGCTCACAACAGTTTAAAAGTTTAAGCTGTATCTAATAACTACAGTAGGCCCAGCCAACTCTTAAAAGCAATTAGTCAATTCTGAAGGTCAACTCTAATTTGCGGGATGTATCAGTGAATAAGTGAGACACATTTGATACCTGAAGAGGCCTCCAGACGGTCCAGTTTGCTGACCAGCCAGTCGAGGTTGTCACAGAACAATGCGCAATTAGAACGGTTCCCCCTGATCAGAGAAGCTGTTCAGTAGACACAAAGAGAGTTGAATAATGTTACTTTATTCAGCATTTAATACGGTCTGTACTTTGTGTTCTGTGTCTGAGTTTATAGTGATTATTCTACCCAGCAGCTCATAAAGGAGGTTGACAATCTCCTTCCAGGACTCCGCAGCTTCCTCCCCGGCAAATTCAGAAAAGTGGGCAGCAGTGTTGTACACGTTCAGGCGGTCGATGCACTCCAGCACGATGGTGATCATTCCCTGAGAACATAAAACAGAAATACACGACAGGACAAGAAAGGTTATGCACAAATCATAAGCCTCCAGGGAATAAATGGAAGTTAGCACAATGTCCTCACAATAGTAAAAACAAGTGTAAGTGTATGTTTTGTATGTGTGTGCAGCAAAAAAAAAAGAAATCTGCATGAGGGCATAAAAGTCATCAAGGCTGGCAAAAGCACAAGCTCCCTCTTGCAAAGCAAATTAATTTTATTTATAGGAACAGTAAAAATCAATCGATATGGAAAGTCTGAGGGGGTGTGAGGCTGTGCAAGCAGCGTGCAGATTACCTCCTCTTGGAAGAGGTTCTGACGGTTGCGGAGGGAGCGAAGTTTGGTCTGCTTCTCCTCGTGCTCCAGTTCCTCCTCGGGAGGACGAAAGTAGAAGATGAGATCCTGCAGAGAGAGGATGACCCCCTCCAGAGGAAGCGACACCGACTTGTTCTTCCCACTCAGAGAGTCGAGTCCCCTGGAAGGACACAAAGAAATCAGCAACAATGTAAAATCTTATATTATATATTTATACATTTTTTATTCCTCTTCATTGAATTGCTGTAAGTGCCATGGATAAATAAGGGTATATTTTAACAATGTTGACATTTCTTTATGAACATCACCGCATTGTGTCACAAAGAGGAATTTTATACCCATCCCCCACATATGAAAAATAGTCTTACTTGATGAACTGTCTGAAGAGGCCCATAGTGCTGTAAATCATCCGAGCAGCCTGAGACTCTTCAGTTTGGGAGCGGGAAACAGTTAGGGCATCGTCCATATGACCCTCCTGGTGCAGAATAACCTGGAGACACGGACAACATAATCATATTACAGATGATACAGTTTTCTCTGTCCTCCTACGAGGTCTGTCTCTGGTGTCTGTGTCATGTAATAACTACACAAGTATGTTTATCTTGTTCTTAAGATACTAGGAAAGCTCTGCTCCATCTCATATAGCCCAAAGATACAAACCCAACTCTTGTTTGTTCCCCCAACAGTATTATACATTGTATTTATTATTACATATTACTTTTCCAAGTCATTAAACCACACAGAGCTTCAGCCAAGCAAATAAATGCTCCATGCAAACTATAATGCTAACAAGGTGGTAGCTTTGGTACCACTCTCGTTGTTATTGTTTTATGATTAAAAATGTGTCTGGCACTAACTCAGCTTTTGCTTCTATATTAGGACAGTTTCTATCTTATTTGATCCCCGGGGTAGAACCTAACCTTTCTCTTCATCATTCCCAAACGAGCAGCTTTGGCATCCAGGGCGGCATATGTGAGCCACAGGCCTGTGGACACATGCTGCACGAAGCACATGGACTCTCCATACTTTATCTCTGGAATGCCCATGCCCTCAACATCACGCTTCTGAGCCACATCCACCTTCTCCTGCTCAGGGAAACCAGGAAGAGAAAAGGGTTGGGAGAAAATCACAGACAGGTCAATGAAAGAAGAAATCATAGCATAATAACAGATAGACAGTAACCAAAGAGTCTAGAGAAACTCAAAATGTTAATTCTGACCTTTGAAACACGGAAGCAGAAAGCAGATAGTTTGGTGTTGGCCCTCTCTGGGTCGACCACCAACAGACCCTTCTCCTCATCCAGACACAGGTACCGGCCTGTGGTGATGTGGCGGATACGGAAAGACTGCCCCCACTTCATGTGGCTACCGCTCCAGCTGCAGGCAGAAATTGGATAAAAAACACATATAATATTTTAATTACTACTATATCACTATAATTCTCTTGGAGTTTGTTGTTGTTGGTTTTTGGCAATTATTTTAGTAGTTTTTAGAAAGTGTGTGAAGAAGCGACAAAACCTCATTAACACACAACAACAGATATTTGTGAAAAAACACAAATGTGGTGTCCTTGTTGCCAAGAGGTTTACACATAATCACAACATAAACATAATCAGTTTGCTTATTGTTGGGGGACTTTTGTTACATGTCATCCTCAAGTTTCCTATGTTTTCCAATTGCTAACTAAATAAAAGCAAAGAAGGCTTATAAACACTTAAAAACACTTAAAACATTACTGATGAATAAGAGGTCACAATGCAATGTATGCCAATGGGAAAGAAAACAGACTCATCACTCACAAAAAAAAACCACAACAAACAAGCATATCTGGCACAAATTTCATAGTCATTATGTAAATGCCTTGAGGGGACATTCACCTGATTCGGAGAGGCTCCAACCTCCACAGGGATCGAGCTTGACTGCACACAGCACCGCCTTCATAGTGAGCCATCCTGTAGCAGAGTCAGGGCAGAGGCACATACGGTCATATGGTATCAGATTAAGAGACTATTTTGCCGTTCAGAACCACTCTGCTTCCCTTTACCTGCGCTTTTCTTCTCCTTCCTCTGGTGTAGCGATGGCAAGACACTCGTCCATGTGGCCGTGGAACAGCCTGAGAACATGACCTCCTGTCAGAAACCCTGGGAGGAGGAATACACACCACAATGAGTGTGTGTATGTTGTGTGTACATGTATATTTAAATCTGACATTACAGCATTTGTGCACTGCCTGTTTTCTGATAGCATCCAATATGCTCACAGTTGATATTTTGAAATACAAGAATAAAACAGGTAGATCATCAATGTGTGTGTATTTGAATTGTGCGTTTGTACCCTCAGCTAGTTCACATCCTGACATAACGGGGTTCATGTTCCACAGTGTCTGCATGAAGGAGGCATCCACCATCAGATCTCCACTGGCGTAAGACAAGTGCTAAAGACAGAGGACGACAAGCAGATGGAAAAAGATCAAGTTTAGTACGATGTATACGTGTCTTAATCTTCCATTGTGTAACCGCAAAATGGTGGAGTATGACGAGCCTTACCAGGTATCTCTCAGAGGACACGCTGACGAGGATGAGGTCGTCACCCACCCTGACCTTTTCACCTTCTGACCTTTGCTTAGAGGCTGGATGAATGGTCCACCAACATGCCTCACCTGCAAGAAGAAGAAGAACATACAACTACCTAAATTTCCACATGGAGATTGACAACTGCAACTCACTGGAATTATTTTAAACAAAAGCCCTGCCACTAACAACATACTACTCCCTCACAGTAACCATTACCACAATGTTTATATTTCTCAGTCAGACTACAAAGTGAGAAAAATGTGCTACAATAGAAGACATGCACTGCCAACCACATTTATGTCTATAGCTCAAGAACGTATTAGACAAAAGACTATTTAACAATACTACTAGAGGATAACAAGTTTCAGTAATCAGTTAAATGCAGGCCTGCTAAAAATCTTGAAAAATAATTTCCAACTTTGGTTTTACCGACGGCATCTTCTTGTAAGCCAACGTCAAAGGCCAGCTTGTCCGTGAGTGACCGAGATGTAGTCAAACAGCTCAGGTACTGGGGAGAAAGTTTTTTATGCAGGACATGAGCAGAACTTCTCCAAAATACAGATACAAATTTGGATGTAAAATACAGTAAACAAAATGAAATTAGACCATTCTTTGTTCAATTAGGCTGTCTTACCATGCCTGAGTGGTTGTGTCTCAGAAGGATGGCGTGACCATACAGTAAGGTACGATGACCTCCACCTTGAGACGACTGTAGACAAAGAAGATAGAGAAATATTTAACAGAACAGCCTGATAAGACACTGATCAGACAGAGAAAAACAAATATATTTTAGAGGGTCCAGAGGTCAGAAGAACACATTATAAAGAGTCCAAACTGTCAATAACTGTAAATGACTCGATCACAACATATAATGATCAACTTTCACTGACACTTTTTGGTGTGTTGAGACATCATTTTATAATTCTATGTTGTATGTAGCACTGTATGTTGAATGTAACATTGCTGAATGTTAATATTACAGTAGATGTTGCATATGAGTTGTAAACATAGACTGTTCATCTCCAGGTATATCCTTTGGGGACCAATAAAACTGATCTACTCTTGTTTTATTTTAGAATATGAAGATACAGAAAAAAATTAGAATGGGACAGATAAGATGGATGGCCTAAGTGAATGTAAATACATGTCGCAATTTACAAGTTGAGTGTCTGCCAAAGGTTTATCATAAAAATTTTTAAGAAGAAAAACCATACCTGAAAAGAATACTTAAGTGGGTAATTGAAGCCAAAACCGATTAATTAGCAGCTCCGCAAACACTGAGCAATCACTTTTTTCCAAAAGCAAATACTGTAAAGAATATTTTGGGGTCCATTTTTATACAAATACAAGAAAATAACAACAAGAACCACATCAATTACAAAGCAGCATAAAGATATTGCTGGAACTGGGACGATACTATGCTATAAATTACAAGTTTTTAAACAAGGTATCACAATGATGTGACAGACAAAGTTTGACACAACGCAAAACAAAACTGTGAATCCAGTCACGACAGATTATATCTCACACAACGGCAAACATAACATTAATCCATCCTACCTTTTCTCAACATCCAGCAAGGATGCAACAAGAAAACACAATTACTGCAACAGTTATAAATAGATTAGCCAAAAAAACCATTTAGTCCAGCCAACAGAAAGATAATGATAAGCCTTTCTGTAGGGTTAAGCACCCATAATCCACTAGGATGAGTCAGGGGCTGGTATGTCAAGTGGTACCATTATACTGTTGGCCCTGGTCCGCATTAGCACTTGGCTTGGTTTGGGCAGGTGGTGGAGTGAGATTTCCCCTGTGTGTGTAGGCTTGTATTGCTATCTTCGTGAGGACCACTTCAGCTCAATCATAGTGAAGACATTTCCGCATTGCATGGACATTTTTTGGCAGTCGTCATTGTTTTGAAGGTTAAGACTTTTAGGGTAAGAGTTTTAAGGTAGAAGGTTAGAATTAGGTTTATGGTGAGTGTTGGTGTTAAGTACTTATGTGGTCTGTGGTTAAGCTCCATTTATGCCAATAGGGTTAGAGTTAGATTTAGGGTAAGGGGCTGGGGAATGCATTATGCCAATGAGGGTCCTCACAAGTATAGACAGACAAAGGTATATGTCTGCTGTGGTGTGTGTGTGTGTGTGTGTGTGTGTGTGTGTGTGTGTGTGTGTGTGTGTGTTAAGAGGGAGCCTGTCCAGAGCTCTGAGGGTGTCTGGTTTCCCCATCCAGCCCTGACAGAGGTGGGTGGAAAACCTCCGCTGGGCTGCATGCCATGCTATTCTCATCCTCCTGCTCACCATTAGAAAGGCCTGGCTCATCCACATCCAACTTCTGTGAGGCCAGGAACTGCCCAAACAATAATGCAACTAATGAAATGCTGCAAATAGAAAGCCTCTCTTAAAGCTTAAGTTCCATTAGCCCCAGCAACACAATGTTTATTTTATCTTGTCTTTTACTTAAGCATAAACATGGGGTTTTCTGTCCATATTCTTGGCTAAATCAGTCTCTACTGTGACTAAGACTCATGGGAGCTGTAGTTAAAGGTTAACAACATATTTATTTCAACAACAAGGTGCTTAAATTAAATATTCTTGTAAACTGGTATATAAAGTTTGCTGAAGTATGGACAAAAAACACATTACCATGCTCAGAAGGTTAAAGAAACCACTGGAAAATAGTTCAAATAGAACTATTAGGGTTGGGACTTGGTTGACACTGATCACCA
The DNA here is from genome assembly GCF_905237075.1 of Dicentrarchus labrax. Taxonomy (NCBI): domain Eukaryota; kingdom Metazoa; phylum Chordata; class Actinopteri; family Moronidae; genus Dicentrarchus; species Dicentrarchus labrax. Next base: position 28,905,379 of record NW_026136704.1, on the reverse strand, counting down.
AACTCACCAGATCCAGTGTGACAAATCCATCTTTGAATACTAAATTAACATATTTCATCAATATGTGATGTTTAGTACTATACATTGGTGCCTCCCCAGATGATGGGCATCAAGTCTTTTGGCTGGCTGAGGGTGGTATAAGTTGGTAAACTGCAAACTATGTCTGACTTCTCACTATATGATTATAAATGTTGATACAAACTTGAGAGCCAACAAAAGCTTGCTTGTTTCAGAGGGACTTGCATCAAAACCTGGATTGCTAGATGGCTACAAATACATCATATTGATGTGATATTATCTATGTTAAAGAAAAATGAACCAATCAAAAAACTTTTAGCTGTATTAAACTTTGATATATTGGATTTACATGTTTTTAAGGTAAACCAAATTAGATGAGGCTTTTCTAAGTACAGTCAGTTTTTGCAGAAGTATAAAAACATGTTCTGTATAAAAAGAAGAACAGAAATGTGTTTGACGTCATCAAAGACTAACAAAGAACAATGTTCTGAAACAAAAAGGAACAACATCAAGCAAGGAAGGGTCATATTCATGGTAAGGGCATATGGATGAATGTGCTGGCGATATTTCTGCATGAAATGCAAGTGAATGATGCATTGTGACACCTTGATAGATCTGCTTGCTATTGTTTGATAGATCATTGTAACAAATCCAGGTATTATTACTTATTAGAAAAAAATGTGCATAAAATACTGTGCACTACAGCCTCAACACTAACTTTTAAATGGCAGATTTAGCCCATTTAATCTAATTAATCAATAGTGTTTGAATAAACGTTGTTGGTTTTTTTTTACCAGTAACTATGGCATTTTTAGTAGATAAAAAACCCAAAATAAAAGATTACGTTGGGATTCACCGATTTATCAGCCAAACATCGATATCGGCCAATGTTTGCCTTGCTGACACATATCAGCAAATTGGGCATTCCCCAATATAATTGCGCTGGCTTATTGTTATATTGATTATTTACAAAACGGATATTAAAAAAATAATCACCTCCATTTTCCTACACTTGCACACAAACACTGATGTGCTCCATGCAGCAGCACCGACAGTCAGCGGTTATTAAGCTCTGCGTCTCACATCTTGGAAATAGACTGAGCTGCAACAAGGCAGAGATGCTTATCTTTGTAGCTTTCCAGGCATAAAATGGTCTAAATGGACTAAATTTTGAGAAAAAAACATCTGTACTGGCATCAGCTATCAGACAAATAGTTATTTTAAACATTAGTATCGGTATAGGCACAATCGGTGCATCCCCAATCTAAAGACTTGGACCCCATCAGTTTCTGTAGTTGAAGATTAATGACAGGTGTACAGAGTGATCACCACCTTGAGGTGAGGGTTAAACAGATATGAACTGAGACGTGTGAATGGTACAGCACTATTTCATTCAATAGGACATCCAGTGGGCAACAGGACAGGAACGAGGACAGTTGCCAAGGTTGGTTGGGACACACGTTACAGGAAATACGACATGTTAACAGACATACCCATTTGTCCAAATCGACTGCCTGCTTGGCAGAAAGCAAGAAGGGAAGGGAAGGGGAGGGGTATCAGATAACAAGTAAAAAAAAAAAAATCATAATAAAATAAAAGCAAAGAATAACTCCATGTATGGTGCTCACGTAGACTGAAGGATCATGATGAACAATATGCTTCATGGTGAATTTCAAAGCCAAACAGGAGTTATTGCATTTAAAGGCCAAATTTATGACCCATATGTAAACAACAAAAAACAAAGAAACACAGGACTGGAACCTGATATCAAACCCAATATAATAAAATACAATTCATAAAAACAGTCAATTATTATTAATTGTGAAAACACATAAAACCCTTAATGATCTCCAGTAAGTCAAGAACTTAAATATGTATATCTTGTACATGACATAACATAACATAAACATAATGGAATAAAAAATGTTACAAGTATGGGTTTCATCCGGATTAAAGCTGATTAAAAACAGGGAAATTTTGGGAAATATGCTTGGTTGTCCCCTTACACACAGTCACATGAGAGGATAAATATCAAATTTAGTCCATAACAGAGAAAGATCTGGTACCTTTTTAGCCTAGACCGATGCAGATGTAAAAAGGTTTTTAATTTTTTTGGAAGGCACCTTTAAAGGAGGTTTATGTTTTGTCAAACTCAAATCCACGGTCGCTGCAGCAAGGGCTCAGCCTTGGCAGGGAGCCCCAAGCTTTGTGTTTTTATGCGAAAGTAAGCTAAACACCACTCTGTTAGATCCTGGACGTAGAGATTAAATAGGTGTTCATTTTCGTATGTAACTCTGAGGAAGACAGCAAGCGTACATATTTCCAAAGATGTAGTTGTAGTGTTTATCTCAGTAAAATGTACTGAGGAATACTAAACTAAAAGAAAATGGTCAACAAAATCAGATTGTATATCTCAACATCAGCAAATTGCAACTGAAATTGAGGAATTCGGTCCTGTGACAGCGAAAGGGACCGGAGATAGGTGCAGTAGAATACATTGTAAAACGAACAGATATCTTTTTTTTTTTTAAAAAGGATGGAGAAAATTGCCATATTCCTCTAAAGCACCTGCAGAAAAATCTCCATCCTCTTTCAATATATTCTTCTATTACTCATTTCTTTATTGCTGTTTTTGAGTCCTACCTCGGTCATCTCCACCCTGTTGGCCAACATCTCCTGCAGAGCGCGGACCGACAAGGACTGCTCCAGAATGAAGGCACATATGGCCAGGTCTGGGGGCACATTCTGCAAACATTTAAACAACACAAAGGTAAAACAAAGGTAATACAGCACAGGACTAACAAAAGGGAGGCTATCAGCATCTCACCTGAGCATTGGACGTTGTTTCCAGGAAGCAAAGACGGTTCCCGAAGCCCTCACAGGACAGACATAGCTTAATCTGCTCCTTCAGGACGGTGGCAGTACACTGCAGAACGATCTGGTCATCCTGCGCCCAAAACACAAACAAACACTTATTCACAGGCCTTTCATTTTGGGACATGTTATTCTTCGCTCCTACATCTAATTTGGGCTTTCAGTCACACACTTATCTCCCTAACTTTTGCTGCTGGTTGTCCCCACTATGCCTGCTTTTTCATATTTTAGTACACACTATTTTGTGTTTTTATAGCAATTAAATAAAACTGACTTGTCTTGACCTTTGGTGCATGCATTGTTGTGTACAAAACGGACCTTTTCTTGACTAAAGTGACATGCTTAGTGAAAAGTGCTGAAGAGGAAAACTTGCCGACAGCACATAATTAATCAAAAAAAAATAGCCACTTGCTGCACAGTATACAATGACTAAAAATGTTTTTTATGTGCAACCAGAAGACTATTGAACTATATATGTACTGTTATGTATACATAACTTAAATAATGAAACCCTTTTTGACAGTATAAACTCAACTTATTACAGAACCTACCAGAATTGAGACCATCGTGTCTGCTAGAGTGGATGTTTCTCACCCACATAGGATCTTACTTCTATTTCCACGCTGTATGGACATCAATTAGCAAACTCTTAAAACTTACTTTGGTTATGTAATCCATCGCATTTCACTGTAAGGTAATGCAGTAATGACTTTTCAAATCTTTTTGCACTTAAAACTACACTGCCATTCAACAACAATATATCACAGACATGATGTAAAGGATTACTACTATGCTCATACAATACAGGACTTAAAGTTTGCCTCCAGTAAAAAACTGTTTTCGTCTTGTTCCTATAATTGGATGCAGAGTTTGACACTAGATAAATGTTTTTGCATTCATCTGCTGAATGTGGAAAGTTTGTCTGCGCTCATTGAAAATCTGATTTTAAGTGGCGGAGCCTACAAGCATGCTATGTGACATCACAAATAGTTTGGAGGTCCGACCTGGTCCAGTGTGCAACTTATACAAGTGTGATGCAGAAACTTGAAGCCACCAGTGCCCACACACTGAGAATCGACTGTACAGTGAAGTAGGAGACATCTTGTGTTCAGCAGGGAAACTTTAGAAATGAATGGTAGATGCCTTTTTCATGGATTCAAATGTTGAAATTATACTTATCAGGCACATATTATTGTTTATTGTATGTGTTGTAATACATGTCTGGAGGGGATCTTTAAATGCAAAGTAGGAAAAAAATGCATTAAAAAATTCAAAGATTTGTAAAATGGTCATCAGTAATATAATAAAATACACAATTTGTGGTTAGGAAGCAAAAAGCACTGATGTGGTATTTTAAATTGCCAGTTCAGAGGACTGCAAACAGCTCCTTTCAGTAAGGGCCAGTACAATAGATACAGACAACTCCTTTCAACAAGCAAAATGCTAACAGACAGTAATTTGTTGCTCCTGGTCAATGGCTGGACCCTCCAGAGACCGGTGTAAATACAGCGATAAACACCCCCTCCCTTGTGAAACCCACACCTGACACTCAACATTCTCAGCTGTTCCTTCTACTCAGTCATTATGCAAGTAGGTCTATCACTTAACCTGACTAATATTCCTCTCTACACTTCTGGACAGATTCCTGACTTTTCTCCCCTCTCTTTTAACAACTAATGAATCATTCTGTCTTTTTGTTCTTGACCTACTCGCTGTCGTGCCCCTGGTGATTCAGCACCGCCACCAATGTGTCTCGACTTAGTGTTTAGGAAAATAGACAGACATTTTAAAAGCGAGGCCGAGGGCAGCATGTTTGCATGTCTACGCCTATGGCAGGGAAATGGAAAGTGATGCAGATTGGTGACCTCATAACATCTACTCCTCTCTTATACCCAGAGGCCTCTAGTGTTTCGTTGGCTTCCTCCTCCTTTGGCTGGGCTATCATCTATCTCTCCTCAGCCTTGAAATGTCTCCTCTGTCCTGTCCTCGAGTTCCCTGCTTTGCACTATGGAAAGTGGAGCAATGTGCCCTCTTCTCCTTCACTGCAGACATGAGCAAAACCCACTTCATTTGCAGCTCAAGTGTTACTAAAACTGCATATGGACCATAAAAACATGACCTTTTTATTTGTAAAATAAGTGAATGTCAGGGGTGTTGTGAAAAAGGAAAATGTTCAAACCAAGTGGTGAAATATATTTTCCACCTCTCACGTACAACAACAATACCTCACATAACTGAGTTGCACACCAGTAGCTACTCTAAAATGACATGGATCTTTGCTTATCGGGACTAAATTACAACTGTTCTAAGGCATCACCGCATAGAAGAAGTCACAGAAAAAGCTCAGCTGAAGAGGACTGAGCAAGAAGGGTAAATTGGGCTAAACTGGCCATGTTTTGAGGACAGTGCATACAGACCCAGTCCGCAGTCCCCATTAAGGAGATAGGACTGAGCTTGTGGGTGTCTAAAAGCAGACTGAAGTAACTGAGTGACTCATTGCTCCGAGACAAGATGTGCGATCGGATGACAACTGTAGGCAATATATGCCCCAACGTTATACAGCGGTCCTACTCGGTGGCTTCCATCTATTTCTACAGTCACAGTCTCACATGGCAGACTTACTCTGCTTCACCCTGTAGGCAAGATCAAAAAGGTAAAGGACCCAAAGGAGGACTGTGAGAGCTCAAGGGTTCAGCCACTCGACAGGCACAGAGCCTTGGCCTTAAAGTTGCAAACATTTTCAAGAAGGTTCTATAAAATCATTATTATAGAAATATATGATCTGGATATTGATCAACTGCAGAACTAATTGCAAATACTCATGGTACGTAACAGTAGTAACATCTGTGGTTAGCCATAAATATAATAAAATAGCACATTTTATGAGTTATGGAATTTATTAGAACTTTTTTACAGACTTAACCAGTCAAGTATGACGTTATGCACAAGGCAGAACCTTGAGAAAATGAAGGGTTATCTGCCAAACTGGCTGGTAGATCAGAAAAACCCACGAGCCTCAGCCAGCATTTGTCAGCACTTTGCTGGTATATGACTGAACCTGTTATTCCAACCTCAATGTTAGGGCACTCGGACTTATAATAGTACTCTGCAAAGTGCATCAGCAACTACAAAGTTGTGTCCTTCCAAGAGTCACACTGTGTGAATCACTTCCAATTTGACCATGTGAAAAGCTGACTTGGAGACCACACAAACCCTTGGGCTTAGCTCACCCTTATATTAATAGAGGCAGCTTTAAGGATTTGAAGGATGTGCACCTGACGCTTTATTGTAAGCCAACCACAACTCCTGATTATTTGTTAATCTCATATGACTGAATCTTAAGGAGCCAAGACAGGTAGGCAATATTGAGTGAATGCTAGAATGTGATACTTGTCACCCTCAAGATTTTATACCTGGGCAGTGGGTGAAAACATGTACGCATTTGATACCCCATCAACATGGTGGGTGCAGGGTTACAGCCAAACCATGTTTGGACTTGGCGGCTGAAGCATGTGGGTTATGTGGATGTTCGGGGTCAGAGGGAGAGGTAGAGACAATTGGATGTAAACTGACAGACACTTGTACAAACAAACAAACTAGTGTGCGCAAATAGAGGTGTGTAATTCAGCAGAGATTTACAGCCAGGGGCACAGATAGCGCTTGAAAGCAGACACCTTTGTATAATCTCTGGGGCCGTCTGATGGTGCACATGCAGACAGAGGGTAGCCAGGGTTTCCCCAGACAAGCAGGCACGCTGCCCGCCCTGAACAGGAAGCAAACAAGCAAACAGATGCAAAATGGTGACAGATGTCCTCCCCCTCCTGTCTTCTCTTGCTCTACTAAAGTAAGGGGTAGGACAGGATGGATGCAGAGGTGTAATTCTACAACTGTGATCACAGCTGATACTGTTCTTGCTGTGGACAGATATTGTGTTAGATTGTTTAATTTGGTGCATATGTAGAGACACTTCTGTTTATGGAGAATATCATATTCAGAGAGAAAGGTGGGACAACCTTGGACATATACGTGGTGATCCAAGTGAGAAGTTTATCTGGTTACCTGTTGTGTGGGACATTTTTTATACACCGTCAATAGATTGATGGGGAATGAACACGAGCATCCAGCTAAGTGCTGATATATTTTTGGAGGTTTGTCTTCTCCACTAGCAGGATTCAGGACTTGTTCAAAAGTCAAATATGACATTCTGTGAAATAGACTGGTGGCTTTAATCCATTGTTGTCACTGTTGCAGTGTCCAAAACATTTCCTGGCTTGACTTTCAATTGAATGTTGGTACAATAAACAAGGTTTTTAGAATTATTTCATCGGCACAAGAAAACACAAACAAAAGTGGTAAATGACCTGTGACCAGTAAACACGGTGGTTGGTTTAGATTTTCATTCTAGGCTATGTTTTCTAATTCATTTATATCCTTTTCTTTTACATTTGATACATGTTTGATATTGATATAACAGATATTTGACATTATTTATAGCAGCATTACTTTGATAAACGACAGTATTCAAAATCACATTATAAACTGACATTGAACCCATTGAGGTAAATGGTTTTTCACAGCAGAATCAACAGCTATTTAAAAAAAAGTATGTTTTTTCTATTTACTTTGTTTGCAAAATGGTAGTTTTGATGCAGTCTCAACTGTTTCTGAATATTTTCATCTCAGTATTGGTTTACTATTTTAGCTTACTATTTACTTTCACATCATGCTCTCAAATTCTGAACAAAGTGCAACATCAGTGCCACTGGAAATCTGCCTAGTAATCACTAGCTCTCACCAACTGAATAACATATCCATTATTTCTTTATGGTCCTGATTTCTGCCCAATGCTCCGATCAAAGTGTGCTGATGCAGTCCAACTCAGGTCATTGATTATATTTCTGCAGACATAAAAAGAGTGAGGGACAGCACATTGCACAGCATGTGGGTGGAGGACAGAAACAGTTCAATAGGCAGAGGGGGGAGTAGTTATGGGGTTTCCCCTTTGAAAACTAGAGGAGACTATACAGGTGCACTATCAGGATTCTCCATCACGGACTGCAGTTTGAAGGGCCTTGGGGCTCCCTCATTCGCCTACATAATTTACTATCGTTCATGTTTTCTCCTCTACTTGCTAAAATTTCTCCAAAAATACAATCTCCAAAACAACAACTGACTCTTATTTTGTGTCTTTCTCCCAAACACTTGTAAGGGCTAATTTTACTTGATTTTCTTTAGAATCGCTGCCTCTAAAGCAAATTAAGATTATACCACCTCTCACGCCTTATGGGTCTGAGGATGAATGAAAAATGTGAATATAAAGACCTGGTTGAAAGTTTAGGTTACATACAGTGCACACCAGCCCTACACACCATCTCTTATATATCACCTCTAAAATAGCCAAACCATCTCCTTAACTCGCCACAGTGTCAACAGATACAGATTTAGCACTGGACAAGTCACACATTTTCTTTCAGGTAACTACTGCTGCCATTCCAGGACACTGAGAAAACAGGTTTTATTGTCTTTGCTAGCATTAGAAGATGAAAGGAGGGATGTTTGAGAGGGACCACTGTTTTATGTTCTTTTGTATTTGTATTTGTATAAGGTGCAACCTGGACACAGAGTCCAGGTCAGCACTTAGATTTTATGAGTTGAGTTATTGGTTATTTTTTGGGAAGGGTTATTCACAGTATCTCAATGTGGAGAACAACATAATATTTAAATATTATGGCAGTAGTAATCCCAACTAAATACTCAAAAGCATTCTGTATATTTCATTGTCATTTCACTACCGTTAATGGCTCACAGGATCACTGACAGCCTGGCATAGTCTGATAACCTTACAATCCATTAACTCTACTCCAACCTTTATAATGACGCATGAACAACCATACAAATATTTAAAGCAAATTAAAACTATCAGAGACACTGACACACAAGAACGCAATGTTCAGTTTAAAAAAGCTTTTACTCTGTTGCATCAAAGGCAAAGCTTCTTTCTGTCTGCTTCGTCCTCACAATACAATAGACAATAGATCTCACTGTAAAAGTGTTTATAAAATGTATCCTGCTCCCAGCCCTTGGCAACTGCAACACTAGAGAAAAAGTCCCTGCAGATTGCCTGACAGTGTGACAAAAAACCCAAAGCAATTACATAATCCATAAATAAATATAACATTAAACAAAAAATCATATATAAAATGAGAAAATGTTTCATGCTCCTGCAGAACTGCAGGAGTCATTACATTCCCATGAGTGTATCTGTGCATGTGTGTGAGTTTCATGTCTAATGTGACATGGATGACTGACTTTTGCTGATAAATTATGAAGTACAAACGTTATAAGTGGCTCGAGATGGAAAAGTTATTATGCTGCATTGAATCATTGCAGAGAAATCTTTCAAGCTCACACAGAAGAGTGTCGAGAACATTTAAAGCTTTATCTTTTTTACATTCTGCTTTTGCTACTCTCCCTCATTCTCTTTATCGCACTCTCTCTTTTTCCTTCTTGCCAATATTTTCTTTCTGTACTCTTTATTTCATTGCCGTCCTGTTTTCTCTCCCTTCTTCCATTACCTCTACCACTCTGCTCTGGGCCTTCCCCCTCCGCTCCTCTCCTATTTTAGGTGGCTGCACCTGTCACTATCACATTCCCTCCTTCTGCTGACCAGCAGATACTTAGAGGTCTCACTTGGAGAAAGAGCAAGACTCTCTTGCTCACAGGGATGGCATTGAGAACAGGAAAATAAGCTGATAACTTCTACTTCTGATGAACAAAAAGCAAAAGTAAAATCAACAAAACACTCCCCAAAAATGCAGATAATTGACATGTATTATACTTAACCATTCAAACTTACTTAAAGATTACTGGATTATACATTTCAACAACACTGCTAACAGAATTAGGGCTAAAATCTTGACAATGTCTACAACTGCAAAAAAATCCATAAACTCTTTTTATGCTAAGAAAAATGACGGTTGATAAGATACTACTAAGTAGTATGGATACGTTTCCATACTTTATGATTTTCATTGACAACTATGTAAGCTACCAGTTTCACCAGTGATAATTCACAAATCAGATTCAAAGAGGCACTAATGTTGAATTTCATTGACACATTGTGTGTTTTGGCGGCCTACACACACTGGCTTCATTCCCCCTTCGGCTCAGTTAAACTGCTACAAACTACCAGACATCAAACATTGAACAGCCTCTGCCCTTTGAAAGATGATAAGTCTGCTAGACAGCAGCAATTCAAAGGGAAAAACCATTATAAATAAGTTATTTTAGCTGGCCTCAATCCAAAATCCATTCCTCTAAAAAAAAAATGTCTATTTGCTTTAAGAGTAAGCAAAGTACTTTCCGGACGAGCAGGCCTATTTAAAACAGACGCGTAATCCAAAAATTGAATATAGGAGTGAGTTATGGCGCAGGGAGAGATTTATTGTGCAAGACGAGCGGCATCCCACAGTCCAAATGGAAATACAAGCTAATAGACTCAGAAAATAGGAATGAAATATATCAAATATGAAATATATTGAACGAATACAAGGAACACCTCCAGTCTATCAAAAAAAACTATTCCCCAATTTACAACCTTACCTGTGGAAAGTGGAAATGAAAAGTTCAACCTAAATATTAAACTACAAATATCCCTGAACCTCCCTTGAATTTCACAAAGCACACACAGTTTTCATCTCAGCCTTTGCTCGAACTTATTTAGTTAATAAGACCATGTTCCTAAAAAAACACTGTCCGATTTCTCCAGACAGCTTTGGCAACATAATCCGAGGGCCTGAAGCCAAACGACTGTGGATCCAGAATAGTCTAATATTTACCTCATTGTCTCCAACATTTTCCTCTCGGACAAAAACCCTGGCTGCACACACATTATGGAAGACTTTGGCGTCTTGGAACAAAGCATTGTGAGTGAGAAATGATCGAGTAAACATTGGGCATCTGGACTTGTTTAGCCACAAAACACTTTACGCTGTAGTAGCTTTTAAAGGGCTTTAAAGGACAATACCAGTGGTTTTAGACTATTTACTATGGTTAGACCATTGGGTTAGACTAGACCAAAGCAGAATCTATTGCAATGACCATCAAGTCCACATTATGACTGACACAGTTAAATTATGATGAGAAGTATAGCAGAACTGGATTACTACCCTATCAATAGTCTGCTAAGTGATTTATATATCATTTCATTCCATTAATGGAAACTAATGCTGCCTGAAACAGTAAGATTAATACATCCAAAAATCTAAAACTATATTATACGTACAGCACAAATGTAAAGTATAAATGCTTTAGAATCCTTAGTATATGATTAGTTATTAGTATGACTTATAGTATAGAGTATAGAGTATGTTTTTCTTTGTGTGTGGTTAAAACAAAGCCTGGTAGTTTGGGAGAAGGTGAACTATTATTTAATCTCTCTATCTAATCTAGTCTACGTCTTTGAACTCTGAGAGAAACCTTCATGCAGAAAAGATCCCTGGATCCTTCCTGTTGTAAGGTGACAGAGCTAATCATTCAGCCCCTGCATACACACACACACACACACACACACACACACACACACACACACACACACATACAAACACAGCAGTTTACATAACAGTTGTGTCACTTTGCGTCTGCAGGACTCCCCTCTCTCTATGTTTGTGTCTCGTGCCTGAGACCAGACCAGACCACCTGTTTATTGTGTAAACTGCTGTGACCAAAGCAGACAGACTAACAGGTGCTGTATATGTGTGTGTGTGTGTGTGTGTGTGTGTGTGTGTGTGTGTGTGTGTGTGTGTGTGTGTGTGTGTGTGTGTGTGTGTGTGTGTGTGTGTGTGTTGTCCCGCTGTGGATGTGTTCATCTCCTGGGCTCAGCACTTCAAAAGCCCTTCCAACCTCCCTCACCCCTCTCCTTCATCTGCCACCCGCCCCAAAATCTGCTGCTACTGTAGCTGACTGATGTGCACACTGTGTGTGTGTGTGTGTGTGTGTGTGTGTGTGTGTGTGTGTGTGTGTGTGTGTGTGTGTGTGTGTGTGTGTAAAGGATACAGACACACAGAGAGCGAGGAAACGATGACAGTTGGGATGAAAAATGGGGAGAGACTCGGTGTCCCTCTACAAATACACAAACAGCAGTGCAACCAAATAAAATAAAATATATATCATAGTTTTGTGTTTCCTCGGTCAGTGTCATCTACAGAAATGAAAGTCAGCAATCCCAACCTGATCTCACAGAAAACAAGACGCAATCCATCACTCCAGAGGGGAAAAGAAAGATAGAGGCAGTGATGAAAAGTGCAGTTAACATTTTTGCAGGATTTAGTTAGGATACCCTGTAGGGGCAGCGGTGTTTGTACATTTGGATTATGTTACAGGCAGGTCAGGGATCATCAAATCTAAACCCATTCACTCCATTCATTCAGACTCCTTCAAAATACCTTTTAAATCATTAACTTTCACCTAATTTATGTAATGAAACCAATAAAAGAACACTTTTTCTATTTAAAAAATTACTACCAAAATGAATATTGCTCTTTGCTAATTAAACAAAAGGATACACTGAAGATTTAAGTAGCTTAACAAATGTGGGTATCATACCAACTTGGAAGTGATTGCATAACTGACCTGGGTATAAGAACCCAAGCCTAGAAAGCACTGCCTCAAAGGTTACTGTCAGAGCATCCGATAGCGGAGTGGTTAAGACGAATACCATATCACCACAATGTTCCCAACCTAGCCTGAGACCTGTGTTGCATTGCTTTTTTTGTCTGTATCTTCAATGACTAAAAAACAACCAACATCCATCCAGTGAGCATTAAATTGATTATTTACAGATCAAAAGACATCTACATATTTACATTATCACCTTATAACCTGCAAATCACAAAATCAGGGCTTCCTGCGAACATTACTGCCCATAAAGATCTGACAAAAGGTACTATGACGTCTGCAGGCCTGCTTTTGTTACAAATACCACAACTGACAATCACAACAATGAACAAGATCTGTTAACTTGACACGCACAGAGACAAATGCCCACATCCACACACACACACACACACACACACACACACACACACACACACACACACCACACCACATCTCCCAAAGGATGCTGGCAAGTAGGACACTGACTCCTCTGGTTTCTCCCTCCAGAGTGTGTGTACTTATAGTGGCACACTATAAAAAGAAACTGCTGTTATAGACTGGAGCTTGAATACCCCGTCAAACTCACTTGCCTGTGTGATTCACACCACAATTGTGGCATCGTGAAACAGTGACACAGCTTTTACCGTCACCACCGGAGAAACGGCACCACTGTATGAACTCTGGGTTACCAGACGTGGACTCTCATGTGTGTATGGCGCAGTGAGACATTTCAGCAGTCTGTGGCTGTTGTCAAAGGTTTTTTCTAAAGAGAAAAGGAAAGACTGCTGGCTATTGCAAGCTAAGCCAATCTCTTGACAGCAAACATGGGGGCTGAAGTGCTTGCAGGCTGTTTTTTTTTTTTTAGGGAGGAGGTTGAATACTGGATACCTGTAGTTCAACAGAGGGCATCCACTTTGTTTGAGTGGAGAGAGAATATAAGTAACCTGCTACTGTACAGCAGGTGGCCTGGCTAAGCCCCAGCAGTGAGTGTAGACTGTACAACTATTTAAGCCACACTGCGATCACTCAGCGTTGTATGAGTCACAGGCCTGGGCCATATTAGAAAAACACAATAAAACCCAGAATAGAATAGAGCAGCACTGCTGAGTAATCTGTGTGTGGCCTTTTGTTATGTGAAAACGATCACTGGAGATGTGTGGAGGAAGACCAAAAAAAAGTATAACATTCTCTGCGGTCCCCATCTGACACTGCGAAGGATTCAGCGTTTAGAGGCTCTAATCTCCTCTTCCTTTCTTCTCTTACTATTAAACAAAAAAACCCCTACGGGATAAAAACACTAAACGCATTAACGCTGTATTGCCTTACTCCCAAACTCACACCCCCGCAGCTTTTCTTCTTATTTGGAGGATTCCCAGTAGGGGTGAAAAACAAGTTGAATAGCAGAGAAAAGGATGAAAATGAAGGGACTGACAAGATAACACTGCTATATTTTTTTTCAGCTCCTGCCTCAAATAGACAACAACAGAAACTGCAGAACAGCAACGTGCTTGCAGTTGCTTTGACAGGAGAGGGCAGCCTGAATGACCCACTGCACAGTCTGTATGTTTGCTCCATCATTAAGGTCAAGATCCTGGTGATGGACTTGATGGATTTTTTTTATATTTTTAAAACAGAGTGACACTTCTATTGAATACAAACTGTGTCTTATTATTGATTCCTTAGCTCAAAAGCATGAGAAGTGAAACCGTACAATCATGAGAGCGGATGACAAAGAGCAGCTGGCAGTGAAATAGACTACATTATTACAGAAGGATGGGGCTCCTTTACAAAGTTTAACCTACAAATACTCTAGATGTTTTTTTTATATTTGTTTGGACTTTTATTGCTTTAAATTGATAGTGACACCTAACAGGGGAGCGAAAGCGGGGAAAGGGCCACAGGTTGGAGTCAAACCAATAGCCGCTGCATTAAGGACTCAGCCTTGGTACATGGAGCACCAGCTCTACCAGGTAATCTGCCAGGGCAACTCCAAGATGGCATGTTTCTGATGTGCTATTTGAGTCCCTGGTGAATTCCTGTAAGACTTAATAAGCTCCACGTTTATACAAGAAAACAAACTGCCTGTCACAGTGAAAACCCCACACTTTATTGCTAAAGAAGCATGCTTTGGATGTGTTTGTTTTCTGTAAAAACATCTCATTGTTCTTACCAATGATTTTACTCTGAAATACACACATAGTTCATACACAATAAAATATGCCAAAAGGTGCCTCGATTTGAGCTCACGAGAGCTATATTTTAGGAAAACTAAAATAATTTTTGAGTGATGAATTGGTACTTCTTTTAAGAGAAAAATTGCTCATATATTCTATTGTTGCAAGATAATGTGATGACTTCTGGAAGAAAATATTTGAAGGTGCAGAAAAGTGAGCCTAGGAAACTCCATGACAGCTTATGTGACTGTAAAAAGATTACATCAGGCACATATATGGCTACAGTCTGCTGCCCCAGCTGGTCCAGGTGATGGTAAGAACTCCTCTGTGCTCCCATTCCACTTTCATCTGACCTCCCACCTCCAATATAACCCAGGGAAAAACCCCAGTAGAGAGAAACAGCTGACTCACACAATGCCTCCCATCACTGGCCTCTAATTAAAAGACTGATAACACAGACCATTTGGTGGATGCTTTAATCCAAAGATCCTCTCAGCACCACGAGCACTTACATTTTTAGCCCTGATTCGAACCCCTGACCCGGACGGTGTCAAAGACAAATCCATTGAAGTACACAAGACATTAATAATTCACACAGAGCTGCATTGTTTTTCCTTTTGAAGTGAAGTGTGTCGAATAGTTTTATTCTAACCACCAAAGGACAAACCCACTGAAGGCATTCAAAGTGTTAAGCCTATGTCTCACAATTCATTTGCCAGTTCCTAAAGAGAAGGGGAAAAAAACACTGTTTATAGTTTTGTAACAGCTGTGTTGCTCTGAACTGCTGTCTTGTGGATACTGTGAGGTGACTCCACAAGCTTGAAAGGAATCCTGTCCATCAGTACAATTTGTCTGTGGTCTTTCTACATGCTGCTATTATTTCACAGCTAACTAGATTCAAATGCCAGTTAGGTAAACATCGCAGCAATGGTAGCAGTAAAGTAGAGCTCCCCTTTAACAGAAAATACATTTCACTGTGGAGATTTTACTTGATGCTCTTCTCAAAGGCCAACTAAGTGAGATTGATGAATCTCCTGTTTGAGACATAATTGTTGATGGAAATACGGCCTGGCAATGATTCAGTTTTATTGTTTGTTGACTTTATTGGAATTGAATCATGTTAACAACGTTACTAAAATATCCATTGTCTAATTAACAATTTCATTTCAAATTATCATTAAAAGGTTAAGAAGTTTAGGAA
Source organism: Dicentrarchus labrax (assembly GCF_905237075.1). NCBI lineage: Eukaryota > Metazoa > Chordata > Actinopteri > Moronidae > Dicentrarchus > Dicentrarchus labrax. Next base: position 28,889,458 of record NW_026136704.1, on the reverse strand, counting down.
TAAATCTCATTAATATATTGACGTTGAATTCCAACACATTATCCAGCTCTAAATGGAAACACTGGCTCTTGTAGTGACCTAACCTGTCATATTCCAGGTGATTACCGAGGTCAGTAATCGGGGGTGGAAACCCATTTCACCAACTCAGCTGTTTTTGGTCATTTTCAGGGTCATCCCCCACTGAGTTTGAAACTGTGAAGTGGATATCTCAACATCGTGACTGTGTTGGCTTCTCCAAGGAAGACATGCAGCTTTTGGGCAGCTGTCCCCTGCAGGCTCTGGGTAGCTTGTTGCTCTGCCTCCTCACCCCACACTGACAGGCTCTACTTTCCTCAGATATAAATAGATAACGATGCTAACAGATGCACCAGCCCCTGTCTATCTATCTGTGCTCACACACACGCACACACACATATGCTTGCATACACTGTTACCCACCTATTCTTAAGGCCAGAATATTCTGGAAGTAATATAAGCGAGATTAGGCGAGACAATGAGCAGTGCATTATGAAAAGATCAGAATATGATCATGTAATGTAGGTTAACAACCACAGATTTCTGCACTCACAAGAGATTAAAGAAATCAATTACCAAGTTTAAAGAGAGCAACTAATAAGCAGGTCATGGCACATTCAGGGCACCGCAAAAATAGTCAACTATATACAGAAGCGGGCCTTGGCTCTGAGAACTGCAACTATAGATATGACTTAAATACCCAATGCCCGAGCAGCAGAAGTGGTAAAAGTGAAGAAACCGTGAAGCCAATGGACACTGACACAGATCATGAGTCAGTTTTAGGGTAAGAGTTGAATCATGCAGAGTATAAATCAGTAAAATAAAATCTAATTTCCTTTCTCACTCATAACTCCTCATCTCCTTCTCCAGCCCCAAATCTCCCAAACTCCTCTCCAGTAGCCAGTGCAGGTTTCCCAAAAAGGAAAGTAAGCAACACTCACCGTTCGCAGGAACTGAATCTCCTCCTCTCCCTCTCCCCCTTCTGCCATCCTTCACCGAGGGTTATTCGCAGCTCCTCGGGAGAAAAGAGAAAATCCTACTGTTTTCTCTCTTCAGGATTTGGATTTTTTATCTCCTTTGCTGTGTCCCTCCCTCCCTCTCTCCACGTTGCACCTCTCTCCTTTCTTGTTGCTGTACCCCCCTCTCTCTCTCTCTCTCTCTCCCTCTCCCTCTCTCTCACTCTCAGTGTCTCTCGCTCTCAGTGCTACTGTGTGTGGGTGTGCTGGAGGACAGCATGAGTCCTGTGGCTCTCACGGTGTTGTGAGAGAGAGTGACGGGAGGCGAGACTCTCCCTGACTCCTCTCCCCTCTCGCCTTGCATCCCCCAACCGCAGATGAGGGAGAGGGAGGTGGTGGGTGGGGGGGAAGAAGGGAGGGAGGGGTAGGCACCTTGTCACACATTTACACGACTCCCATCCCACTGTGCCGCCATGTTTGTAGAAGTGGGCCACTCCTTCACACAGGCTGCCCCCCTCCAACACACACACACACATCTCTCTCCCCTCCTTCCAAATGTCTGAGGCTATAAAAGGAAAGGGGGTGAGGACTAGCCTTTGGGGAGTGTGCAGTAAGAACACATGCACGCACACACACAAAAGCACCTTAACTCTTCAAAGTGAATAAGTCAGCTGCACTGTACACACCCACTCCCTCCTTTATTAGGTGAATGAATGTATTAACACTTCATTAGCTGCTCTGCATCCCGCATCAGTATCAGCTGACAGTCAGATGATGAGGTCGTATGAAATTTAGGGCTGCACGACAGATACTGCTATATGGTTCATGATTAGTGGGAATGATCATTTATGCATCAGAAATGTATTTGCCTTTGAAAAAAACTATTAAAATTGTGATGATGGGACATTTCTTTGGAGTTTGTACCACACAAACATGTTTTCTTACATCTGGAGAACAAGGTTTTTAGGCTAGGGAAATCTCTGCAGCACTACAGTACTTCATTATTAAGCTGTTTTGTCACACATTTCACCTTTATCCAAAAAAATGCAGCTCCTTCAGGTTTGGATATTATTGCGATTGATTGTGCAGCCCTGCATCAGTTTAATGATATATGTCTTCTTAGATGTACAGAATTTTAATAGGAACGGGTTATCATGGTCTCTGCAGGAGTGATGCTGGACAGATTATTATTGATTGATTGTTGTGAGTTAGAGACAAAAAACATCCTTAGTTAAACTCATGTCACCTAATCTGCTTGATTAGGACTTGATTGATAGTGACTATCACATTCAGATTCTTATACTGTACAATTTCGATTGGTCAGTGCAGCACAGCCCCACTTTAAACAAGGGAGACAAAACATAATAATCTCTGACTCTGTCAAGTAACAATGTGTTCATGACTTAAATGTGACTTTTGATTGTTTATATCAAAGGGAATAATTTAACGATCATGCAGAAAAAAGCTGCAAAACTTTAAATTAAATGTTTGCTTGATATGGGACCTAAAAGGTGAATTTAAAACCATAATTGCTACCATTCATTGTGTTTCATCGCTCTACAAGAGGAAGGTGTAAATGATATAATAGGAAAGGAAAGCTCAGCCAACAGTTTGGCACGTTCAGCGCAGTGGATGCTACGGACGCTTTATTACAGTCCAATCAACAACAGGGCGAGACGCTTTGCACAGACATTATGTAAGGCTTTTAATTGGCTCTGTGCAGTTTAACACTTTGCCATAAAATTTCTGATTTTATGGCAAAGTGTTAAAGTAGCAAAGGTCTTAAGACAGCTAAGAGCACTAATTAATTACTACCATATAATTTTTTAACACCCCGGTCACTTAGCTGTAGTAATATAACTGTCAACAGACATTTTTTTGTCCAGACGCAAGGGAAATCCTTTATTGAATTAATTTATTCATCTATTTATTCTTTAATATAACAATGTCAGCAGTGTGATTTTTTCTTTTTTAATTTATTTTCTCTAAACAGTGACTAATTAGCAAAAGTTCTCTGTTATATATAATTGTAAACTGAATATTTCTGGGTACTGGACTGCTACATATGAAGATGCCACCTTGAGGCATTTTTAGTATTTTCCTTATTTTAGAGACCAAATAATTAATCGAATAATCAAAATAATCTGCAAAATAATCATCTGCAGCCTTAGTGACAGAAAAAAATTAACTGAATATTAAAAGGTGTCCATGCAGCTTTTCTGTCAGTCCCCTTATAGCCTGAATAAAATCCCCAAAGCCCTCTTTTAGCTCTGCAAATATACATATATAATAGAATATTGACATCTTGCAAATAGGCATAAAAGAGACTACAAACTCCCCTAATGGCAGGCCATAAAAAAAAAAATGCTATCTAGTCACAAAATCAACCAGCTCTGTCTGGACAGCCTGATGCATTCCTGCAGGAATCAGTGGATAACAGTGGCACACCCCTCTTGGTCATACCAGGCAGCAGGGATGCACCAGACAGAAAAGCTGGAAGTCTGAGCGGAAAAAGCGCATCACACACTCAGAATCGGTGACCAGCCTTCAGATAGTACACACACACACACACCCACATCCTTACCTCCTTAGTCTCCATCTGGCATCCTTCAGCATGCTCTGCTTCTCGCCCATCTCCCACTGCAACAGCAGCTGGCAGCCTGTTAGGATGTTTTGAGATGCTGCTCGCCGGAATACAACTCCGTCCAGCGGGTAAAACGGATAGGAGGAGGAGGAGGAGGAGAAGGAGGAGGAGGAGTGATACGCCACTGAAGCAGAACTAACATGAATTCTGGGAGTATGAGTCCTGATTGAGAAGAGACCTGCTGTTGCCTGTTTAGTTTTTTTTTTTTGCCAACTCATGAATCTGCCTCCGTGTGGGTGCAGTTGCGGTGCAGCGCCTGAAGGTGGCGACATTGCACCGATAATTAGACTCAAATCTCTGCACAATGATCTCCAATTAGGACTCCAAAGTGATCGAGAGTTAGCGGCAATAAGCTTTAAAACAGAATAGGGGTAAGTCTTGGGAGTTGTTATAATGCTGAGTCCTTGAAACTTAATTTAAAACCAAAAGAGGAAATTAATGAAACCTCCAAAAGTATTTTTTTACTTTGCAAATGACTTTGCTAACAAGGATAAAACGTTAATGAACTTATCACACAGTAAAATAAAATAATAAAAATAAAATTCCTTGCAAATATATTGATTAACGCTAATTAAACGTTCAACTAAGCCGTTTTAATTTAACAGAAATCCTATGAACCCTGTTTACTTTTCATTACCGTCAATGTGCATCAACAACATCGATTTAAACAACTTCCGTTTTTACAAGAAATAACAAAGTAAAAGCCTTAAAACAAAATGCACTTAATTCACAAACACACAAAATAAACTCCAATAGGGGCATTACAGTGGCAAAATGTGATTTTGGTGTTTGATTATAGTAGAAATGAGGTCCACTAGCTTTTCAAATGTCTTTAGATTCACCAGCTGAGTTAATTGCAACTCTTCCTGTTTTAAGAACTATTGCTTAAGATTACAGTAAGATTAACACATGACCAGGAAAACCCATTAAGTACTTTATTTTCGTCTGTGATATTCCCATGTACTCTGTTTAGGTTCTTCAATAATCTCCTGCCTGAAGCAAATCCAAATGCATTTTTAAGTGTTTTGGACTTGGCGTGCAAGGACTGCAGGATTCCTGCTCTGTGCATCTTTCCCTGCTATTGAATGCTATATCGCCCACTCTCTCTGCCAGCCAGTCAGCTTCCTGCAGCAAAGAAACCACCTCTGCAGACTTAGGGACATTAATGTCCCCTGTTTAGTCGCTTCTTCCTCTTGGTGTGTTAAAACAAGGATGCCTTTGAGTCTCCCTGTCCAGCTGCACAGCCACATTCACAAGCACAAACACTACCTCCCTGTGTAAACACTTGCTACCCTGAGAAATGACAGAGGGAGTTAAAAAAAAAAGAAGAAAAGGAAGAAATCAGAGTGATAGACGTGATTTGGGGGACACTGGAGACCCTGGATGAACAAATCTAGTGGGGGAGACGTGTCAGGATTCAACAATGTTATCAGACATCCAATGATTTCTTTTCAGGAACTGATTCTTTTGCCAAGTTCAGGCGATTCCCCAGAAAACTGCATCAAAAAAGTGACATTTAGGTGTGGCCTATTTTTTTTTTCTGTGTTGATGCTATGAAAAAAGAACCGCAGATGTCGCTTCCTGGAGTACACTGATGGTGCTCAGATGATTGCTCATCACTATCTCTCTCTAACTCTCCTCCTCCTTCCTCTATGGGTACTGCATTGGTGTTCGCTATTCTCTCTCTCTCTCTCTCGCTCTCTCTCCCCTCCCCCTTGTGCACTCACACACACACACACACACACACACACACACACACACATACACACACAGAAACTGATGTGAGTTCCCCTATCTGTCAGAGCCAGTTCCTCCATTTAAGATGCTGACTTGTTTATGTTGAAGGGACAAGCAAATTACTTTTGTTAGATCTTCAACTCAACTTTGAAGCTTGTAAGAGGTTTTTTCTTTTAACATTTCAGCTTTGTTGCAGGAAAAAGAGGACATGAAGTCTGTTTTGTTGCTGATTTGTGGTTTATAGATATCTTCAGATAGCAGATAGAGAGGGAGGTTGACTGACACACAGAGAGTGGTTTGATAAGCAGGGTTTAGGCGTGGAGTTTAGTCTAGTCGATGACTAGTAGGTGGGCCAGTCAGCCCTCACCCCCAGCAGCTCTCCATCCTGTGCCTGTTCCTGCTGTCCTGAGCACATAAACGCATAGAGGACACAGAGGAGGAGAAGAAGGAGGAGGAGGAGGAGGAGCAGGGTCAACTATGGAGCTGTAGGGACACGCTCAGATGCCCGTGCGGATCACCAGTGGAGGAGGAGTGCCGCTGAGGAGAAGAGCTCTGCAATGAACAAGACCAAGAGGTAATTAAAAAGAAAAGAGAAGAGGGTACATCAAAACTGAGAGTCTGGTGCACTCAGACCCACTTGCAGTTGAGTTTCTTAGCAAGTGTAAGTCTAAGTATGTGTCAGCAGCAAGTGTTTTGTGTGCAGCAGCGATGTGTGAACCTTGAGGTTATGAGATGCAGTGTGGTTTGTGCAAAGGCTCTTGACAAGTCGAAGAGAAATGAGGGCATTTAGTTTTATTTTCCGCTTGGTGTGTTGGTTTTATGCCCTTTATTTGAATATAGACAGTGAAGAGAGAGAGAGAGAGAGAGAGGCTTTGTGTTAAAAGAAAGACTGCAGACACACATATCACACATACACACTCATACACGGTCACAGCTAATGTGTTTGACCTGCATATCAGTGAAGAATATCAACATCTCAAATTATTTGTGTGTACTGCACACAAGCAAGCTCTGACATTCAACAGTTGTGCGTGCCTGTTGAACGCTGCCCGCTCACCTTTCCATGGAAATGTGTTCTGCTTTTCTCTTCTGTCCAGTTAATCTGAATTTACATGTCAGTTCAGTGGTGTTTTTTGCATTTTGTATTCAGTACTGCTGAGAAACTACACATTTAGTAGCCTGTGTTTTCAGTGGTACTTTTTCTGCTGCTGTAGTTGTGACCGCAGCTCTTATCAGATTGCCTGGAATAAAAGGGTTGTGTGTTGAATGTTAAGGTAGTCAGATGTGTGTTATGTGTGATTTAGCTACCTGAGTTTAAGGTGGACTGATATGGAGTGGCCACATTACTTGGGGTGAGGATATCAGTGGCTAGAATTATAGTTTTTGACAATTGATAACACCCATTTGTCAATATTGAGTCCACTTTTTCAAAACTCTTCACACAGACAACACAACAGAAGTCAATGTGCACTAAACTGTTGATGACGTTTTATTGCTTTCACACAAGTGACCTCATCTTTCAAAATTCATGAACTGCTCCACTGTAAAAACTATTAAGGTTTATAGTCAAAACCACAAAATGACTGTAAATCAGACTGCAATTTGCTCCATTCTGATCTAAAAAGAAGTAAATCAAAATGCATAAACTTCAAACTGGGACATTCAACAGTGAGCACCTGTTACCATTCCTTGATAACCTCTATGAAAGACTTGTGCCAGGTGAGGAAAGGGGGCAAGTGGGGCAGAATCCAGAATCCAGTTTTGTAATTGTATGGGACAATGTGGCGTTTCACCGTCCTCTTCCAGTCACAGAGTGGTTTGAACTCCTCCCAGGGTTGGATCAGGTATGCAAAAAAGTTTGTCAAGAGAGGAGAGATGGAATTATGCTAATGAGGACGGGGATTGAGAACCTCTGTTGTATTTCTATATCTGTAGCTGTCTTATACAATTAGTGAATATGTATAGTTTGATATTGTATTACTACAATTACTTTATTTTCATATTATGCACAAAATTGCAATAAAAAGCTTATTGATGGATATTGCTGCATTTCTGATTAATTTCTGGCAGCACAATCCATGCAGTAGTGTCCTTTTGTTGTAAAATATTCCCACTTTATGCTAGATTAATACATAAATAATTAAAAATACTTAAAAGACAATAGTGATACATATTGTAATGCTACCTGTTTTAAGTGTTTTTAGGTAATTGTGTAATTTGTGACGAGGTTTTACTGTTAGGAGTCAAATGTGCAAGTGTTCTGGTACAAGAGTGTTTAGGTTGCAGTAGTGCATCATTGGCGTTAAAATTAACGGTTGTGCTGAGCCGCATGTCGTTAAAGAGAACTGTGTGAACAGTGTTAAAAAAAAAGTGAATTCAGGAAGGAGAAATGTGTGTTCCCAGTTGTAAAAAAAAAATTGTAACACTTAAGGCTCGTAAGATTAGGTTTTGTAAAGATTCACAAATGATTTAAAAAAACACAATTTGTTTGAGACTTTGTAGGAGAGGGGGAATAGATTCATGCAGAATTACTGATGTAGATAAGATAAGATCTAAAGAATAAAAGAGGGCGAGAGTGTGCGCTGAAGGTGTGTGTAGTTGCACAGGTATGAGTAACAAATTCATGGCTGCAGTCCCAACAAGTTCATACTTCTTCTTCCTCACAAAACAGCCAAAGTGGTTTATGAATATTTGCTTACATTTTTCTGATGTTAACTACAGTGGTTGGTACAGTGACTTTATTGTTGGACCAAATAGATGAATGGCTCATTGCAGGAGATGCATCCTCTTGCAGAGGGAACAAGAACGCAGGTTGTGGGAGAGAGAGGGGGAGAGAGAGTGAGAGAAAAAGAGCAGCTCACAAACAAGGCCTTCAAAGGGCTCTAGCTTCAATTAATCAATTAAGGAAAGAAAGAGAGGAATTTGCATATCCCCCCGCCAGTGTGAGAGCGAGGGAGGGAGAAAGGGGAGGGGGGAACTGGATCTGTAGCCAGGAGTCCTGACACGGATGGGAAAGGGAGTGAGAGGGGGATTTCCAAAGAGAAAAAGGAGAAGCTGTTTCCTGAGTGACTTGAATAGAGCAAGGATGAAGGAAGAGGAAAAAGTGGGTGAAGGAGTAGTCAGGGAGGAAAAGGAGGTGTGGAAGGTCTTCCTGAAATAAAATCTGTGATATGATGGACCCCAAGTTCATTATGTATTAAAAAAAAGACTACGTAGGGTTTTTTCCTCATTGTCATGCGCATGAGGATTTTCTTTTTCACCAACCAAGTTTTAGCAGTCGTGTGTTTCCATGGATGCACGGTTAAATATGGAGGGGTAATTACTGTATTATGTTTACCCAAGTTGTCTATCTGACTTTTGATGCAAATGCCCAAACAGTAAGTCCCGTTGTGTTCCGATTTGCATGGGAGTCCACCACATTCAAACTGACTGTATTTACCAACAGCTTTGTCTCTTAAGTTGCACAGAAAAGAGATCACAGACCGCTGTGCTGTGTGTTACCTGCTCAGCAATCTGTGGGGGAAATTCCCTGACAAACGTCATGACATCAATAACATTTCCCCATCAGCACTTCTGTTTGTAGTACCGAGCGTGTCTCCTCATATGTGTGACTGCTTTGACAGACAGAGCTGGATTCACTCTGAGTCAAAGAGAGACATGACACATTGTAAAGGGCACTGAGATAAGAAAACCATTGATCATAAGTCTCAAGATTAATTGGCCACGCGTACAATAACATATTAACCATTTAAGTTTTTAATTTTTACTTATTTACTTACATACAAAAATGTAAAAGACATACATGGAGATATTAATGTATACATTTTACAGGACACAATAAAGAAATGAAAATGGGAAATGAAAATGAATTCAAGCAAAAATGCAAAGTATATACTTTTCATAACTAAAACAGATAAATACTAAATGCAAAATACTTTCGAGTTTTGGACTGTTCACACAAAACAAACAAATAAGACTTCACCTTTAAGCAACATTTTTTTTTTGTCTAAGTTTAAGCACATAGACTCTAGTGCTGTGATTTGTAGGTTAAAGTCCCACCTGACTTGAGTATATTCAATTATGATTATTATGAATATCTATCTATATTATCTTCAAGGAGCTTTGGAACAAAACCTTCTTCAAGTCAAGTTAATATTATTTATAAAGCCTCAAATGATCCATAATCAAAGTTGCCTTGAAGATATAGACACACATGTTATCCTTGAGTTTATCTTGAAGCAAAGATATAAAGAAACATTTAATGAGATACAAGGTTTTCACTGCACAGTATTGTAGAAGTCTAATAAGTAGCTGAGGTATAGATTCAGTGAACATAGGCAGCTTGACTGTGTGCTTGTTTAGCTCCTCCTACTAATCTTTCTATGTGTTGTGAGGTTTACCTGTCCTTACTGTAAAATAGCTCTCGGTGGTACATGCTGTGCTGTTAATTGTTAGTGTTTTGAATTCAGTAACCAGCAGGTGTAATGAGGCAAAGAGGCGGTGGAGCAGAGGTGGGATTCTGTTGCCCAGCAGGTTTCCAAACCAGCCGCCTTGAGCTGGACTACCAGGATGCACAGAGATGGGGTGGTCAATGACATCCCCCCCATCAGGGTTTCTGAATCCAGGCATGGCTGAGGGGGAGATGTGTGGTGTGATAACTGTGACAGCTGGATGAAAAAGCACATACAGGCAGGAGAGCAGCTTGTGTTATAAATAGATATGTGAATGTCACCCTGTACGCCTGTATGAAATTGTGCATCCATGAGTGTCCTTTTATGTGTTGTACATAAAGTAAACCCAACGTTTTTTGTTTAACTGACGTGTGGATGCATGTGTATGTTGAGTTATTCATTACGTGTGTGTGTGCACGCTGGGGAAATTAACCACACACACACACACACACACACACACACACACACACACACACACACAGGCACAGGTTAAGAGAAGGGGGATGCAGGTCTGGTCATTCAGGGAACTTGTCACCAGTTCAGTTCTCTGAATTCAAAGTGTTTCCTGGTAATTTCATCATATTAGTTGCAGTATAGAGGCCGACACAGGCTCACAGAATTACACATTGTACACACTGTTTCTACGTACACATGAGAAGAAAAAATACTCAAGCACAACACTGAAAGTTTTAACAGTTTTAAATGAGCAGACAACACACAACGATCAGGTTTCATTTTTAAACTTTGGTTTCATTTCAAGTCTGGCAGGAGGATTGTGGATCAGACCCTTTACTCTACTCTTTTGTTCAAAACTGAAGCAAAGAAACCAGTTTTAATATAACAAGTATGACAAGAGTCACTTACTGGTTATTGTGAAATACAGTCAGACATTGCTAAACTGAGCCCCGATCTGAAGAGGAAGCATTAATCGCATCATGAAACATTGGAGTCTCATTTGTCTTTTTAAGGGCATTTGAAAAACCCTTAAAGAGTAACTCCATGTTAACACACAAAAGAAGTAGTTCCTAACCTTCATTGGTTGAAAGTTCTTCACACTTCTGACCACACTCAACGTCAACCCAGCCTCATGGCATGGTCAAAGCTGTTGTTTATATGCTATGTCTAAAAAAAAAAAAAACTTCTGTCATTCTTTTTAATCTGAGTTTCACTTGTTTGCACACTACCATTGAAAGGAAACACAATTAACAACAATTTCCTACATCACTGGTTCACTATCTTTTGGACTTAATGGTGATCCCTAAAAAATTAATTTCCACTTACAACCCCTTTTCAGAGGTTGCATATGGTCTGTGAGCTGTGAGGAGTTTAGCCGAGGAGTGATCTTTCCTTCTTAGTTAGATTGTTTTTAGAAACCTGAGGAAGTAAAAATATGAAGTATTTCACAAGAAGAAAAGAGGAAAATAAACAATTAAGTCTAACAGAATTGTTTATTTTTCCTTCTTCTTTCCTTTTGCATTTCCCAGCATCCTAGATAACGGTACATAGGGTGATAAAAATATATATTTATAGATTATTTTGTTAATAGTGAACCTTGTTCAAGCTCAAGGAAAGCCTGAAAACATGTTGCATAGTTTTGACATGCTGTCATATATTTGCTCTGTGCAGCAGATCTTTATTTCCCATGTCTTACATACATGTACATAACATTGCAGTAAATAATACCTGTATGTGTGTATACCATGAACTGTGCTGCACAGCGCTGAAAGGAACTGGTTTTCTGAGGAAACGCTGAAGAATTACAATAGCATGCAAAGCAGTATTAGATGTGGGCCCTAATATAGTACTACCTCATCCAAATGAATCCAAAATAATATTGTACATTTTTTAGCTTGACTTTCAGATTTTTCAGTGTATACTGTAACTACTGTTTAAAGGCAAGTATTAGCAATGCAGACCAGAAATCTTATAGCTCTCAAACTGGCCATCTGCAACTTAAAACCACTTATAAAAAAAAGTAATCATTATTATGATGTATACCCTATTATCTAATAGCATATTCACTTGTATTAAAATTAGTTAGCAGAGGTATGGTCTCCAACAACAACAACAACACTCTTATAACTCTAAATAAATGAGCTTTTGAAAGCACAGATCAAGTAAAAATGCTGTAACAGCTGTGGCTGAACATCATGCATGTCAGTACAAGTCCAAGTCTGTTAAACATTGAACATTTTCTGGACTGTTCTACCAGGCAAGTTCAGGATGAGAAACATATAACACTATGTAGTTGTTTCTAGTTGTTCTGCCAGGGTGTGTTGGTTGACTGCTGCAGCACTGTAACCCAGCTTATCAGATGTGGGGAGCTGCATTTCCTCAGATACTGACCTGCACCACCTCACCACATTCTGCTCTACTTATTTCTATGCTACTTATACTCCCTGACTGTATCTGAGTCTCTCTCTTGCTCTCTCCCTCTCGCTCTCAGGAAACCCAAGCTGGTCCAGCGGAGGAGGAATACATGTCCCAGTCCTCAGGACATTACCCGGGCCTTGCAGAGCCCCAGCTCTGCACCCAGCGCCAGTGCTGCCAGCCTGGATGAGCTCATACAGCGCTGCCTGAACTGCTTCGGTCAGTCCCTGTCCCTGCGTGATTGCAAGTGTTCCAAAAGTTTGTCATGTGTCTTTACTCACAACCAGGTTATATAAATGAGGGATGAGGGAGAGTGAGGGGGGAATCCAGGGTGAGAGAAACTGACAGGGAGGGAGGGAGGCAGACAAAGGGCAGGCTCATACAATCAAGCTTTGTTCTGTTGGGCTGCAGAGGCCAACTAGCTATTCCCATGCAATGTTAAACTATACAAATCTCTCTCCTCTCTGCCTCTCTGCCTCTCTTTCAATGGTCTCACTCTCTTCATTGCCCAGTTCATCCAAATTACTAGCTCACAGACAGTTTATGTTTAATTTGCAGAGGTTTAGAGATATCCCCTGATGAGAGTCATGCTGTCACCACAGTAATGGAGATGAATTGAATTTCTTTGGTGGTGCTCAAAGATTGAAAAGTGACCTCAAAATGCCTGTCCAAATCCTATCCTTATCCATAATGTCCTTGTTAATCTGGATAATAAAAACAGTGAGTAACAAGGACAAGAGACACTATTGTTGACCACAGATGAACAAAAGTATATATAAGCAAATAAACCCAGAGCTATCAGAATCCAGATACCACTAGGAGGCAGTGGAATTTGTTTGTTTGTTTTTGCTGGAATGGTTTAGTTGTACTGACCCTTTAACTCGCGCTACATGAATCCTTAAAGTAATACAAATATGGTGTGTATATCAAAACCTTACGTACAGCATGAGAAGAGAAAAAACAACTTGTGTGATGTAGTTTTTATAATAGCAGTTGTGGCGTGCACGTGTCATTAAATATATAGAGAGATTTGCTACAGGCAAATTTGTGCAATAATGTTTTTTTCTATATGTGGTTCTGAGAAAAGGATCAAAAGCTGTTATTGACTGAGTGGAAAAGCTCCAGTGCTACTCGGTTTGAGTTGGTATCAGTATGGTGACAAGTAGGTGACAAGTAGTAATACCCACACCTGCATGCCAGTCAATCTTATTTTTAGCCTTTTACCAAAAACCCCCAGTGAGAGACATTGACTTGGTATGTCCCATTATAATATAATGTATATCATGTATATCAAGTAAATTAGACACCTTTGTCTAGACCTTTTTTTTTCTTCATTTGCTTATTTCTACTCTAGGTCACAGTTGGATGTTTCTCATACAGTAGGCGAAAGGCAGGAAAACACCCGGGGCAGGTTGTCATTTCATCGCAAGGTTAACACAGACAGACACTCACACCTACAGGAAATTAAATTAAAATCTCCAATATACCTGTGCTGCATGTCTCAGGGGTGTGACAGAAAAAAACAAATCACCACATGAAAAATTTAAAACCCACTCCAGTAGAAATGAAATGAACAGAAAATGAACTGCTTGAACGCTGGGCCACGGTGCAGACCACAGTTTTTATAGTTGGTTTTAACCACATTAATCCTCCTTGTGTGAAATTTGCTGATGTGTTTTGGTTGCAGATTCAGAGGGGAAGCTTTCCAGCCCCAGAGGGTCCCAACTGGTCCACATGACCCTGATGATGCACAGTTGGGTTGTGCCATCTCAGATGTTCGCCCAGAAACTTCTCACCCTATATCCTCCACTGTCACTCAGTGCAGTGCCACCGGTCCCACCGGTGCACTGCTCCTAATCACATGTCCACGTTCATTAATCAGATCAGCAAACAGGCATGGCTTTGTTTTGCACTCCTTGTCAGCAAAGCAGATTTGAAGTATATACCCCTGCTGGTGTTTATTGTACCGTTGTGCCATATCTGCACAGTGTGTTAAGATCCTTGACTCTTTGTCTCACTTACAAGGATTGTCCCTTGGATAAGAGAGGACTCAGGCGGACACAGGTCTGCCACCTTATCAGGTGAGTAAGGACACCATACACAGGAGAGCGTTGAATGACTGTGACAGAACAGGATATCCTGCTCTATTTGCGTGTAGTAAACATATTTTCTGTCCTGCTGTGTCACAAGGCAGTGGATCACCCAGTTCCCGGCAGTATTCGAGGCAGACCCCCTCCTCGAGGAGATCATGGGGGACCTGTGGGCGCTGGTCCGGTCAGACGGAGAGGAGAAGCACTCGCAGCTCATTGATAGCTCCTGCTTGTGAGCCATGTTTTCATTCGTAAACCATCATGCCCTGGAGGAATTGTAGTTTGCTTATTTGGCCACAACTCAAACAAGTTTTCTATAAATAGAAAATAGAGTTTTTCTATAAATAGAAAAACCGTCTATTTTTGTCCTGTTGCTTGGCTTTCTTTTCCTAGAAGCCCTCATGTGAACATATTCCAGGCACCTTCACCCTCTGTGAAGAAGAGGAAGGTGTCTTTGATCTTCGACCACATGGAGCCAGATGAGATGGCTGAGCACCTCAGTTACCTGGAGTTCAAGAACTTCTGTAATGTTTCGGTAAGTTGAGTGAACGACTTTTCACTATTTGCTGCTCTTACTTAATGAGGCCTCATCCTGTTGCCATGACTTGCAGAGATGTCGCTGGTCCCAAAACAAACACTCACAATAGGTGAAGGTGCAAACCATGAAGACTTACTTACTTAGCACGCTTAGCTGAACCAGTTAGGATGATACATGTCTAATATGGCTAGAATAATTGATCTCCTGTTAAAGAAAGACATGATACTGCGGCAACAATCTATAGTTAAAACAAATCAGAATTATTTTATCTCCATCTGTATATTTTAGGGTTTGATACAATACCGACACATCTGTGCATTAAATCAAATGACAGACTGTAAGAGTATAAAGGAGACTTTAGTAGTGTCAGCAGTGCTAGCACACCTAGAATAAAAAATCTGATAAATATATAAATAATTGTGGGAAATCCCCTTGGCTGGTGCAAAATATCTCCTGCAGCATAACTCACTTATTGTTTTTAGTAAGTTCAAGAATTTCACCAGCAAGATCCAAAGGACAGCTGGACAACTTATTTTCTGGGACAGAGCTTCAGAGCATCCGTACCAAAATTAATTTCCTTATTAATATCAACAGCTCCTGACTGAAAGCCTTTATAAAGTTTGTCTTAATAGAAAGAGGTACAGCACTTTCCTTTTATTGAGGAGTCAGGTAAGATGTTTATTCCAGTGTGTTGATGTTGATATGATCTGCTCTCACAATCAACAGTGGCCAGTACAATTATCTGGTTGGTGAAATAGTGAAAGTGGTTTAGATTTCTAAATTGCTTGTACGCCTGAATAAAAAAAAAAAATGCTCAAACTCAAGTGGTTGCCTGCCTGACCACTGCTATCTGATTGGCCAGTTCCTGGACTACCGCAGCTACGTGGTGCGAGGCTCAGTGCGGGACAACCCCGCTCTGGAGCGGTCGGTCATGATGTGTAACGGAGTCTCCCAGTGGGTCCAGCTGATGATCCTCAGCAGACACACAGCCCAGCAGAGAGCCCAGGTCTTCACTAAGTTCATTCACGTGGCTCAGGTAAACTGGCTGAGGGATCACACATCACAAAAACACACTTAAGAGGCTCAGAGGGATTTTTTTGTTTGGCTGCTGAGAACTGTACTTGTTTTGGCTGCTTGGTTTTGTTTTTGGGACTTTATGTGCCGTTTCACACCCCGCAGTCATTCACTCTGCTCTTTCCTCTACAGAAACTTCGAGCTCTGCAAAACTTTAACACTCTAATGGCAGTGACTGGAGGCCTCTGTCACAGCTCAATCTCCCGCCTCAAAGACACCTCTAACTTGCTGCCTCCTGACATCACTAAGGTATTTTAAATATTACATGTGACTATGAGTCAAACTACCTTACAACGAAGCTATGATTATTCTTTCATGAATCATTCTGCTTGTTGAACTTTGACATTTTTGGATTTCAGTGAATTCATGTCATATTTTCTATTCATACTTTTATGTTTTCACTACTTCTACATTCACTGTCTGTCAAGATATATTTGGGGGGATTTGGTGGCATTAGAGCTGTCCGTTATGTAAGGGAGAGTATTAACACTTAACAACAAATTGGAGAATTATTCATGTATACTCACATTTTCACTTCACTCTTTTGAGGGGCAACACACTGCTTTCTTTGTCTTATCCTTATCAATTCTGTCTTTTTAGTTGGTTCTGTTACATTGGACTTATATAATAATATACTAACACATAGATTAATGCAAGGCCATCAGCTGCATCTACATTGTATATAGAATATTTTCTATACCACCTTATTTGATAGCTTAAAGTTATTTTATGGTTATTTTTTATGGTTATATTCAAGTCTGAATAAGTAAATACAGAGACACATGACAGGCTCATTTATCATGACTTTCTTGATCCTTATCCTCTTTGAGGCCCTGAGTGAGATGACAGAGCTGCTCTCCTCACGCAGCAACTACATCAACTACCGGCGGGTTTACAACGAGTGCAGTGGCTTCAAGGTGCCCATCCTGGGCGTCCACCTGAAGGATCTGATCTCGTTGAATGAGGCCCTGCCGGACTACATTGATGAGGATAAGATCAACTTGAGCAAGCTGCAGCACCTGTACAGCAACATCAACGACCTGCTGGCCATTCACAGCTGCACGCCGCCTTTCGAGGCCAACAAAGACCTTCTCCATCTACTCACGGTACGAGACAGAAACTGGATTATTTTATAAGAATGCAGATAAAAAGTTCCTACGAAGAACATCTTAAATTATGTTCTTTCAATGCCTCAGCTCTCTCTAGATTTATACTACACTGAGGATGAGATATATGAACTTTCATACACCAAGGAACCCAAGAACCCCAAGATCCAGGTCAGTAGAGCTACATGCTTGTCCTTGAAGTTCAGTTCTATCTAAAACCATCAGACTCACTCTTGTTTTGACCTCTTTTCACAAGAGGAGGGACATTTGTGTACTCCCTGTGGGTGTAACATCATCTTCAAAACAAAAGCACAGACTGAACGCTAAAATACATCAAAATCAGCCACATCAAAGCGCTGTACGTTAGGGGAAGCGTGTTATGTGGTGGGTGTGCTTTTTTTTCTTGTTTCTCACATTTGCAGTCATTCGTGTCTCACCACTGCATCTGTCGGTCCACAGCCTGTAGCTCCAGTTAAACCGCCTGTAGTGGCAGAGTGGGGTTCAGGGGTCACCCCCAGGCTCGACCCTGACACCATATCTAAAC
This sequence comes from Dicentrarchus labrax, assembly GCF_905237075.1. Taxonomy (NCBI): domain Eukaryota; kingdom Metazoa; phylum Chordata; class Actinopteri; family Moronidae; genus Dicentrarchus; species Dicentrarchus labrax. The sequence continues at coordinate 28,871,933 of NW_026136704.1, read as the reverse complement.
ATGTCAAACAGATGGTGGATGTGAGTATGTGACTCTGCAACAACCTCTTGTCTTTCACTTCCTTATTACATGGCAGGCTAAAGCAGAACTAACCAACTGCTCCTTGTCAAGTGCAACTGAATATATGATTGCTCTGTTGCCCCCTGCAGTCCGTAATGAAAAATTACGACCAGAACCAGGACGGTTACATTTCACTGGAGGAATTTGAGAAAATAGCAGCCAACTTCCCCTTCTCCTTCTGCACTCACGAAACTGACAGGTGAGGAAGCTGCAACACGCACAAAGGCCTCTCGCCGTGACGTCACTGTACAACAGAGAAAACATGAAACAACATGAGCTGTTAATGGTTTATGAAAACCTCAATCCACTTACTCACTTTTGTGTTGCTCTTTGGAAAATTTTCTGCCCAGGGAGGGACAAATCAGCCGTGATGAAATCAACTCTTACTTCATGAGGGGAATGTCTATATGTGCCAAGCTGGGCTACAACTTCAAAGACGCACACAACTTCCATGAAACCACGTATAAACGACCAACGTATTGTGATACTTGTGGAGGCTTTGTGAGTATCCATTGTATCCATTTATGGTTTTGTATGAATGGCCAATCAAACTGCAATATCACATGTCTCATGTCTGCCCTTCTTGCAGCTATGGGGAGTCATCAAGCGGGGCTACCACTGTAAAGGTAAGATAACATTTCATTCATATTAAAAAAAAATTATAAATTGGTTTGTGGCGCTCAAACTTTTGGACTTGAACTTATTCTTTAAGTAGTAATGCTTCCATTAAAGTCTCAACATTGTTTCTGTCTCTTAGACTGTGGGATAAACTGTCACAGACACTGTAGAGATCTGGTGGGAATGGAGTGTGTGAAAAAACACAAAAACACAACGGGGTCCTGCCCCTGCACCCCTGCCCCCGAATCAAGAACCAAGGGTAACAGCTGGAGTATGTCCTTTTCTTCTTCATATACAGAACGTACACCTAAAACTCCCTGCCTATGAAATGACCTTGAACCCATTACACTGATGTCTCATGTTCTCTGTCAGGTTCAGAGGAGGAGGCCTTTGTTTTCCCCCAAAGTAACGAGACGGAACACAACAAGGGCACTTCTGTTAGGATAAATAACACCGGTGATTGGGTGCTGTCGGACCGCTCCACTCAGACAGATCCTGGAGTGTGGACTCCTGAGAAAAATGACAAGAGGGGAAACCAACACAACTCTCTACATGCGTCCCCAGAAAGAAAGGTGAGACCCTGCAAGGTGATCATACAGGAAGACAGTTTCTTGACCCATTCTGGCCTTTTATGCTATTTTTAAGTCACAAATGCTCATGGCCTCAGCAATTTGGGAAACATTAGTATGTCTACATTTCTTGAGTGACTACATGTGCAGAAACAAGACAGTAAGAGCTTTCAGCAGTGATTCATGTGGGTTAAATGTTTTCTGGTGGTAATACAGGAGCTAATAAATGATGAGTCAGCCAGCAATACTGACTGTTTGGGGTGTTTTCACACACAATTCACTACTTTTAAATGACTCACCTTACTGTAATTTCCCTGTAACCAACCACATAGTAATATCTGTAGATTAAATTCCACTGGTGCCTTAAACTTTTCTAAGTTACCTGACAGTTTGGTTGTTAGTGAGAATAATTTAAAGCCTCTATGCGTAGAATCTTTCTATGATTATAGCCTCGTCTGAATTATTTTAATAGCATAAGTTAAATATTACACACTGTGGCTATCATTTTTATTTATTTTTTGCACTTGTTTTCCTTCTTCAAGCTTCTACACGGGTGTTGGTTGATTAGACCTCTAGTCTAAAATCACTAATACAACACAGTAAATGAAACCAAGAAATAATCCTTTCTGTGCCCAGGTTGTTCTTTCCAAAGGTAAACTTTTTTATCATTTACAATAGAGAACTGAGAAAAGTACCTTCTGTCAGCTCACCACCAAAAGGAGCCCATAGTTTTGGTTTTATTTAAGTACAAAGGGGAAAAGGCGAATTCAGGAATTACATACAACAAATTCAAAAGCCCCCTGGAAACAGTGTACCTTTTACACTGGATGATTCACCACCTTTTAAGAACTATGTTAAGGATTATAAGTACATAAGTAAAAACAGCTCTTAACTGCTAGTGTGACTTTTCGTTTTTAATTATAAAACTATATTTGATTAAGCAACCCTTCATACAAGCTTTCCCACTTGAAACTGAAAGGGTGTTTCCACAGTTTGACAGCAGTTTTCTCAATGATAAGGTTGTCTCTTTTCTGTTTGCCAGGTCAACACACTGCCACAGAGAAGCAGAGGCTGTTCCATGCCTGTTTCCTTCCTGCAGGAGAAGATGGAGGAGCTGCATCTCTACAAAGACAAGAGCAGAGAGCCAGACTGAGCACTCCCATCTTCTCACATTTCCCTTCATGGACAAAATATCCAGATACCACCATGTTTCTGACAGAGCTGGTGTTGAACTGATGAGATTTTACTGGCCATTCACATCAGAATGCCAGCAATTATACATGGACTCCGTCATATTTCAAGTGTATTTGTGACATGTTTGTATTATTTTATTTCTGTCAATCTTTATTAGTTTGGCTTATTGTTTTAGGCTTCAAACATAAAAACGTCCTACTGTAAGTTATGAACATCTCATCATGTTGGTGCCTTGGTTCTCTGGTGCTTAGATTCAACACAACCTCAATCCATAAGGACATTTATGACAACAGACATTAAAGGTTTTCCTGATCCCATATACACACACACGTAATAAATGCAGGGTAGGAAATTAACACTAACATCCACAAAAGTCTGGTTCATTTTAACTTTGGCAGCTATGTAACAACTGTGCTCATGAATTTGGAAAGTAAGACTGCCAAAAATGTTTGAATTGCCATTTGTTTGGCTTTGGGTCAGGTGATATGATATTCATACCATGAGACAATTTGTTGATTGTTAACCAGAAGATGTAGCTATACCTTTTTATGAGGTGTCTATTACTTTAACATCTCTGGTTATATTAGTCCAGACAATTTTGCAAATGACTGAATCCATTTCTTTATGGCAATATTGGATTTACGTGTGATGAACTATTTTCACATTTTCATTTGGTTAGTCTTGGGTTATATTTCAAGAAAATGTCCCCCCTCTACTTTGATTGGTAAATCATGAAAGCTGCTTTTAAGTCTGAATCCATAAGCCATCACAACTAGCAGCAGAAAATGTTGATTTCCTGCCCTGACAACATTTTTGACTATTCAGTAACTCCAAAAGTTCATTCAAGGTTCAGCAGGACTGCACTGGAACTATACGTATGCTCCAAAAGTTGGCATATTATTTGTAGCAAAATGCTTTTTTTGTTTTGTCCTTTGTCCACAATTCTACTCTGGTTGAAGAAAAATACACCAATAATGATAAATCATGCAATATGTGTTGTGTTTGACTTTCCTAAAAAAAGAAAAAAGGATCACATTAACATCAACAGGCGTATACAATTGCATTTTATTGTATAAAGACAAGAAGACAGCTTAGGTAACTGGTCACTGATCAGATTTTCATTTTCAGGTAGAAAAAAATGGGTTTGACAACAGGATTTAACTACTGGACTCAATGAACACCAATCACTAAAGGGATAAAAAAAAACTACAGATACAACTACTCAGAGTGGCAAAATATTCTTCTCAATCAAAGACTGGATTAACGCTTAAATACTACAGTATCAACACCTATAAAAAAAAATGTTCCATGTTTGAATTCTATTGGAGTAAATAAAATGTGCTCACTCAGAAACTGAAAAATAAAGAGCAAGACAGGGGAAAGGGCCATGAAGGTAAAAGCATGCATTTTGTTCTTTGTTAAGCTTCTCAAAACAAGCAAAATTAATCAGGCGTTGCTGTATTGTCCTGCCCTGTCACTTTTTCACACTATGAATCCTAGAAATATACAATTACCCCCCTCAACCTGTAGCAAATGTAGAGTTTGCAGTTCAACAGACATCTGCATTCAATGCATAATAGATAACATTCATTAAATGTTTTGATACCTATCATCTACCACCTCACGGTTTCTGCTTAGGTTAAGACTTCATTCAGTAAAAAAATGAAAAGACATCGAACTGTATACAGTTTATGTGTACAATGATTGGTGATGAATGAAGGCTACTGTGTAAAACCAGACAGAGACAGTTATGGTTGGGGGACTTGATGTGAGACTGTACAAAATCGATTTGCTGCAGAGGTCAGAGTGTTTAGGACACAGGTGGATGCAGGTACAGATGCAGAGCAAAGCTACTGGGAACCAGAAGATGAACCTTGGTTGCCCTGTCCAGGGTAGCTGCCGTACTGGCTGTAATACTGGTTCCACTGATTCTGGTTCTGGTAGTACTGTTGCCACTGCTGAGCATACTGGAGGAAGAAACACAAACAAAGCAGTTAGACCATGCAACATTTTGAAATTTTTTATGGTTGTTTTTCAAAGAAAGGTAAGGACAGGGAGGGATTCATTAGTCTACCTGCTGATATTGCTGGTTGTAGCTCTGTGTTTGCTGTGGCTGTTGCTGCGGCTGCTGTGGCTGTTGCTGTGGCTGTTGCTGGTGGTGGTTGTACGTCTGCGCAGTGGTAGGTGTCTGGCTGTAGCTCTGGCTGTATCCTGGGTATTGACTGTAGTTGCCGTAGTAACTCTGGTTGTAGCTGCCCTGGTTGTATCCTTGATTGTAACTCTGGCTGTAGCCCTGGAGGTGAAGCAAGAAGTTGAGAACACATTAATTTACTATTAAATTTAGTCCGCCTTTTCATTTCATAATTTCCCTAAATTTCCTACATAAAAAGGTCATGTTAAGTACCTGGTTGTATCCTCCCTTGTTGTAAGGGGCCGGGCGGTTGTAGCTTCCCCCTGACTGTTGGCTGCGGTTATATCCAGTGCGTGCATCAGAGCCTCCGTCGCGGTAGCTGTTGCCCCAACGGTTCTGGTTATAGCTGCCACGATTGTAGCCCGCTAGATAAACAAAAATTATGTAACAACTGCAATACACATAGCTTCACTGTATACCAAAATACTAACCCTATTTTTGCCTAAGTACTGTAACATTCAAATCACAGAGCTATGCACCTGGCAATCTTGTTAAAAAAGCAGTACATGTTGTTAAACAAGTTTGTCAGAAACTTTTTTTCACAGGAAAAACTTGACTGTAAACAACAGCTTTACATGACCAAAATGAATACAGCGTGTGAGATATGTCAACTGCTCCACTCACCACCTCTGTATCCACTGCCTCCATCTCCACTGCGGTTCTGGTAGCCACCGCGGGACCCATCACGGTTGTCATACCGCTGGAAGCTACCGCCGCCGCTGCCGCCGCGGCCACGGAACCCGCCCTGCCTGTTGTCAAAGCGTTTCTCAGGGGGTGGGCCAGCCTTGCGGCCCTCTTCATTGTACTGCTTCAACAGAGCTTCTGCCTCCTCGCGCTGCAGCTCAATGTACGTCACCCCCTCCAGGAAGTCGCAAGCCTCAGGGAGAGTAAAGTTGGCTTGGAGAGTGACAGAGGTGACCACAGGAGGAGGAGAGAGAGACAGTCCATCCAGCAAGAGACGGATGGAGAGAAAGAGAGAGAAAGAGAGGGGTGGGGGTTGTAGTGAAGACCAGAGTAGCCACACCACCGAAAGACAAAATGAAAAATAATTACTACCATACAGAGACAGTGGAAATCATAGAGAAACTAAGAGCAGATAGATGAAAGCAGATGGCAGGGTAAAGGGAACAAACATCACCTCCAAGGGAACATGGAGGAAAAATTTGTTTAAGCGGACAAAGGAGAGGGGGGAGTTCAGTAGAGGTGGGGAGGGGATAAAAAGGGCAACTAGAAGGTTGGTGAGAGGAGGAAACAGCACTGCAAACCAAGGACAGCTGATGTAATGCTGTTACAAATTAACTTCCAACAACTTCAGCATTTGACTGCTTGTAAGTTTGCCATTTGGAAACGTCCTTTTCAGGGAAGCAAATTGTGCAATATTTAACTCTACCATTACACGACCTCAACAAGGCCCAAGTCTCAGTTTGCAGTGCATTAGAAGTAAGCTGTATGGCAAGTGGCAGATAGAGGGCAAAAATAAGGAAGAATCAAATTCATGTGGACGGTTTAAAAAAATGTCCAGGTCTGATATCTGGCCAAAGCCTATGATGGGGGAAGGGGGGAGGGGGTATCTTCCAAGTTTGATTTTAGAGACAACACATAGAAAAGTAAAAAGTAGATCTGGTGTTTTATTTGTTGTTTCCACAGCATTCCTACCTTTCATTTCTAAAACAGCATGATCGGGCACATCCTTCCCCTGCTCATTGGTTTGCTTTAATGTTCGTTCTTTTAAATCCTCGTCCGTGGGACAAATTACAATAGCCTTGCGTTGAAAACCTTCAAAAGGACGCATTTTTCGTCTCCTTGCTGATCCATATACATTTGTCTAGCAATGGTGACAAGAAAGAAGTAGAAGCTTGTTTGTTATTGTTTACTTGTAATGGCTTTCCACTGGATGGAAGCTGGAACCCTGCAATAATGAAGTGAGAGAGGTTTGGCTTGGATGTCAGTCTACGCTTTTACTCAGATTCTAATGGCCTCTCATCACTCCACAGACTTACCTCACAGTCTGTGCACCCAGGTGCCCGGCGGCTGCTGATGAATGTTAATTATGGACAAGGAGGGACCCCAGAAACACTTCAACTGACTGCACTGTACAGTATGTTCGCCCTGTTATCCAATAGCATTAACACAGTTTCAGATCAATCAACACTAAAATAGATATTCAAATTGATGTTAGCAGTTATGGTCCTTATTCAATATTCATGCAGTGAAAATGTGCTGCTCTTAAATATTTTTTTATACATATTATTCGATTCTATTGTGAGCAACTGCTGATGTAGGAGGTGTGAACATTGTCCTCTACCTAAATCTAGATTTATTATCTGTGCGTGCCCTTACAGAACTGCATAAATGCAGAGTTAAAATGTGTGACGACCCTACAATGCATTTCAAATGTGTCTGTATTACTGTTGAGATTGTATCAATTTTAATTTAGCTTATTAACCCTCGTTCTTACAGAGTAATGGTTCAAATTCTTATTGAATAAAAAAGGCAGATTTAGCTACTTTAGGCTACAATAAAAATGTCATCTGCCATAACAAGCGAGAAGCTGGCTTATTTTCATTGGTCACATAATAACAATATAAATATTCTATATCTTGCTACGCAATACTCGAGTTAGTTACACAAGTATTAGCCATTTGCGGGCCATTGTGACAACTGGGAACGAAAATGTTTGATTCTTCCTTCGTAAAACTGCATAAAAGTGTAATATTTATTATTATTTATTACTTGTCCAGCCAAACTGTAAATGTCTGTGTCCTACCATATTCTAAAAACGATAAATATTCATTGACACGTGTGTAGGTTCAAATGTCGCTTTAAGAATTTGAAAAGCGGAATGAAAACATTTCTTAACGGTGTTTTAATGGTTCCTAATAACATACCCCTGATAAAACCAACTTACAGATTAGATACTGTATAAACTCGGCAGATGATAAGAATAAAGTCATTACCAAATAGAGGACACACCATCATCAGCAGTTACACTCACTTCACCACTCAACATCAAAGCTTCTTAAACTAACAGCTACTGTCAGTCAATCTCCCTGTTCACTTAACTGTAACAAGTAATTTCTACACAACAGATAAACACACATGATACGACACTGTTCCTTTAAGTATTTTTTTTTAGTTTAAGCAGTTCTATTGCACTCAGACTAATGTTTATATCAAAGCAACATTGTAATAACAGGATATAGAATTATTTTAAGTACCATGGAATCTTTTTTCCCTGTATGTAATACTAAGTTTAATTTATTTTGTAACTAATGTGATTTACAATTAATTAAAATCACATGCATTTCCTTTAATTCCCCACATACATATTCTACTGCTTCTTTCACACCCACTATCATTTCCATTGACAGCATCTACAAATCAGCCACGTAGTCTGACAACTCTATAAATTCTCTCTTTCTGAACCTTTACAACAAAACTTTATAATCAATCTCATACACTCATCTTCTCAAGCGCATGCTACAATCGAAAACAACTTGCTATTCTGACGGGTCCCCCCACACTTACCTTGACTTACCTCATCTTCATAAGGCCTCTAGTCCCAGTCAAGACAACAACAGACAGATATAACCTACCTGCACATACTCACAGTGTCCTATGAAAAGCCAGTCTGACATCAGACCCACCTACCTTTTTAACACTTACTGAGCACAAGAATCTGAAAATCTAAAGACTGTTAGTCATTACTTACCTTCAGGGTCAATTTATTAAAAAACACACTCAAAAGTTCCATGTATCTCACTTAAAAATAGCTTTTAAAAAAGCTATCAACTCTGTCTTATTAAATTAGCAACAGAAGGTGTTTTTCTTACTCACCAGTCAGAGCTTACTTGTTTCTCAACATCTTTACATAGTCATGGTTTACTTGTACATTGTTGAAATTCACAAGACAAACAATACTGTATTATGACAAGAAATAGCAAGTGCAAATATACTGAGGGATGAAAACATGAAATATTCTGTCACTTATGAGAGCCATTAATCATTTTCTTTTACAATACATGACAAGCAAGTGACAAGAGGGTGATCAATGCTTCTTCTACTCTATAATACACAGAGCCCCCTGAAAGATAAATAAATAGGCCATTAGAGAGAGTGAGCATCAGGGCACATAGACTGACTGTGGCGAGTATCAGAGCAGAGTGTGGGTGGGAGGGCAGTACCTGATCTAGGATGTAGTTGCGTCTCTTGCGGGCAGCGATCTCAATCAGCCTGTTCAGACACTGGGTGGCCTGCTGTATCAGAAGATCCCAGCGCCCGGCGTAGTTCTTCTGGCGACGAAGACCCATCACCTGAAGAACAAAACAGTTAAGTGAGGCAATAACGGACGGCAAAACCGTGTGACGAGTCATTTAGTTTGTGGTTGGTGGCCCAAACCAACCTTCATCTTGTCCATGATGGCATTTGTGCCCAAGATGTTGTACTTCTTCTCAGGGTTAGTCTCTGCATGTTTTATGGCCCAGGTGGTCTTTCCGCAGGCAGGCAGGCCAACCATCATCAAGATCTGAAAATAAAAGAGAGAACCAGAAAAATGTATTTAGTTATGCATTACTTTTTAACTTCCCTACTAAAATGAATCAACTGCTGACAGAAGAAATATCTAATTCTTGTCTATTTACATCCACGATGTATAATATAATCATTCAATGTTGTGAAAAAATGTTGGGCTTCGTGTGTGCTGTATCCACATCTCAAAACCTAATTTTCTGTGCCCCAAACTGCCACATACCTCGCACTCAGATTTGGTGGCAGGTCCCTTAGTGCCTCTAATTTTGTCCTCCATCTCAAGATCGTGGATGTAGGTGTATCCCTCTGGTGCGGGGAAGTACGGCTGTGGCTTCTGTCCGAAGTTGAACTCGACGGCACAATTCTTCACCAGAACGTGAGGGAACAAGGCACGGCCTGCCAGCGCCTCCTTGGTTGTCCGAAAAGCCACGCCCAACGACACTCCATTCTTGGAATAGCCCATCTCCACCTCGTCACCACTGTCAAAATCCTAAAATTACAATGGGGCAGAAAAAAAAGCATCACAAATTTTACTTATTAGTACTGTACATTTTATCCTGAAATGATCCTTATATGATGCAAAAGTAACCATTACTTACAATGTAACAGCCGATGACGTCGTTTTCCCCAAACTTCTCACCGAAGTCTGCAAACTTGCAGTCAGAGGATTTCTTTCCTGTTCCTCCATATCCGAAGGAAAAGGCCTCCTCACCTAAAACAAGACAGAATGAAATGCATCGTTTCTATTTTAGACTCCAGCCCTCATTTGCAGCAAAGTTTAATTCATGTCAAACATCATCTCGATGGTTCGAGCAATTGCTCCTCTCACCAAGTTGAGTGCTGCAGTGGTTGAGTGACCATCCAATTCGGACCACGTGGGGATCTGGCTCACTACTGGGCAGGTGCTTTACGGGAATTTCCTCATTGATCTAAAGAGTGGGAGACATATTAGGTCAAAAACAAGCCTAGAGAAGATGTATAACAGCACTAAATCACCTCATTGGACCGTAGCTAATGAAAAAGCAAATGAATTAGTGAGATTAGTTTAGTAAAACAACAAGGTTAAGATAGATTTCAAGATTAGGCAGTGTGGGATATTATCTCTGTTCTTACATAAATGTTTTAAAATCTCCCCTGAGGTGTTAGTTTACAACTGGGTGTGCTCCTAATGTATGGTGCTAACAACACCACCAAGAGTAATGTAATACCAAAGTGTAAAGACACTGTATGTTAATAGGAGAAACAAAAAGGACCCACTCATCCTGTTTTTAAAAGTAATTAATACATAAAGCCTGTCTCACGTATCAGGGACCATTATAACACATGTGGACACAACATACAGAAAAGGTTTATTTAGAGTAGTTCAATGTTTCACGAGATGAAACCACTAGCTCGTCAGAAAAGCTAGCACAACCATCTCAGTGATTGTATGTGTGAAGCACACATCTGTTTTTAAAACCCCCCTTGACATCAGGGGAGATGCTCATTTCTTATTACCTTCATCTCATAACACACGCGACCCTGGGTGACACCGTGTGAAGCTCGTGCTCCAGCCCACAGGTAAGCAAAGCCTTCGATGGTCAGTGGATAACCACTGTAGCGATCTCGGGACACTTTGAAGTGCAGATCACAGTTGTCTGAAAAAGAAGAATATAAAATAAAAAAAGATGATTATGTATTTGTTTATAACTTTAAAGCTCCAGCCTTTTAAATGCAGAACATGATATAAACATATGTTGCTATAGTCTAAACTGCACATATGTATGAGATTAGTGTAACTTATAGCAGCTTTGGCATTAAAATGCTTCTTGTGTGTTACAATCTCTCATTTGGACTAACTTCCCGTCAATTAAATACTGAAATTAAAATCTTCTCCGTCTTTTCTGTGGGTCCCCAGATCAAAAACCACCATTCCAACTTTTTATCGGTCTTCATCAAACCCCATAACTGACAAGCAGCACTGCGGACGTTGGTTTGTGAATTTCGGTCGTAGCTGTATCTTTTTGACCTGGCCTGACCTTTGGATGAATACTAATATAGTATGATTCATAATGTATATTAATGAGTAAATTAAAACCTAAAAAAACTAAACTGAAATAGGGATTCTCATGGAGAGAAGATCACAGTCGGAGGGCCTCCACCGGCAATAGTATTACTTACATGTATCAATTGTAACAAGAGTGTCATCTATGTTCTCCTCCTCATCTTCAGCAGGGGGCTGTGGTGTTCGGGATCTGTGCAATATGAACAGAGCATGAAGTTAACCGCCTTTACAATCCACACTGATTGACAAAATTCATAGAAAACAGAACAGCCAAAGCTTCCCTGTTCTGTTGTTGATGTATTGATGTACTGTTGTGCTGCAAAACATGACAATTTATGATGAGCATACCTCTTTTCCTCACGGTGCTCATAGTAGCCGTAGCTCCTGTTCTCCTCGTGTGGTCTCTTGCGGCCGTAGTTACCGCCTTTGTCAGCTTCCACTTTGACTTGCTCGGCCTGAGCTGCGCCATCTTGCTCCTGCTGATGTTCTGTCTCTTGAACATCCTGCTGTCCGTCTCCTGCAACCTGAGGGTCATCTTCCATTTTGACCTCCACTTTGACTTCTAAAACGATAAATGAACAATGGGCCGTGAGCTACATGTTCAGCGTCACTACTGCATAAGCAAACTTAACAGACCAGTGGGTAGGACTCAGAAGTGAATTGCAGACAGCAACAAACTGAATACAGCTCAGTCTTGGAAGGGTACATTTAAAGTAAAAAAAACCCCACAACAATTCTTATTTTTCAGGTGATTATAAACTAGTGAAAACATAAATATCAGATGATGGTACGAACGTAGACGTCACTGCGAGCAACATAAACAAATATACACCTTCTCAACTATTAATCACAGAGCAAATGTACCATGATGTTTGACATTTACAATATACAGAGCATGTTTCATTATGAGTGTTTAACTGAAACTCACCTGGCTTGTTCTCAACGGTCTCCGCTGGCTCTGGCACAAACTTGGTCTCTTCTTCAGACATCATGTCGGATTTTTGTATGTCGACGTCTGCTGTGAAGTCGGGCATGCTGTGACCAGAGTCTGAAGCTGGTTGACTTTCATAAGGCTCGCCTTCTGCCTCATCGTCCTCATAGTAACCACCTGAATCTCTACCCTCATCTTCCTCTTGAGGGACATCCCCATCGCCTTCACCATCACCATCACCATCGCCTTCAACATCGCCACCGCCTTCCCCTTCATCGTCATCCTCGGCTGCTTCTGCGTGTGAAACGACAGATGCAAAATCTTAAGTTCTCAAGCGTGTAAGAGAAAAAACACGAACTTGTACAACTAGCAGGATTTATTTTGGAAGTTTTCCCTCTTCAAGGGAGTTTGTTTTTCCAAAAAAATATTGTTTGTGATAGACTGAATAAAGTTTGAAACAAAACTTTACATCCAAAAACATCCATTGCAAGTTAATATTTGAAGACAGAGTGCACTTAAAGTCAGACAGGGCCTATTCCTGCTTTCATTGAGCTTAACTTATAGACAATATAGGTCATAGGACAACAGACTCGTTTAAATAGCACAAATATTTAATACTAGAGCAAGATATCTACTTAAACAGCATCAATGGGACTCACCTGGTTGCTCCTCCACATCCTCTACATCTTCATTGTCTCGAGTGTCCTCGCAGTACTCATCCTCCTGCTCCCCTTGCCCTGGGGCATCAGCCTGAGCTTCAGCCTCCAGCGCGGCTTTGAGCCTCTCCACCAGGTCTGCCTTCAGGCCTTTGGTGTCCAGGCCGCGGCGCTGGAGCTCCTCTTTCAGTTCGTTGACTTTCAGCTTCTTCACGTCAACACTCATTGTGTCTCAGGTGTTTGTTGTCTGTGTTTGGTTTCTAAACAAAACACAGGGAGAAGGGAAGAACGGTAAAAGTGCAGTTTACAACTTTCAAAACAAGATCCGATGGCGGCAATGTGCAACAGCCGAACTATGCTACATTAGCTGGTTAGCTTGTCTTGAAGCGCTGGATAAATACTCCACCACTGAACACTAAATTACTATAAACCATATCCTACCGGGCTTATAAATACCCGTGTCTACCTGTTTGCAATAAAGAACACAACACTGCACTCTTTGTTGTGGTTTGTAGTCGCTCCAAGTTACCGCTTTGATGCTAACACTGGAAACCTTCTTAGCTTAGCGTTAGCCACCGGACCGACAACCGATGCACAAGTAACTTTAACTCCGAGAACACGCACGCTGCAGGCGTTAATTCGGTTCTGCACGCAGAGTCCCGCAGTCAACGCAACGTTGGCTCGGTTCGTGAGTCACGATGCAAAATAAGACCAAAATAAGGTTGAGGCCTTACCTCTTCTCACGCGAGTTGCGCGGGTCAGCCGTGATAGAAGATGGAGACAGTCACTACTGCCCTCTAGGGTCGGACACCAGACCCAACACAACACCGGAACTTAACCAGACCCGCACACATCCACGGGTTTCACTCTTTTTTTTTTTTTTTGCGGTTTATAACCGGTAACAAACGTTACAATTTTAAAACGTAAATGTCCGTTGAGTCTCTGCTTAGCAACGCGCCAGTTCGCGTTGCTAAGTAACACTTGGAACAGCCGAACGCGAGGAAAGGTTATCTTTGTCAGTTGGAACGTTAGTCGTTACACATTTGGAACGTTCCAGGGGGAGGAGGTGACGTAGTGTTTACAATTGGGGGAATGCCGGGTAATGTAGTTTTATTGACCTGCTCGCCTAATCACAAGGCCTCTACCTTATTTTAGAATTAGAAACACTTTATTGATTGATTGTTTGTTCCAGTTGTTCCACTCACACGTTAAATAATAAAAAATAACATTTATATTATAATATCTAACACAATAATATATATTATATACATACATAATACAGTTCTCAGTTTACTTGCGTGACATAATCTCTTTAATCTGGAGCGACTCGTTGTATAGTAGGAATCATTTGTGCTCAGTGTTTAATTTTCATCAACGTTTTTTTATTATTTTATTCGTGTGTAATGTGACAAACTCTTTCAACAGACAGCATACCCTTTTATTTTGCACCATCCTTTTACAGTTGTTATTACCAACCGAAGTTCCCGAACCAGGACCACAGTACAATTTACAGCCTGAATACAACATGTCCATGAAACTGTAGGGGCAGACACACAAATGATCCATTGATGTGACCCAAGTTTTAGTTTTTGTTATCCGTTTTTGGCCTTCAATCAAATGCACAAAATGTTTCTCATTTATGACTGGCACTTGCATTAATCTATGAAAAATGATTAAAGTCCATGACAATCACTGAAATGAAAAGATAAAGCAATATTCTGGAGTTGTTATAAAATATATTAACTTTACAGTCACCATTGCCTTTTACGGCCAATTTCTATATACAGTCAACTTTATGATGAACATGCAAGGTCAACCATAGACATACACTATGAATATCATAGCAATCCCCCTTTGCAACCAGTTGCTCAAAACATGAGATAATGATAGTACCCAAAGCCACAGCGCACTGATATGCTTACGTCCACCCAACTTACTGGACAGAGTACAGCATGTAAAGCAGGGTCATTATCAGGCTGTACATATGGCAGTACTATCTTGTACTTTCACACACAGACCAACAAAAAGGGCCACGTCATATAGCAGAGACCTAATTTAATCACTTTTTGGTGGGAAGAGGAAAGGACACCAGTTGCCTGTTGACCTCTCTCAGCTGAGCATCTAGAGTCTCTGTGGTTAGTGCAAGTTCTGCTAGCTGAGTCTGTAGGCTTGTGATGGTGTCGGTCAGCTCCTCTTCTTTGCGGCGCGAGTTAGCAGCCTGTCTGCTGTACTCCAGTACCATACATCCACCACCCACGAGGAAGACGACAGCCTCTCCCAACAACTCCGCACCCAGCTCTGCAGCCGCCTCCTCATTCAGTGGCTTAATGGTGGAACCCCGAAAGCCCATGATCCGCATCTTCGTTCTCATCTCAATCCAGTGGTACACTGTGAACACAGAGTGCACAGCTCAAGTTAGTTTAATATTATATTTCGGTGTTATTCACTTTTGAAATTATGCATCAGATGATAAGTAAACAGTTTAAAATACATGTGAGAATGCCATATATAGTTTGTATTGTGAATGCAATGCAACATATGAGCTTAGATAACACTAAATCTCTCAAGGACTGTTTGTTACTTTGTCTTAAATCAAAAAATGTGTCAATTTTCCCACATTTTTGTCCATTTTATTGAGTGAGAACACACCATGTATTTCCTAATGAAGAGACTAAAAGACTTTCTCTCATTTTAACATGCACTTGTTCTTTGTTTAATGGCTTTAGTGTGAAAAGGGAAAATGTTTCTTACATTTATTGTAACAACTACTACTTCAGTAAAGTCCTTTCAACACCAGTTTTCTGATAAGCATACAGTGTAAAACATATTAAGTATAAATAAGGGTATACAATTTGCTTTAACTTCCAATTTAACAGCGTTTAAACAACAGAGCACAGTCGCTGGAGAAAAATATAAAATATTTAAAAATATTAACTATTAAAATATATATATATTGATATAACTTTCTGACCAGGACAAGGGGCATAAGGGCAAAAAGTATCGCAGCTTCTATTGAAAGCAAAGCAAAGCTACAACCTGCTCAATGACAGACAAGACCCGCCCTCGTCCCGGCTTGCCCGGCTGCTATTGGTCGACCAGATAAACCTGCGAACATGATTGGCTAAGCGGTCTTGAGAACTACAATCCTATTGGCTGTTGCAGCTGCGGCTCGCTTCATCCATCGCCCGGGGTGTCTGACACTGAAATCTAGCGGTCATTGGCGGCCATTAACTCCGTTACTTACGCTGTGCCGGCGGCAGACAGATGTAAGTCTTAAAGAACTCGCTTCTCCGGGCTCCAGCTTTTATTCGGTTCGCCACAGGCTTGCTCATCTGCCTCACTCCGAGGTAGAGGAGCTTGGCGATAGGGAAAGCACCGACAACCATCTTGGCGGAAACGCTTCTCCAGCGTAGGGCGGGGCGGGGACGTTGACGTTACGTGATGACGTTAAGAAATGATTGACAGACCGAGTCACGCAAAAAAAAAAAAAAAAAAAAACACGAGTTCAGAGTTTCATTATCTGACTCACCTTTTTAATAATGTGAGTCCAGATAACCTGTAGATTATCTATTATCTGTAGATATTTATTATACTTTTGTTTTTGTATTGATTCAGTGATATTCCCTCTCTTAGACCTCCCTAAATATTCGATAATGTTTGGCCATTGATCTTATTTTAACAGCAGCATGAATAAGAATATAATGACATTTTCTAGTTATATATATATATATAATGTATAAGATATCAGGTGAAACAACAGCTACTGAATATACAATATACTTTAGAGTCATAACATACGGTCTACATATCAAACATCCACCACAACAATGTGTATTTTGTTTTTTGTTTAGTTTTTTTGGTATTGAGATGTTTGTAGCCTACCACCTTTATATTTTATTAAATAATAAAATAAAAAAAACATAGTTATTTAATCGTGTGTTCATATAAAGGTTGGTTATATTTCATGTTTATCATTTAAATGTATAATAAAACATATATTTTATAGTTTTTTGCATAGTGTAATTTTTTATTTTATTTTAGTGTACGTTAATGTATGTTTTGTATGCTACTGGATACTTCAATTTCCCTCAGGATAAATAAAGTTCATGTCTATCTATATATGATTACTTAGATTTCTGTAGGCCTATACAAAAGTGTGTTATATCTCCTGAGGTAATAATACTGTAGTGTGTGTTATGTGTTCCTGTAAGAAATTACGCAACGTGTAAACTACTTTTTTATTATTATCATTTTATTGCATTACAAAAAAAAAAAAAAACAGTCAAAGTAAAAACTGCCAGCTCAGTACGACGGTATGCTTCACCTGGACCAGCTGTGGTAGAAACACCTGGCTCGGGTTACAGCAGTGGAGACAGCCAGAGGGGCTGGACTCTAACAGCCCAAATAACTCAGCTCAGTATGCAGCGATGACTAAATGTCTGGAGCAACCAGCGCTACAGAGAAACACAGACGAAGCAACCCAGCCTCAGGAAGACAGGAAACTTTGTACAGGGCTCAGCTTTACCTCTCGAATATTTGGGACGGAAGAACGGCTCTCATCTTTTGAGGTAAGGAAGTTTTTTGTATTCGTCCCATAGCACAGCCTACGTGCCTATCAGCGTGGGAAATACTGTGTGAGGTGAAGACACATAGTTTTATTATGAGAGATCGTGTTTGTGTTGTGCGGAGTAGTGTGTGGTTGGTGCAGCTCTTTGAGTCAGTTCGTGGCTCCAGTTTAGTAACAAACAGTCATGAAAACGCCTTTTTTTTTTAATGTTGAATAGGCTTTTTCTTTCCATGGTTCATTGTGAAGGGTCTTGAATGCGAGGAGGAGCTTGTTCTCAAACTAATGAAAATCAGATGTTACCATCCCTGCCTGGCATGCCTTACAGTCTACAACCACAAAGGAAAGCTTAAGTGCACCCGCCAGCTGCTGGACATTGACAGACTCATGTGCATCCTGTACAACCCCACACTGACAGGCATATACTTTACAGCCAGTGATACTTACTAGGACCTGTAGCCACTTGTGACTTAATAGCGATTTAACAGTGATCTAATCTGATTAAATGGTATTTTATGATCTTTTATGTGATCATTTTGTTGGATGTTTGCCATATTGTGACAGTAGACAAATCACATTAATGGTGATTTTAAGTGTTGTTATTTATTTTATTTGAACAGGGACAGTGCACAATAAAACATTAACCCTGTATATAACAAGTAGAGATGCATTGCACCAGGTTTTCCACCCATAGTCCCTGGGCAGGTAAATGGAACATACAATAAATTAAAATTCACAGTTGTGCAAAATTTCAATTACAAAGTTATGAATACACACATTCCCACATCATTAAAGCAATTTAAAACAATTTACCCCCCTCCCGCCAACTTTTATAAATAAATATGACCCCCCCATCAAACACACACACACACACACACACACACTCATAAATGGTTACAAGTTTGCTGTGACAGCATCCAACGTTTTGTGTAACATGAAAATGCACATGTAATCAGCTCTGTTGGAAGTGAAACATGTGCTGTTAAGTTAGAAATTCATATGTGTCAGTTATTTGCTGGACTCATTTGCAGGGTTGCAAACAAACTAAACCTTCCTGTCGGAGCAGGAGTTGGAAGCTATCCAGCTTGTGCTCTCTTGAGCTGGGTCTCAATAAACCAGCTCGGCTGCATTGTGTGATGCACTTGCTGTAACCTGTTGCCTATATATAAGTGCTCATACTGTCACCAGAACACCTGTAATTTAACTTTCTACTAAGTGATTAAAACTCTTGCATGCACACACATGCCAGGCAGGTATGCAAAGTTGCCTTACTTTTTGGTAATGGTCCTGCTTTGTACTCTTTGTACCTCAGCGCGAGCACGACACACTGCAGGTATTAAATGGAGCTCGCCAGAAATGTCTGTAATGTTGTGCAGCACTGAGAGATTCCTGAGTCACATGCTGGGGAGAACAGTGTTGCTCAAGAAGTGCAGAGGATAGCTGGAATAGTGCGAGTAGCCACTATGCCAAAGGAGAGCCTATAGCATCACGAACCAAACAACTTGTATTGCATAGGGATTATTTTTTAATCACCTCAGAAAATATCCTTTGGTTCACAAAAGGTTTACGTACTCTCAGTGTCTGCTAGGACTGATTGTTATCCTCAGCTTGAGTGGATCAAAACAGGTGCATTGTTTAAGGCTGTTGTCTTTGGCATTGACAGTTGCTGTCAAGAATAGAGTGTGTGTGCAGATTTATGTAGGCACAGCATTTCAGTGACTAACTAGGTTGGAGATGCAGGTGTAAGCATTATAAAAATAACTACTTTGGGTGGGGTTTTTTTGTATTTGAAAAGCTTACAATTGTTTTAGTCTGAAAGGGGATGACATGATTACAGCCAGGTTTGGTAGGTCATATGTCAGGCAGGGAAGTCATCACTCAACGGTTGTCACATTTAACTGAACAGCTCATGCAGCTAAAGGAAAAACATCAATACAGCTAATTACTTAATGACAGTTTGGTCAAAGTTTTATAAGCTATAAGATTAGGCAGATAGGTACTGAAGATGAAAACCCCAAATTAACCAGATGATCTCCTTCCTAGATCCCTGATGTTTTACACAATAATTACACAATACGTCTTTCTTGTATTTGCACAATTAGCCATGGCCTTAATCTCCAAATGCCAACAGCCCATTTCGAATGATTCCCATCCTATCACATGAGATAGTGGCAAGCCAACATCAACATTACATTCGATGTTATCTTTGTTGGAGGAGTCCGGGCACGAAAATACCTTCAATGGACTTCAGACCAATGATAAAATAAATCTTTTAATGTTGCTTTTTATATACAGTATATCTACATATACACACTATAATCACTTAATTGTATAATAGTTCTATGTGTATCTTTGTTAAGTTCTGTTATCCTTGTTTTTAGCTTTACGTCTATTTTAGTTTCTATTTGTCTGAACTGTGTGAAAGCAGAGAGTCATATACCATATACCACAGCCCTGTAATATCATAGCTGTGGGGATCAGTAGCAAAATAATTTACCTGTGGGACGTAATTTGTTTATATTGTCTGCTTGATGACATACAGCCAGACCTTGGTTGTAGGACTCCACGTCAAAGAAATATGAAAAGTAGGCCACAAAGGGAAGTGTTTGGTCGTGTCAGAGGAATTTGTTTTATCATTCAGTCTCAGCCACAATGCCTGCCAAGAATGAGAAACGGAGACAATGCCAAAAAGATCTGGAGGAAGGATATGGAGGAGGGACAAATAATAGTGGGGGGGGAGATTCCTGGATGGAAATAACAAGTTCAGCAGAAACTGGAGACTCATTTCGAAGAGTAATCTGGGATTGTTGGTGAAGGACATAAAAGGAAAAGGGAAAGAGGGAGGGACTGCTTGTCGTCTTGGTCAGACACACCCTGGCATTCTGCAAAGCTATTGATTATTGTATGTATCCTATCTCCTCTCTACTTCCCACAGGATCTCTGCTTTTTTGGGTATCTGTTAACAAAGTTCCCAACTTTTTAGAGTCTACTATGCGGAGGTAGCCAGTAGTTTTGTTAAGTACTCCTTTAAGGTTTCGTCTTGTGGTTTTCGTCTTGGCTTTACCACTCGAGAGAGCTAATTGTTGTTTGTTAAAATTGGTAGAACCAGCTGACATTGTAATCAAAGCAGTGGAAAGGAACTGAAAGAAAGGGAACATGAGGTTTTCCAGGAAACTTCTCTTGAGAAAGTAACCCAAGTGTGGCAGCAGATCAGCAAGCCTAGAATAGAGGACAGCACCACTGCAGTGGCCACAAGCTGTCAGTCCACATTACATTTTCAGATGATTAATGTCTGTGTGATTCAATACTTAAAGACAAACACCCCTCTATATTGGGTGTGTACTCTAAGGTGTAACAGTTGCCTCACATGATAGTCTATGTGACAACTCCTTGGCTGTTCCTAAAAAACTTTTATGGAGAATATAGTGAATATATTCTCTGTATATACTTCTCTTCTTGAAAACATCATTTTACCAAGTCTGGTCTGTGCTGTGTAGTTTACTTTAGCTTATTTGCACAGTCATAAAGTATGCTGATAAGAAAAGCAAAGGACAACGAGATGCAAATTACCAACAAAAGCTGTCAAGATAAAGAACAAAAACAAGAAGATTATAACAAATATATCACCATGGCAACGACAAAATAAGATGATAGAACAAGAAATATAAAGTCATAAGGGAAGTCAGGTAACACCCTTGGTTCAGTTTATTAATCTGTGAATTAACCCTTTATAATAAAGATGTTAGTAACTGATGAGAAATGTTTTTAATTATATTAATTAATAATTAATATGTACTTATTGTTCACATGCAGCACATTTCTTTCAGTTAAGTCACATTAACACATTGAAATAAGGCTTAAGTAAAGAGAAAAATAAACTTCCCAAACAAATCCACAAATATTTACTAGTTAAAGCAACATTATGAAACTATTGTACCTTAAAATAAAAGCTTCAAAATCATTTTGCTGCCACACTGACTTGTAATAAGGTGAACGGCGCCTCTTTCATTCACATTCTGCACCTCGAACACCCGCCTGCTCTCTCACTTTGTAGGTTGAAGGGTCCGATCTCCCACAAGAAGTGCGAAACAGTTGATGCCACTACTTCCCACGCCACTAACTATGTCACTGATTTTTGGTGAAACATAAATGATAATCATATTTTATGGGTGTTTGGTGTACAGCTGTTCCTATTTACAGTGGTGTTGTAGTGGAGCCAAAACTAAAAAAAATGATGTTAACCAACACAGTAAAAGTTTCAATAGAACCAGTGAAGAGAAAACAGAGGATGTGCAACGCAGAAGAGTGTAACAGGGAGGGAAGGGGGTGGGGTGAATGAATTGCAGGGCAGGAAGGGGAGAGTTCAGTGAGTGAGCCACCCGACCTTTGTGAGTCAGTGAGAGTGTAATCTGTTGTTGTGCGAGCTGTTCTTCACAAAGATAAGCGTCCCTGACTGTGTGTGAGGTGAATGCCTTACTTGGAGGAGTGGTGAGGAATGTGAGCCTGTGAACAGCCCTGACTGAAACATGACAATTGCGACAGTACAGCAGAGTACACAGTGTGAAGAGAACAGCTATTATTTGACTCTGCTTGCACACTTCAGACTGATGACCTTATATAACACATGTTTTCCTCTAGACCTGGCAAATGTTCAACTGGTGTTTTTTTGGGGGGGGCGGCTTATCCAGTAACTGAGAAGGATGTGTATAATCTAAAGTCAGTTGAGGCTGGTCTAGTTTTAAAAGTGCATGATTAAAGGTGGCAACAAAGATTAACGCCTCCACCTCCCTCTTTATGCCCAACTTAAAAAAGAAGTTCATGTACAGAAAATGATACAATATGTAACGTAGCAAAAAGGGAAATAATACCTTCCTACAAATCTTTTTTTACAGTGGCCTCTGTGTATCATTTCTTGTTTTCTGTTTCTACATAATTGAACAAGATACAAAAAAAAAAGAAGCTTTGGAGTTGTTGGATCATGTATTTTTTTCATAGTTTCAGTCTCACAGAAGTACAACCTCCAACAAATGAAGGTTATTCTGAAAAGAGATACGGTATCACTAACCCAAGAACTTGTAGGTAAGGCCTGTTAAGGCATAGTGGGCTCAAGGGAAAACAATCATTTGTGTCATACTATAAAAACAGCAAACTGGTGACACAGTATACAATAGTTTAGGAGTAGCCATGGGTTTTTTTTAAGTTAGAAAATTTACCAAAATAGCTCAGAGAAATGTTGAGTGGCCACAGGCTGATTCATCAGTGACAGTGGATTCCTTGTTTTCCACAGGCCGAGACACTGACCTCACTTTCTGCACGTCTGTGTGACTATGCTTACATGGCCATTATTAGTTCAGTTTATGTTTGTAAATGAGGTGCAAGTGTGTTAAAATGTCCCAGCACATTTGGATAAACATATGATTCAACTGCGGATTTTGAGATTTACTATTTAATTAGCACATATTTATAACATTTTAGGTTTAGACGAACATGGCATTAATCTTATCCACATGTGCGAAACTTACATCAGGACTTACTGTTCCCTTTAAAATGTCATGAACTAAAGGTTCTCCACAAAATTAAAGCTTTACAATCCTTAAAAGAGAAAGACGCACTTAATGTGGTGTATTTTATGTTCATGAAGAAGATGCCACAGAATCATTTTCACAGTTCATGAATTTGATGCACATTAGATGCTAATATGTCCCTAGTACTATTTACTTCTTTATATTTTACCTTTAAAAAATGTGTCATCCATACTGCCCAAAAAATACAAGCTTGACAATTGATCTGATTACAGTCTTACAAAGTCTTTATTTACTCAATATTTGACAGCTATAGTTGTCAGACGGATCCAATTAATGAGCAGAAATGTTTCAGTATGAATTCATTTGCAGATATGCAGATATTGTAAGTGATAATCAGGCATGTTCTGGTAAACAAAGCTCTGAAATGACTGTATTTCTGAAGAAAACCTTAAAAAGTACAACCCTATTTTGTAGAATGACAAAAAGAAATTAACCTTGAACTTTGCATAGCTTTTTGTCAGTCTGTACTAATTGACCTGTTGGCATACACAGCTGTCTGGAGTATTAGTATAATCTGTCATCCACTTCACTAGCTGTATACTGCACCTGTCTGTCTGAATCTGGCTTTCAAACAGACCAGTCATATGTGATGTTAAGCTGAAACACCTGGCACCACAGATAATGTGGTTGAGTCAGCAAACAGGACAGACACTGCAACCTGCTTTCGTAAAAATGGCCTTCACAGGGCTGTGATTTCATTGAGTGGCATGACCACATAAGTCACTCCAAGCATTGACAAAATTGTCAAACTATGTGGAAACCGAGGCTTGTTCAGACAAGAAGGGCGTTCAGGTTATGTGTTCCAAGAAAACTGGCTCCTTATCAGAGCGTCTGAAAGGGTAAGAAAGCTTGGAGCCTGCAGAAGGAGAGAAAAGGTAGGGTTAAGCATTTTCAGTTTGAAACCACAGCAAGTGTAATTTTATTACATCAAGAGTTAAAGACTGGACTGGAATGGAATGAGAGGAGCCTAGAGGGCAGAGAACAAAGCCTGTTCATACGAATCCTTGTGCTGTTACATTATATCATTGGCTGGAGCATGCCTATTTCCATAAAATGTCTGAAAGTGCTGAATGGGAATCCATCTCATGCAATCGCGAAACTATTGTCAGCTGAAAGTGGTGTGAGACTGTTTTCCTAACAGCTGTGGAATTTTTTTTATTTTTATTTTTTTCAGGAGCCAAAAGCTGCTACCTCACAGCCATGAGTTCCCAGACAAGCTATGGCAGCGGCTTTCTGTGTGAGTTCCCACAAGTCCTTGATTTGTCTCTTTGGCTCAGTGTATATTTGTGCACATGGGACTATTATCCTTTGCTAATTGTCTGTTGTGCTTATGTGATTTATATTCAGTCCAGACTATAAATGAGGACCTGAATGCATCGCTGGCTACAGCAGATGAGTTATCCAGAGAGTTCAACTCCCTGCTGAAGGAGGCCTCTTCCAACGACAACAACACTAAGGTACACACAAACCTTCAGCACTGGTTTCCTCCTTTTAGCTGTTAGTTTGCCACAGTTTGTAGTTTCTAAAAGTGTGCATACACGTGAGAGTGCTATTAGCTTCTTAAAAGATAAAATGTGTATGGTTTACCTGTTTATTTTCTAAGCTAAATGTGTATCTACTACTGTTATTTCCCAAAATGTAAACAACAATAATGGTGTTGTTAATATTCAACAACATATTTCTGTGAGACTGTCAAAGACCCTTCACATTTGTGCAGTAGTTATTGAATGCCAACAAGATACATAAGTATTGTTTTATCTTTGTTAAATTTATTGAAAATGTGTAATAGTCATTCCTTATATTTTTAGAATAATAACTGTATTTATAACAGATACATTTTCCCCTTAGACCAGCTCTACAAATTACAGAGAGAAGCCTCTGTCCACCCAGCTGTCTGACACCTCCATCACTATTAGAGAGTCAAGTGGCAGCAGTAATGGCAGCTCCAGCTCCCAGTCTTTCTCCTCAAGCTCAACAACTTTGCATCCCGTGGACATCATCTCCAGCAATAAAAAAGCATCCTCCTCCTCTGTCTCCTCCATTAGCCCACTCTCATCCCCCAAGATCCACAGGGAGGCACATTCTCCACTTCCTCGAGCTGGATCTGAGAGCTACTCGTACAGCCAGCAGAGCCCCAAGCACTCACCTCACACCCCAAGACGTAATTCCCCTTCTAATTACGACAGGAGCCCACGAGGCTCAATCAGTTACATCGAGAGAAGCCCCTCTCCGAGCCCCACAGCTGTTTCTTTTGACCAGTCATCTCGGTCTGGCTCAGTCCACTCCTCTGGCAACCTGCTGAGCCCTTATGACAGCAGTCAGATGGGCCGCAGGTCGCCTCGGCCAGAGAGAAGCCCCTCTCCTTTGTCTATCAATTATCAAATGTCCAGCACGCTCCCGCGAAATTTTGGCAGTTTCAGGGAACCTGGTAAGTGACAGTAGTCATTCAGCTGTGAAACAGTTAGATGTTATTTGTGGGCCAATTAAACCCATCAGAAATATTTCATTATTATAAATTAACTACATTCCAACTATAGTCAAGGTGGGAAACTACCTGAAAGATTGTCTTACTGTATGTGAGAGAACTGGGTAACTGGGTAACTATTCATAATCAGTGTTGATCCTTTTTCTAAGGAATCAGGTGTTTGTTTTGTGAAACATGGTATTAAGAAATGGTATGTCATTGGAGCAGGTATGATCAGAAATGCTGCCAATCACAGTTCAGTAATCGCTCTATTGTTATGTTAATTGTTAATTAAACCAGTCTGGTTTTCTTTTTTTTAGAGGTGGGTGTGAAGCTCTGGAAGCTTTAGGTGTAACTGACTGTGACAAAAAATCCTACCAATGGGTTTCATAGATATACAGTAGAGTAATGTTGCTAGTTTGACCTTCGCTTTTTAAACATTTTAACAAAAAAAGCTCTGAAAATGCAATCTAATAATTTAATTGCTCTGGGTTTAATGCCACAGTGCTCTTTCAGAGATTCCTCAACTCTACAAATAAAAAGTCTTGGAGAAATACTGGCCTGTAAAAAAAAGTTATTTTTAAGCTTCCTTTTGTAATTTGTCCCTCTTTCCAGCACTCTTACTCTGTTTTTGTGTTTTTTTTTTCTTATTATTTTTTCACTCTCACCCAGAAGAGGGTGTGCAGTGGCAAAAGAGTCCTGGCAAGTGGAATGAGACAGATCTGGACGTGTCCTACGAGAGGAAACCTCACCACACCTACGACAGTTGGTTGATTTCTGCTACTTTTTTTTTTACAACTACAAGTTTTTACAACTTTCCTATTTTGTTGTGGAATTGGTCCAGGACAAACAATTTAGGCACAAGACGTAAGAGGCACTGGTGCTCTGCCTGTACTGTATGTGCTCTCTGTTTTCTAAATTAACACTTTCCTGTTACAGAGACAGAGTGGCTACGGCCGTCTGTGCCAAATAGTAGCTGGAGAGAATCCAACCTTGATGGCCCTCCTCCAGCCCCAAGCCCCAAAAAGGTGGGTGGTGTTACCAGAGAAACAGTCACAAAGGAGCTCAGGGTGATTTGTTTTTATGGCTTATGTTGTGGCTTCTTGAGACACCACAGTCAACTAGCTCTGTGTTTCAAAGATAAGAACAGCATGAAGTGACTAACAGAATGTAGGTGTGGGGATAGGAGATGGAATTTGCAAAGATGACACAGCTTTCACTAGCTTGAACTCAAAAACAATCATAGCATTTATCCCTTAAAGATTTTAAGGAGATTTTTGGCCTCTATGGTACAGAAAACCATCAAAACTGCTAAAAGTAGTGTGATTCTCCGCCAGCCCTGGAATTAGCATGAATTTATCCCTCTTTTCTTATTTCTTTTCAGGATGGTCGCTCTAAATCTCTCCAGTTTTCCCATGGCTCTCTCCCCCGTAACACACGTATATCAATACCTCCAGATGTTTCGTCCCCATCCCACTCCCCTTTCCACCCTCAGCCCATCATTTCCCGGATCTCAATTCCTCCAACATCTACCCAGTCCCGTCAGCGCAGGCCCATCCCTCTTTCTGTCATCATGCGTCTCCAAAACCCCCACTGGGGAGCGATGTCAACCCACCACCCCAGAGCCCTGGGAGGAGAAGGTGATATGACACCTTACCTACCAGCTGTACCCTTCCCAAGGGAGTTCTCCAATCACCCTGTATTCCACCCACAGCAACACCCACCTGAGCTGAGACAGCCAGCCATATACAGTGATGGTATAACACATTTAACACTCTCTACGTTCACAACATCTCTGTTTAACTAACTGTGCATTACAAATGTGGTTTGTTGTCCATCGTTGCAGTGCTGAACCCAGGGGATATTGATGCAGAGTTAGAGCGGATCAACTTTGTTCATTACATGCCTGTGATTTCGGAGACTCCCAGCTCACCAGAGGGCAGTGTGAAGGTTGAGCAGAGAGTACCTCCAGCTCCCCGGCCCCTCAGCCCCACCCGGCTACAGCCAGTGGTGGCTCCTGAGGCCCAGAGCCAGGAGATTCCTAACCTGGAGGAGCTGCTCCGAATGCGGGCAGAAATCCCCCGGGCCCTGAAGAGACGGGGCTCCGTGGACCAGTCACAGCCCCTGAAGAAGGCCTCCCATTACCAGCCGAACCAGTACAAAAATCTCATCGACAAGCTTTTCCGCAGGAAGGAACGTCGCCAGAAGGGGGAGCGAGGTAGCGAGAGCAGCAGCTCTTCAGACGGAGAGGAGAGCGCTATGCCTCCTGCACCCTTTCCTCAAACATCTACACTGATTCCCCACGACTTCAGAGTAAGAAATGGGCTTAGATGATAAATGTGGGGATGAAAAGGACAACAGATGCAACAAAGGCAACAAAGAAAAACATAAATGATTAGAAGATATTACAAGTTGTGGTCAATGGCAGCTGTATTTAGATACAGGGTAACTGGAAGAACTAGTATTTACGATGCAGTTGTCTCCTATTTTAAAGTGCATTGACAGGCAGCTTAAGAGCGAGTTCTACTGAAGATAGTCATCCATTTTTCAAAGAGGGGTTGCGATGTTATGAAGAAGGTATTATCTCTGTTGGCCAGCTTGTAACACAACTAATCCAAATGTAGTATATTTCCCAGATACCCAAGTAGAAATAGCTTGCCCTAAATACTTGTCTATCGACTGATTTACCACTATTGAACCAAAGATGGCAAGAAGTAGGTTATAGTTCTGTTGAAAGCTTTTGATATACAGTTGGATATAAAGTGGCTTATGTTACGTTTTGTTTTAACTAACTGTGACGGACAAACGTTCTCTGCAGTCAAGTGTTTTACTTTATATGAGCTTGCATCCTGTTTGTCGCTTCAGAGCTACCATTCCATCCTGCGCCGGTCCAACCGGGAGCGCAAAGGTTCTGGAAAGCGAGCACGGCTCAGCCCGCTCGTCCTGCTACTGGACGGAGCGCTGGTCGGAGAACTGGAGACAGTGCAGAGGGCCGTGCAGGAGGTGTGTGTGTGTGTGTGTGTGTGTGTGTGTGTGTACTAATACACATACACCTAATTGTATACAGTATACTGACACTGCCACTTCTACTGCTGCTACTCTCAGTAATAGTTATAATGCCTAGAATACTAAACCCATTGCACTAATAATTATATACAAATAATATATATATATATGTTTTAATAAACAAGCAAAATGTAAAAAAGGGTAACATTGATTCAAATAAACAAATTCAAAACGTAAAGACTACCGACCATTGTTATATAAAAACATAATCTATTGAGATTATATAATTAAATAAATAAATGAGTATAAATATTTACAATTTATACTAATTCCACACATCAGCAGCCTCCATAAATACATTTTAAACTCATTCAACCAGTCTGAATGAAGACAGTAAAGTGCCAAAGTTGGTGCTCCAGCTTTGGATGTAGACTTTAAGAAGCACTGGGAAATGTTATATTTAACTTTCATTCTCTCAGGGAAGGTTTGCTGAGCTTGCATTCCCTTATTCAACACATCCCTGCATCTTCTTTATACAGAAATACATTTTCCTGGTAGTTTCTCATGCAGTAAAACAGCTTCCATTTCAGCAAGGTGGGGGTTGGGTGCTGGCTCAAGGTGATCCTGACAGTAGTTCCAGAAAGAGGATAAAGTGAATAAAGCCAGTTACAATTTACATTTAACATCACACTTTATTGATATGTACAGTAAAGGAATAAGAATATCTTAGAGCTGAAGTTCTTGTAACGTAAGTGATTACAGTTCAGCTGATGAATCCTCTCTGTGTGAAATGTTTTCCATAGATGAACGACCCTAGCCAACCCAATGATGAAGGCATCACTGCTCTTCACAATGCAATCTGCGGGGGCCATTACAATGTTGTTGATTTCCTGGTTCGCATTGGAGCCAATGTCAGCGCACCAGATAGTCACGGCTGGTAAAGAGTCACTTCTCTTCTCACGCATCTCTCATTGTATTTAGATTTTGTGAAAATCAGTACATTAAAAGTGGCATGTTCAGGTCACATTGAGACTCTCAAGGTGAAGGTTTTGCTAACAGTTTGGAGTTCATAATGTGTCTTATTGTAACATGTTTAGAACAGCAATCTTGTTTTTCTAGATGTATTTATTTACTGCCAGTTCTTTGACCCACAGGACTCCGTTGCATTGTGCAGCCTCTTGTAACGACCGTCCTCTGTGTGAGTTTCTGGTGAGAAATGGAGCCGCTGTCATGGCCATGACACAGAGCGACGGCGCTACTGCTTCCCAGAAGTGCGATCCTTACGCTGTCGGGTTTGAGGAGTGTGAGAGCTTCCTTAGGGGTGAGGCAATTACACTTACACATGTGCGCACACACACACACACACACACCTTATGACACTGCACTATTAAATACAAAAGTCATCATTGTAGGATGAATCATAAACTGATGGTTAGATGTGACAGGTTTGAGTTTAGTCTTCCATTAGTCATTCAAAACAATACTTATTGTGTTGGCAAACACAACATTCAAGCAAATAATATAGCTGATGCCAAAATACCCTTCATAATATTTAAGTTTACATTTGTGGGCCTTATTCCCATCTAAAGTAACATAGCAGGGAGATACAACAGATAGGGGTCTTTGTGTCTTATTCAAGGACACTGCAACAGGACACATTGTGAGGCAATCTTTAAACAATCTTAATTTTTAGCAGGCCGGAAAAGCCTTTGAAACACTGTTTAAAACACACTGAACTTGTGTGCTACATGTATTCACTGGTATACACTGACTTAGTAAGAAAATAAAGTAGAAGCAGTTTTAAACTACAGTGAAATATGAATTTTTACACATATTATGTAATAATATATGATATTATTACCTGTAACCATTTCAGTCAAGAAACACCACTTGCCTCCCTGATCACTAATTCAAACTCACTTTCTGGTACAGTAAGTGTTAGACGTGCATAGATATATCCTCCTTTCTTTGTAATACCAGGTGTGGAGGAAGCCATGGGGGTGGAGAACAGCGGGGTGCTGTACGCTCTCTGGAGCTACCCAGCTCAGGCAGCCGATGAGCTGAGCTTCAAAGAGGGAGACATGGTCACCATCCTGCAGAAACATGAAGGGTCGGATTGGTGGTGGGCCTCTCTCTGCGGCAGGGAGGGCTTCGTTCCAAACAACTACTTTGGGGTGAGATAACAAACAAAGCCTTCACCAGCTGATTTTTTTGCCATAATGCAGAAATAAAACATGAATGTTAATGTTTTTTGGGTTTTTTTTTTCCAGCTTTTCCCAAAAGTTCGGCCAAAATCTCTCTGCTGAGTGATCTCTCGATGATCAACCCTGGTCAAACTGGTGCAAGGACTGTCTCAAAAACCTCACAGTGTTGTTTGAAAGGACTGTGTCTGTGTGATTATGAAAAGCATGTACTGCTGCGGGGCATGAGAAATGTTTTTGATCCGTCAGTCAAGGAGAGTTGAAGGAGAGTTCTCAGTAATTCATTTTGGCCTCGCTGACAAGGATGAATCTTTTTAGAAGACTTGTACTGGCTCTGCTGTAGGATATTTTTTCTAGTAAGGCTACAACTTTGTACTCTGCTAAACCTTTCTGTCAAGCTCTGCCTGTTATTCCAAAGGTTACAAAAGGGCCATATTCCCCTGCTGTTTTGCTCCGCTGTGTTCCAGTCAGAAGTTGACATTTCTGACTCATTAGCTGGTTGGTAATCAAAATGCAAACAGTGGTTGTTGGTGTTCTGTCCACTCATCAGCGAGGTCAATGTAGCTGTATGCCGGCAACAAACATGACCCATGATTGCTCAATTTAGAAAAAGGGGCTGCTTCAGTGAGAGCAAAATCAATCTAGTCATTACTGTGAGCAGAGTTGTCTGCTGCTGCATCAAAGAAGTGAGTAATCAGGAGTTTCCATGGAACTTTTATTGTGTGAAGCAACTTTTTTTATTCTGTTGATGGATTCTAATTACAACCACATTCATGATTTTTCTAGCCAAATATTTTTTAAGAGTGATGTTAAATGTTTTCCTGGCTGTAGACTTTACATATTCGTTTTAATGACTCTCGTTTGGAAGAGATCCTAGGTTTTCTATGACCGTGAAAATTGGTCTTTTTGTGGATGTGTGTGTATTTGAATTAGTTTTTTTAATGTTATCAGTTTTCAGTGTAACACCTTTGTTGCTAGGGACTGCTGTGCACTAAACCTGTAACCCCTCCCAAGGGAGACACAGTGACCAAATGTTTAAATACAATACAATAAATACAAGTCACTTGCTTTTGGTTTCCGTTGAAATCTTTTGTCACAGTCGTATGTTTGTGGCTTCGAATAAATGTGAAATGTCCTTTACTGACCAGCAGATGACACTGTATAATCAAGTATGAATTCAGTATCAGCATAACATTTCATTAATACTACCAGCAAATATTAACTAATACACAGTAAAACACCATTTATTGTGGCTGTTTTGTGCAGTATCAGTCCTCTGTGTTGTGTGTTATATTAAACCTCCTTAGTACTTTGTTTCTTTGAAGTTATATTTATTCTCATGTTCTTTCTCCCTCTCCGTTTCTTTTACACCACAGAGCACCCAGGCGACTGCTGTGATTCTTAATGAATCAATTAGCTGCACTATTATGCACAAGGGTAATTACTAAAAAAACTACACACACGATTAATATTTTTTTAATTAAGTCTGACTCAAGCCTTTTGATCTGTAGACTATCTCTACCCCACTGGTATTAAGAAAACACCAACGCTTGTATGCTTCATCACAATCCCTGAGGAAGATTAGTGTCAACATTGTTTGAAGCTGACTGCTGTTTCTCTTTTAATGTTTTTTCTTTTTTAATTTTATGTAGATTATAAAAATATATGATGATGATGATGACATACACAGAGACAAACACATTCAAAATACACACGATGGTGTGTGACTGTGGTGAACTAATGTAGTGTTTCAGATTTTCTGGTGAATAATTTAGATGATTTAAGTGAAGTCAACTGCCCACTGGCCTGCGGCAGCATATATAATGTTCTGCTGAAACAGATCTCCTCTTGGCCTTGACTCAAGGGCCACAGCGAAGATAAGGAGCATACACTGTAAAATGCCCATGTTAAGTCTCATCTTTATTCATAAAACATTATATTTCTTGATCCAAGCCAACACCTCAACCAAGGAGGTGAGAGAATGTAACTCTGTGGTTTCATTCAGCAGGTTTCTAGGAAGAAAAATACAACCTGTAAAAGAGGATGAATAAGAGGAGTCTCTTCAGATTGAACATAATTATTCACATAGAGCAAATTAAATTACCTTCATTAAAAGTTTTCACATTTTCCATTAAGTAACTCTTTGGTTTAGATGATCAAATAGATAAGTGGCAGTCATTTAAACTAGTTCCCAACACTTGGGTCACAAGATGAGATCATTTTATATATATATATAGATATATATATCTATATATATAGATATATAGATATCTATATATATATATATTTTACTCATCTTGGTTTTTTTATTGGAAGAAGGGAACCTCTTGGTTTACTCCTCTGCTTTTATTCTTTGCTGCTCATAAGTCATAGATATTAAATCTATGATAAGAGGTGTTGAATAGACATAAAATTACTGCTATGATGAATATTTGCTGCAGAAGACATGATCTAAGGCAAATACAGAACTCTAATAATTACTACATTTGTGAATGTTTCTTGTTGAACTTAAAAAATAAACATTGCATTTCTCTGAGAACTATCTATTGCAGGTCTGTTGGATTGGATTGCTTTACATTATATGCAGGGCTTCCTATTTTTCTAATCACTGAGTCTCAGCCATGCTCCTGCCTGCAACCACAAATTCACATTTTCTTTGGTGCTGTGCGCCAACAAACATACAGTCACACTCAAGGCACTTCTTTCTCCTTGTTGCTCTTTGACAGCGCAGCACTAGAGAAAGAATTGTATCTGCAGCAGTAAAGAGTTTTTGTGCTGAACAGTGATTCTGTTCAAGCAGAACTCATTTGATGCCTCATTGAAACCCCATTATAATCACGATGGACCAAAATGAACTTTTATTGACATGGTCTGCAGCCAGCTGGTTCAGGGTGGCGGGAGGAGCACGGTTACTTGCCCAGTCTGCGGCGTGGTTGCACATTTTTATTTTTATCTTATTCACATTCTTCTCACTGTATTCAATTCTGCCTCACTGCCCCCGCCACCCTTACCTACGCACATACACACTGTGATTTCAGAAATGCCGGCCATTATCGGAGCCAGCCGCTTCGGCCCATCAGGGTCTGACAACCCCACTTGACACGACAGGCCAGCCCTCAACTGCTGCCGTCAAATAAACACATAAGAGTACTAAGAGCAGATGGGCTTTACAGACATGAAGTAAGGAACAGAGTGAGGCTATACAGAGAAATAGAAGGGGTGAGACAATGACCAAGCAGGATGGGAAAATTGAATGAAGAGAAATAAAGAGGGTGATAGAGGGAATGCAATACCTTTTTGAGTGCGCCACACAATTTTCTGTTTGATGGGATACCTGCCAGAAGAATGCAAGGATAATCTATAAACCACTCAACCACGTCAAATGTGCTCCATTACAACTGCAATGACTGACAGCAAGTAGAATCAGCTATTACGATCTGAAACCTGTTCTGATTGTGACAAAGAGAAAGAGAAAAAAAATCATAAAAGTAGGCGTCAGGTTTGTGTTTTTGTTTGTGAATATGGAGTTTAAATTTAAAAAAGTTTCATATCCATGCACACATATATTGTTGCAGACATGACTGGGATATACAACGCATCTGTCAACCAGGAGACCCACAGGTCATCAATGTTGTATGTTTTTGCCTTTTAAGTATTGAACAGACACCCCTCTCAGTTATACTTCTGAGGAGATTGGTTCTGTCAGGCCGGTGGCAGGAAAGTATCTTATAATGTGATCTCAGCAAGACCTGTGCTTCATTATTTACGGACAACAGAACAAGTGTGTAAATGTGTGTTTTTGTGGCTCAACATGGTTGCGACCACAGTTGGATGCAATCATACCACATTCCATGTCTGTTTTCCAGCAGTCCAGACCAGAACTGGACTGATGTCTCCCTATATTTGAGAGTATTGTATGTGACAGCCAGCAAACTGCCTTGAAGGGAGATCCTGTGTGTTTGTGTGGGTGTTTGTGTGTGTGTGTGTGTGTGTGGTTTCATCTGCGCGTGTGTGTGTGCCTGCATTTTTGCATGCATGCATGCTCCACTCTCATTCAGACACTGAGGTGAGCAGACAGATTTGTGGCCCTGCAGAAACGCAGAGCTTTACTGATATCCAGCCATCCCTGCATCAAGGGCACACGCTTACAATTGGGAAACAAACGAAATAAAATATTTTTAAAAAAGAGGAAAATCAGCCTGCAAAAATGTCCACTTTACTTCTGCTTCTTTCTTTCCCTACTTCGGCTATTCTAGCCATGCTCCCACTCTGTGCTCATGTGGAGTAATGAATAATAGAGGAGTGCTTGTCCTCCCTCGCTCCCCTAGTTAATCAGAGCTCGCCTGGCTGCCCTCTTCTCTGCCACTCCTCACTTTAAT
Source organism: Dicentrarchus labrax (assembly GCF_905237075.1). NCBI lineage: Eukaryota > Metazoa > Chordata > Actinopteri > Moronidae > Dicentrarchus > Dicentrarchus labrax. The sequence goes on along the minus strand of NW_026136704.1, from coordinate 28,836,944 downwards.
AAATCATTCAGGCCTTCAGGACAACAAGTCCGTCAGCGCAGGCTAAGCAAGGGCCATGCTGGTATAAACCCTGCCATCTTCTCTCACTACAACCTCCTCCTCCTCCTCCTCCGCTCCAGAAACAGGAACAGCCCTGTCTCCCTATCATTGTGTCCTTTACTTTTTCAGTTGTCCCATCTCTAATGTCCTCCAAATCAGACTGGCAAGGAGTCCCACTACATTTCTCTCCCTCTACCTGTCTCCCTCCCATGGGGAACCATTTCACTTAAGCTCTCACTCTGCCAGGAGTCGACCCAATGCGTAATGTTCTCATACCTCATCTCTTTCTCTCTTTCTTCCTTCTCCTCCTTTTTGCCTCCACTCTCTCTCTCTCTCTCTCTCTCTCTCTCTCTCTCTCTCTCTCTCTCTCTCTCTCTCTCTCTCTTTACCCTCCCTGTCTGAGCAGAAATATCTGTCTGGGATGACGTCACTTGAATGCGTCCCCAATGGATGCTGCTGCATGGAGGGTCATAAAAGGGATGGATACAAAAAAGAATTGCAGGATGTGCAAAGAGAGAACAAGTTTTACACCTAGTGACAACTACAGTTAACCATTTCACTGTTCAAGGGTTGCAGTAGCTTCATTTGCACCATCATGGTGCCTTTAAGCAAAGAAATGTATGGGAAATCCCCTTTTATTCCAGGAGCTGTTTTGTATCATGATTTGTTGCAGGGTTTTTTTGGTGTACCTACCAATAGTCTATGGTTCCCTATTTGCTTCTGTCTGTTATCTTCCAGTTAGTGAAGTAAATGCAGTTCCTGTATTTCCCCCATTGCATTCTGATCTACTGAGGCTTTTGTTTGTAGAGAAAATGATGAGGACGAATGTTTTCTTTGGCTGTATGTTCGCTGAACATCAGTGCAAAACTGTGAGCCAAGAATGAAGATATTCATTGGACAAACAAAACCCTGATGATTACTGTTGATGTTGATGTTTAGACTCAAGAAATACAACCAGTCAGGAAAAGTACAAGGACTTGTACTTGTACTAACCTGGTGTTCAGTTAGGGGCAAGCTGCAACTTCACGACTAGATGCCACTAAATCCTACACACTGGGCCTTTAAGAGTTAAGAAGACGTGACAATAATACATAAAGTAATTGCTCCTAAAACCTTAATGTATTTTCCCCATGTTTGTTTTGCTGAGCTAAACATGTCGGGAAGCTGGCAACACAGGTAAAATGCATCAATCTTAACATCTATATTGGTAAGACTGCAAACGAGCATATTGCCCAAAATGTTGGCCTGTTCCTTTAACAAAGGTCTATAGTCAGATTCTGGATCAGGTCTTTATTAATATGACCATCAAGGACAAATATCAAAATGGATTTGTGGGGCAAAAAAAAGATGATTTGAAAGCTTTCAGAAAAGCCTTTGTTTGCTCCTAGTGGAAAATGCTCTGTCATTCAATGTTATTCTCCATTCTTCTCTCCTCCATCCATCCACTCTCTCCCTCTTTTCTTTCTTTCCCTCCCTCACCCCCCTCCCTGCTTACCTCACTCCCTGCTTCAATATCCTCCCTGGGTATCACTGCTCTGTGCAAGCAACCTCTGCATCTGTCTCCTCTCCTCTCCTCTCCTCTCCTCTCCTCTCCTCTCCTCTCCTCTCCTCTCCTCTCCTCTCCTCTCCTCTCCTCTCCTCTCCTCTCCTTTCCTCTCTCTTCTGGGTGTTCTCAGCCTCTGTGAGTCCTTTACAGACAGACTGCCGAGCAGCAATTATTCTTAATCTGGTTCCATTAACCAAGCACCCCCCCCCCACACACACACACACACACACACACACTCCTACTACCTCCTTGGCGGGAGGGTATTAATCACTTTAATTGCCAAAAAGCATGAGACCCCCATCCCATCCGACATCTCTCGTCCTCTCTTTTTGGATGTCATCCCTCTGTCTCCTTTCTTTTTCTCTCTTCCCTCTCTCGTCCTCTCTCTTTCTCCCTCTGTCCCTCTCTCTTTCTGTCTGTCTCCCTTTCTCTCTATCTCTCACTACAGTAGTACACGAATGACTCAACTGGAGCTCTTCATCAAGGCGCCCCTCTCACTTTGCACATCTCATCCCTTTAAATGGCCACTCAAGCCTTTATTTAATTATTTACCACGATTTCATTACATGAAAATCCAACAGAAACTCTCAAAACTAGTACAGGCTTGTGTGTGTGCGTGTGTGTGTGTGTGTGTCCTAAAAACGCCCTAGCATGTGTGTACGCCCTGGTATTTTCTTGCTGTCTGATCTGATTAGTGGTTGTTCCACTGTCCCTTTCGAATGTTCATAACGAGGTGCTGTTTCAGTTCACTGTGAGGTTAATGAATAAAAGGAGGAAGATGTGGGCACATTTGCTGCATCTGCGAAAAACATATTAGAGGGCACCAGACAAAATGAGGGAGAAAGAGAGAGGGGACAATAGACTGCCGAGTGCAGAGGAGAGTTGTGTAATATTGTAATTTTGTGTGGTGACCTCAGTTAAAAAGTGCAGTCTGCTTTGTCGCTGTGAAGCACTCTTCATCAGGCAGCTCTGTTCATGGCTGATCAGACTTTTAAAATATGGATGAGACCTCAAATGAAGTATGTGTTCAATATTTTTGCAACATACCTGCTTCTGAGAACAATTTCAACAGGTTCCTTGAGAGAAAAGATAATAAAGAAATCTGTTTTCAGACATTTTGGCCTCATAATGGCACTCGAAGTAAAGGAAAGAGGGTAATCAAAGTAACTGTAATTTACCCACAGGGGTGTGAATGTTTGTATCAGATTTCATGGCAATCCATCCAAAAGATGTGAAGACATTTTAGTAAATCATGGTGGAGGAAAAGTCAAGGGAGTTAGTAAGATTCATCATCTGGGGAATTTACATTTCTGTATAAACTTTCATTGCAATCAATCCGATCGTTTGTGGGATATTAAAGTCCAGACCAAAGTGGTGGACCAACTAACAGACCAACAAGGCCATCCCTCAGAGCCAGTACGGCTAAAAAAACACTGTTTCTTGTTCTGAAGTGAGCTGACTACAACTTCAAGTATTAGACATTCTGTGAAACGCTTCTCCTTTTGCTTTTGGGTATTAGTTTTATGAACTTTGCCAACTATATTAAAGCATTTTTGGACTGATTGCAAACTGGCAGAAACATGTGAGTTACGCCGACTGACCCAGCAGCCACTAAATAACATATATAAATATATAATAATAAATATAATGGTGACACTTTGGTCTGTCACATTGAGCAGGTCGCTCCACAGTGAGTCTTTGTACTTACGTTGGTACCATCCAAACGTCAGTTACTTGTTTGATTCGCAATGTAATAAATCAAGGTTTGTTCTCAGCCTAGTGGTCGATTACATTACGTTTGTTTATTAAAGTTTTGTTAAATTAGCACGTTAAGCTGTTTTTTTTAATCTTTCAACCCCTCATCTGGTCAAGGTTCTTCTCCAGGTTGATGTGTTGTCTGCTTGCACATCCCTCATGATAATGGATGTTGGAGAGGAATGAAACTGACTGTGACTATGCCAAAGAGATGGAGCACAGATGAATAATCCTCTGGAAGTTCAGTCCTATTTCAACAGGCTCGAGTTGCCGAAGCAATCAAAGTTAGCCGAGCCGGGGGCAGTGTCCCATCAATAAAGTGGACAGGACTGTTACTCTCTGGGTGGTCACTTTCCTGAACACCCTTCATATCTCTCACGCTGTCTATCTTTTAAGTATCAAAGTCTCATCCCTTGTAGGCTTGAAATGTGGCTGTAAAAAGTTTGTAGTTTTGTCCTTGCTGCAGCCAGCTTGAATTATGTCAGTCACAATTGATTCCAAGTTTCCACAGCAAAATGTTTGTCATTATTCTCTGTAGTGTATGTTCCAGTCATAGTTTCACCAAAATATGCCTACACTGTTTTGTGTTACGCTATCACCTTTTTACCCAACGCACATACCAAACTGCTTGTTGTGTTATGTAACTCATTGCTTTTGTCCCACTTTACATTGAGATGTTACATGTTTACGTTGCACACAAATGCACAAATGATCACTATAGCAACATCAAGTGTCTTTTGGAAACAGTTTCCAGCGTCGTCTGTGCTACCACCAGCACGTTTTCCACATTTGGTCGTTCTGTACTTGCAGTATGTTTTCTAAATGCTGTGCATGTGCTGTCAAATTGATTAGGATGTCTTCTTACTTTGATTGTGTTTTTTCTATTTTCATGTTTCAGTGCCACCATAGATACCACTGTCATATCTGTGCGGTAGAAATGAAGCTTGAGTCAGCAGATAGTTGGCTTAGCTTAGCATTAACACTGAAAACAGGGGACACATTCGGTCCTCCTCTGGTAGCAGTGGAGTGGTTTGCAATTATCTGTTATACTTGGTCATTAATGGGTTCACCTGAAAGCCTTTCAGTTACTCTAGTATTGTAACAATCTTATGCTTCAATCACATTGCAGCTGCATTACTATCAATCCCGTTGCTATGATTGTAATATACGTGTAAAGTCTAACAACTTTAAAGCCAGCCTCTCCTCTTCATCCCATGTAATGCAGAAAACATCATTTGATGGACACTTGATTGATGAATGCGACGCTTTAATCACAGCTGTCTCATAGGTGTCATGGTGATGACACTGTGATCCCGCTGGAAGTATTTACTTCGCAACAAGCTGCTGTTATGACTTGTTGGTCCCCAAACTGTCCTCCTCAACAGTGCATCACTTTTTGTCCCCCTCACGGCTCGCCATGTAATCAATTTACTGGTACATTAATCTCTCCTCCTCCTGAGAAAACCTCTCTCTCTCTCTGTCTTCCCTTAGGTCTCTCTCCCCTGTTAATTCAGAAAGACCAGCACTCCAAATATAGAAAACCAAAGCAATCTCCAAGCATGTAAATGATGACACTTTCATCCATGATCACTAAACCATGCATCAACATCTGTGTGTGTGTGTGTGTGTGTGTGTGTGTGTGTGTGTGTGTGTGTGTGTGTGTGTGTGTGTGTGTTTCTGTTTGAGTGTAGGCTATTTATGTAAACATTCCTGCATGTGTGTGTGTGGGTGGTGGTGGTGGGGGGGTGATGCCTGACATGTGAATGTGTGTGGGTGTGTTCCTGTATCTCACGCTGAGCATTTCTTTTCTTATGTAAGATAAATAATTCAGGACTCCAGAGGCAGAGAGTAGAGAGGGAACATTCATGGAGAAAATGAAAGAGTCAAGAGCCCTGACTTTCTCCATGCATTGTCTTCCAGGGTGTACAAATGCTGCATTTCCTCTGGTGGCGCGTAAACCCCCAGCCATACTGCGACGCACATACACACAGATCAGCCCTCATCAGCTGTGTGCAGCCCAGACAGGAGATTGAGCTGCTGCATTTGCATTTTGCCCCAAAGTGCTTGGCACACAAACAGGATATCTTGTTAGTCCTTGTCTGTAACAAGGATAATAGATTACATTTTGCTAAAATATCGATATGTCCCCCAGGGCTGTTTCAAAACAACAACAACAAAAAAAACTGCAGGCTTAAGAGAAGAACATCCTGGACAACAGCAGCAGCATATGTTTTTGATATCTGAATTGCATGAATTCAATCTAAGCCAGCCACACAGATTCAACACTTTCTAGCAATAATTATGTTTTAGAACTCCTCTCCTGAGTGAATATTGGATTAGCTGTGTTTTCCCTATTGAGCAACTTACCACCCCAGGCATTCTGCTAACACTACACCACCCCCCTGCTTCTCTATCTCCTACATCCTCCCTGCAAGGTTTGCTGAGGTGGCCATTCATGTAGCGATGTTGCATCCTAAAGGAAAAAAAAACACAAGCTTACTTAAAATATCAAGCATTTCTCTCATTTGCCTGCAGCTTTTTCATCTCATCAAGAATGTTGTAATTGAAGTTAATTTAAAGTCTGATAACGCTGGTTTTGGCTAAAAAAAAACACTGCTGTGTGTGTGTGTGTGTGACCGTCTGTCAGCTCTTTGCAAGGAGGCTGTTGCCTTTTCACTGAAGTCATCTCAATCCCTGGTTGGTTAATTATTCTCAAATCTGCTTTTTTTTTGGAAAGGATAGGCAGGAAAGGAGATGCTCATTTAGAGACACCTCCAATCCACCTGACAGGGTGCAAAGTGGCCGACACCTGAGGGAGACAAGAATCCCTGTAATATTTGTCAAACGAGGTACGCACAATCAAAGACCTTTCCTTCTTTAAAAAGTGGTGGATCATTATGGCCTTTACAACAGCTAAATACTGTAGATCAGGGGTCTCCACCAGATGTTTTTCCCCTTGGATTTCTTGGTAAAATGTTAATTAAAAATTCATTAATTCAGGTGCCCCAGAATTCTTACAGTAGCCGCACTTCAATGCACAGATATACATTTGTGGCCCTGTGTTTATCCTATGTACTATCATTGGCTGACACACTTTCTATTTTACAAATCTTGCCGCTTGCATGTCAAAGTATTTCAAAAGATCACGTTTGGAAGCTGAAACACTGGAGCCATCGTGTAAGGGAAATTGTGCAGCAGGTTTTACAGGCTGTTTTGTGTATTCATGGTGAAACCTCTATCATATCGGAGGTAGAAAACATTGCTGTTGTGCTGTGTGATCAATATCGGCCTGACATGAACAAAGCCATGAATTGGTCTCACGCACAGGAAAGGAGGAAGAAAATAAAGACACGGAAAATAGAGTGATGGGGGAGGATGTGCTCAGACTAAAGGAGAGTGTATTGATCCTTGCTTCATGATTGACTGAGAGGCTGCCTGTCACTCTGGCAGCCAAAGACAAATGGAGCATCAGATGGGCAGCTTTGCGGCTGTGCTGACCGAGTGGAAAGAACCAAGCAACAAGAAAAACAAAAACAAAACAAAAACAGCCAAAAGGTTAAACCGTTTCTGGGGCAGGGGGATTCTAGCTAAGAGCAGTGCACCTCATTAAATACTCAGCGTAAGCCCTGTGGATTTCATTGATTGCTGGTGTCCAGCAATGCCTGAGCTTTATCCCGTGCGGCTTCCTCTGAAAGAGGCAAAATGAGCATGAGCCTGAAGCAGGGATGATTGTTTATGCATCTTGAGTCTATTTCTGACTGGAGATCTTAATGTGGGCTGGCCCGGGTGGCTAAAGTGGGTCATAGGGTGAAGCGGACATGAAAGGGCTGACACAAAGTGGAGTCATCCTTGCTGGGGGGCATCTCACTGCCTCGACTCGGGTATAGAAAACATCCACACACACACACACACACACACACACACACACACACACACACACAAAGCGACTGCATAACACCAACCCCCCTTTTTCTCCACCTCCCTCAGTTTTTGCTACCCCCACCTCTCTGTTTTGATTGCTGCCTCTGTCCATTTTTCTGTTGGCCTTGTGGAGCAGCATCAATGAGATTTCCATCTCCTACTTGCACCTTACTGCACACTGCGGATATTACATTTGCAGCTGGTCCAGAATCCTAAGATTCAGTCCACTGGCATCTCAATAAACACACACATTTGTGTCGCTAAGGCTAACCTTAACCCCCCCCCCACTACTAACCCCAATCCTACTTCCAAACCCAAACTCAAGCCCTGACCCTTCTAATCTTCTTAGAGAAGTAAGAAAAGGCAAAATGTCCTCACTTTGCTTATGTGTGTTATTCATTCTATCCTCAAGAGGACCTTAGAGTAATTGAAATATAACACACAGATGCTCAGGCACTGCAACAACAGGCTTTAGGACCCAGCGTGTCAGCCATAATATGGTAGCAGAGCTGAGGAAAGGCAAAAGGAAGAGGGAGAGAGACAGAGGAGGCGGAGGAGGAGAGAGAGGAGAGGGGGAGAGCTGTATTTGGAAAGTCAGAGAAAAGCTGAGAGTGGGAGAAGAAAGTTGACATCGTGTAAAGATGTGCTGCAACCGCAGCGAGGATTAATGAAAGACCTTCTCCTGTCTGTGAGGAGGAGAGAGAGCGAGCCGAGCAGGATGCGAGGGAGGCTGTGCAGGGGGAAGGGGTGTCTTTGACAAAGCATGCACATTACTGCTGCCAGGCTGCACAGGTGTGTTAGGCGCATCTGAGCGCATCCACAGCCGCATCAGCACAGCTCGACGGAGGGATGCCGTCAAGTTTGACTCATGCTCTGTAACACATCCCCTCTCTCACACAAACACGTGTAGGATAGGACACACACACACACATATATATATATATATATATATACACACACACACACACTTTATGCACATGCCCACGCTGAGAGCAAACCAGTGGATCGGTGTGTAACGGAATTCAGTGTTGTTGGATGGTTAAAACTGGGACGCTGGATTCTCCCGTTTCTCCTCGGAGGACTGGTCCTGAGGACAGGACAGGACGGATCCGAGTTTCCAGCGTAAAGGTGAGACAATATTTAAAGGAGCAGATACGAAACCTTGAGCAGTAAGAACAAAAGAAATGTCTGAATTGTGGTTTTCATGTAGGCTGATGTGTTTCATTAGTTAATACTGTATTTCTATAACAAATAACATGTTCCCTTTTCTCTGTTATCACCCCTTCCCCGTGTTTTTCCCTTTGTGAAACACCCTCAGGTTGACTTCTATATTAAAACAATATATTAAAAAATGCTTAATAATCAAGTAACTAATTAGAACTTGCATTGTTTTTCACTGTAAAATGTTTATATCAGTAATAATAACTTGCAAGCACACTAATATTTGCTCCTTTGCTGTCTTTTTACGGCATACCGCACTACTCTATTACTACTATTGTTAAATATTATAAATGTTAAAGAAGTGAAATTTGGCACACAGGTTTCCTGAAACACTCTGAAATATGTCGACAGCTCTTAATGTATAAATAATTCACACTCTTACTACTCCCAGAGCTACATGTTTCCACTTCAAACCTGCTGGATTTAGGAGATTGTTGCTTATTTTCTTTTATATATATATATATATATATATATATCTGTGAAAATCAATATTAATTTAATGAATATTATTTTTGAATAATGGAAAATGCATTAAATCATCAATATGGCAAATATTATACAGGCTTAAATATCCAGTGTTGTAACATTTTTGGAGGATCTAGTGGCAGAAATGGAATAAAACAATAGGCAGGTTTTCATTAATGAAAATTTACCAAGAATCTGTGTTTTTATTAGCTTACTATGAGTTTTTATCTACAGAGGGAGCGGGTCCTCTTCTACGGAGTCTGTCGGTATTTTCTTTATATTATAGCTCTGCTAGCCCTGAACGGACAAACCGAACACTGGCGAGTTGCGCTGTCACTGTAGTTTCTCCTACATGCTTGGAAGGTGAGCAGTACTCACTTTGTTGCAATCTGCAACTCCACCACTAGATGGCACTAAATCCTGCACACAGGTCCTTTTAAGTAATAATAAGGAAGCAGTTAGGCTAAACCTTTTTGGATAATAACTTATGAACCGTGAGCTGTTGACAAAAGATTCTTGGAATAGAGGTTCCTCTTTCATACTGAAATATGAAGCCATAAAACGCTTAATGTGTACGTTTTTTCACACTCTTCAACTAGAAGCATGTTTTGACTTTTCCTGTCCGCAGTAATTTGTCACAGTAGGTGTTGCATGTTAAGTCAATCTATGTTTGGACATGAAATCTTTCAATTATTGATTCATTGCTAATATTTGAGAAAGGTGATTTATTATTTATGATAATGTTTCTGATGTTAGTAATCTATATCTGTTTCTGTTGTGAGTGAGACAAATTTCATATTACAGTAATATTATTAGAGCTCTCCAGTTTTCATTGTTAATCAAACTGAAAATTAGTTTTCTCTGTGCATATTTATGAAGATGTACAATAGAGGATATGTTGTTTTGTAGTAGAACCCCAACAGCAGCAGCAGCAGCAGAGCCACCCTCCTTTACAAACACACACAGCTCTGCTCTATTGTTCGTGTATTTACTGCCGTACGACGAGCCTGGTGTGCAGTAATATAAAACCGAAGCACACTCGTGCAGCATTCCTGAAGACCTCAGACAACCTGACACACCCGTGTCCCCTAACACATTTATATCTTTTGTTCAGGCAGAAAATGTGAAATCTTTTATCCTGTTGCCAGAATCTAATTTGGGAGATCACATAGCCTGGAAACTAAAACAGGGTAAAGTGTGAAGAAAAGGCTAGTCTAAGTGCTCTCAAAGGACACACGGGGTGTTTTGCTTGACAGCGTTCCTGATTAAGAGCAGGTATTTTCTCTGCTCTTAACCTGACTGTGCTCTGAGTGTGTGTGTGTGTGTGTGTGTGTGTGTGTGTGTGTGTGTGTGTGTAGGTCATTGTCAATTAGAGGCCAACAAATACGCCCTCCCTCTGTGATGATGATGATGATGAGACCATGTAATACATCATCGCTCATGTAAAGATCTGTGAGAGGCTAATTACCTCATTCAGGCTCATTGTTCCACGTGTAAACTAACACACACTTGTTTTGGTTTCTTTTGAGGACGTTGAATTGATTCGTGTTTGTTTCCTAAAGGCTCACCATGACCTTAACCGTAGCTGCTACATAACTAAATAAATCCTTAATTCATTTAATTTAACTTAAGTATAATTGTAAGCTTAACTAATCCTAAAACTTTAATGGTTTACCTTGTGTGGAATAGTTTTATTTCCCTAGATTGAAGATGACAATGTGTGTGAACAGATTTCTGTCACCACATTAAAATTAACATTACCACACACTCTCTCTCACATCCACACACACACACAAAGATAAACACAGGCACATACATTTTTAAGATATCAAGGTCAATTTAAAAGTATGTACATTTTGTTGAATGTCCATGTGAACTTTCATGCCTTTTATTTATGGTGGAGAGCAGAGGATGAGTTGAGGAGTGTCACAGCCTGAGGAAAGAAGCTGTTCTGAAGTCTGGTAGTATGACAGTGGATACTTCTGTATCGATTGCCAGACGTCGCCAGGGTGAACAAGCTGTGGCTGGGGTGGGTGCTGTCTGTTTGTATCCTTTGGGCTCTGCGCAGGCACCTCACCTCACCGATATCACTGATGCTCGGTAGGTGGGTGCCAATCATGTTCTGGATGGTTTTAATCACCCACTACAAAGCTCTCCTGTCCTGGCCTGTTAACAAGAACTTGGCACAGGAATTTTGTCGTCTTAAGTTTCCTTAAGGAATACGGTGGATATGTGTGTCTCTGTAATGCTGATTCCCTGTTCATTTGCTCCACCTCAGCTCCACTGATGTAAACAGGGCTGTGTGCCTTTGCCTCCATTTCCCTAAAGGTTCTCTGTGCACCTCTGCAAGATTGTTAATTTCCTCCCGATACGAAGTGACAATGATGGTGGTCTCCACCGCGAACAACACAACAGAGTTGTCTCCATGTCGGGGGGATGGGTGTACATGCATGAACAGGAGGAGGCTGAGCGCACAGGCCTGAGGGGCGTTGAGCACTAGAGGGGAGGTGGTGTGATCGTTTGTGTCCATTTGTGAGGAAGTCCAATTTCCAGTTGGTACCCAAACCCAGAGTACTCATCATGGGGGGAAACAGCATTCTCATGTTGGTGTTTTTATTTTCAAAGTGTGTGAAAACTGCGTGGATGGTATCTTCTGGCGATCTGTTGTGCAAACTGGTGAGGGTCCAGGTTGGCAGGGATTTTATTCTTTATGTGCAGAACCAGTTTCTTAAAGCAGAATAGGAGGTGAGTCCCACAGTGGGGGTAGTTGTTCAGACTAAATACTGGTGACAAGAAATCATCTTAGGCTTTAGATAGGGCCCTCACCTCTCCATTCATCCAGACTTTCTGGTCAGGGAATGATTTTATTGTCTTTGTGATCACATCATCGACACATTCGCTGGCGTATGATCTCACTGGTGGTGTATTTTCCTCCAGATTGATGTGGTTCTCCTGGGTGGCAGCCTCTTTAAACATGTGCCAATCTGTGCACTCAAAACGGTCCTGTAGAGCTGCTGTAGCTTCGTCTGTCTACATTAATTGTTTTTTTTCCTGATGGTTTTGACCCTTTAATCAGCTGGGCGCTAGTTGGCAGGAAAAGCAGGGAAATGTGGGCTGATTGTCCAAAGTGTGTGTGTGTGTGGGGGGGGGGGCTTTGTAGCTGACAGGAATGTTAATGCTACCATGGTCCGGGGTATTTGTTCTCCAGGTGGGGATGTGGACGTGCTAGTGGAATTTAGGTAAAACAGTGCTGAGATCTGTTTGAGTAAAGTCACCGGCTACAATAATAATGCAGTCTGGTTGTTTTGTCGTGTGACTGCTGACGACCTCAAGCAGTTCCTGTAGTGCGTCTTCTATGTTTTACATCTTAACATTAAAAATTCAACATTGGGGAAACGTCCATCAACTTTGACTGTGTTTGAGCACCGAGCATCATTACACTGATTGCAGTGACGGCTAATGTAAACACAGGTGGCATCTGCAGCCTGTTAAGCCACTGTTAAGCATTGTGACGGTTTTGCTAATCATGTCAGTGTTTGACAAATTACTACAATTAAACTGATAATAGGCTGGTCATTTTAATTAGGCTTTTTTTTTTTTAATGATGTTTATTGTATACATTTAATTTCCCATTTCCATTACTGGGAACTTCTGTACAGCTTGGTATAGAGTGTGTTATTTGTTATTGGGAATGTACGAGTGAATTCAACAAGCTTTTAAGTAACCTTATCTTACATGGTCAGTTTTGTGTTTTTACACAGTAACATCCATGTACATCGAGTGGCAGCAGCTGTGGAAGACACTGAAGCACATGCACAAACACTCATACAAACAAACACACCCACACACAAATGAATACACAAACAACGTAACATTGTGGGATATAGCCAGTCCCTGTACAGTGTGTCCCATGTGTGTTCACAGATGCCCATTACAGAACACTGAGTACAACATACAACACACTCTGCAGAGATGCTGGAGCCATTTGCAACATATTGCACATTCCCATTCCTCAAGCCTCATTGCACACAAGCACCAGCTGTGCGAATAGTGTGTGTGTGTGTGTGTATGTGTGTGTGTGTAGTTATATATGTGAGCATGTAGGAGGCAGAGCATTGAGAGCTTCATAAGGCTTTTTTCTTTTACTGTTTTATGTGTGTGAAAGGGCAAGCTGATGTAAGGTTGCAAAGGACTACACGCATTGCGAGTGTATGTGCAGTTATGTAAAGGAAATGAAATTACTGTGTGTGTGTGTGTGTGTGTGTGTGTGTGTGTGTGTGTGTCTGGGGTTAGAATAGGGCATACTGTGGACTGATTAATGAGCTCACACTGTCATACACATATTCTGCACAGGGGGGTTCAAGTAAACCCAGCGCCCGGCGTGGCTGCGCTCATTTGTTATTATAGAGTAATTCTGTGGAAATTATCCATCCTTTGCCGTCTAATGTGACAGTAACACATCCTTACTGGAAGGCACGGCAACGCTGGAATTATCCCATCCAGTTATTATCAAGCCGAGCAGAGGAACTGTACTGAAATCGCAAATTAGCCTCTGCTTCATTTATCCTGCAGTGAGCACTCCACTCCATGGTGAATTTGTTTCCATAGGAACATGATGTTACTTTGGGCTTCACGAGCTGTACAACCCGCTCTACGTTGCCGCCTGTGTTTTGCTATCTTTTCTGTTCAGTTTCCTCTCTGCTCTTGTCAGTCACTCCACACCGACAAGGAGAGAGAGAGAGAGAGAGAGAGAGAGAGAGAGAGAGAGAGAGAGAGAGAGAGTGTGAGAAAAGGGTTTGGAAATGAAATCAATAGGGCCATTTAACTGCCACTTGGGCTTTCAGATTTTTGTTTGGCATTTCTCGAAGCCTGCTCTGGTCTTATCAGCCTGACATCTCTGATCTTCACGATGTCTTTTTATTAGAGCCTGCAGGCGTTTACAGCTCCAATTTCCTATAGCCACTATGCCATTTCTTTTCTACAAGCGTGTTCACTGTATCTGCATCTCCTCAATCTGTATCAGCTGAAATATTACAGCAATTACTTCCAGCCCTGCCGAGTGTGTGCTGAGAGACAGAGAGTCAGTGTGTTTCAAAAAGACTGCAGAGTTGCTGAAAATCTATGTAAGAGTCAGCAGCAACAGTTCTCTGCTTTTGCAACAGGGGTTTAAAGCAATATTTCACTTTGGTTGCACATTTCCATGACTTAAGAACAAGATTTCTTTTCTGCAGCAAGGAGAAATTGTACCAAGACAGACAAGTTTTAAGTTTTGTACAGTGACTTTGCTGAAAGTATTGGCTGGATTATGAAAAAGGGAGGGAGTCAGATCAAAAGCAAAAGAAGAGGGCTAGAAGTAATGACGGGAGCCAAGGAAATGTGTGGCTGTGTATGTGTATGGCAAAGCACCAGACTAAAAAGGAGAGAGATAGCGAGAAGAGGATCTCTTGTAAAAGTGTTGGTGGTGATTTGCAGCAGCGTCCTTGCAATCTTCCCTCTACCTGACTGGATGTTTTATGAGCGTTGCAGAATCAGAAAAGGAGGCAGGCTTATAATACAGCTGACAGAAGTCTTTTTATGGTGGATGGGCAGAGGTGCAGGGGGGGGGGGGGGGTGTAATAAAGCTGAGTGCATCTCTCCTGGAATGAAGCTGCACCGATCGGGAGGGGGCCGAAGAGAGAGGAAGTGCTACAAATATTAGTGTGTGAGTGAGCGCAAGTGCATGTGTGCAGTATGCACCATATGTCCAGATACGTGTGGGTGCGTGTGACGAGGGGGAGGCAGTTTGCTCGGAGCCGTTACTGACGTCAGCGTGTTGAACGATCACTCAGCTTGTTCAGTATGAGAGACACTAACCCTCCATAAAGGGGTTTGTGAAGAGGAGGAAGAGTGGAGGGGGTTTGCATGGCGAAGCAGTATCAGCGCACAGAGCAGAATGCAGCCCTCAGCACCACGCCAGCCCATAGACACCCAATTATTCCAGGGTTTTTTTTCTGTGCTGTGCAGTGAAGGGTGCAACAACGACTCACTGAATTGATCTCAAGCCTGTGAAGCACTCTGCCATGCAGAATGAATACTTACTGATGAGATATTATGTAGTTTGTTGAAATGACACTTTCTTTCTACTGGGGATGAAAAGACCCTTAACACACAATACAGAAACCTTTTTCATCTCTTCTCACATGTCGGCTCACGGTAGCATTTCTCCAACACTCAGTTTTGTGCTAATTTTAGATATTTTAGTTAACACCACTATGTGATGTTTTAAGTCACTTATCACTTCCATGTTATGGGGCAATCAGGGGCGTATATCCAAGCATCCATCCATTTTCTAAGCGGCTTATCCTGTGCAGGGCCGTTGGCGGCTGGAGCCTATCCCAGTATGCATTAGGTGAGAGGCAGGGTACACCATGGATAGATCAACATTGTTAACACATACAGTGTATGTTAACACTAGCTGGCTACATTTAAAAACATCATTTACATGCAAAAATGACATGTATCCACACTAATGTATGCAGGTAATTTTTAAAAAGATCTCCATTAACACTACAGTGCAGAGAAAAATGGTTAAATTTCTTCTTTTTCATACTGACAACTGTCTTAAAATAAACTAAAACATGAAAATAACTTAAGATTTTGATTCATAAATACGACATGTTAACCAGGTAAATAGTATTTGCTGCTGCACTGATCAAATCAATATGTTAGGATTGCGAAGTGGTCACAAAATAACACATAAACACAGCTTAACGACAACAGCTGTGTTATGTGATTGGTTATATTGACACTGAAAATGAGTGATCACAGAGAAAGTTAGAGGTGACGCACAAGGTTTACTGCCACAGCAGCCCCTGAACGTGTCTGGTTCTGCTTACGTCAGAGCTTGACAAGGCTCCATCTTGATTGTTTGTTTGCGTTTTAGTGTCTGCGCTAAATCTAAATGTTAACGTTTTCAGATTTATACACTAAAATCACAGGGAAGGGAAGCTTTTCAAGTAAGAAAGGCCAGCTTAGTGTTCGATGATGGACCGAAACGGAGAGGAAAAGGTGCATTTTCAAACGTAGCCTGCCTAGTGTGGACTCACTATTGCACTTACACTAATCAGCAACTGCAGACCATTGACATCAAGCCATTTTCCACTTTAAACGTAAGAAATGCATATTTGGCTCTTACTGACATGGTTCCTAAGCAACTAGAATGTAGGAAAAAAATAAAATGACATGTTCAGGGTCCATTTTCCATTATACAGAAGGCATCTGTCAATTTAAAAAGCTGTAAATTGTACCCTGGCTACCTCTGCAGTTCACTGGAGGTTTACATTTGAGGTATCATTAATGCTCAGGCCATTTTCAGCACCACAGTAACTATGCAAGAATGTTCAGAATTACAATGTGTCTCCGTTTCCAGTGTCCCTGTATTGAGCTACAAGCATGTGTATCCATCAGAGATACGGAGCTGAGTTAGTAGTTTTCTCAAACACCCAGGGACCTCTGAAACACACCTCAGGTACATTAACACCAACTACTACACTGTACATTATTATTTTGTACCTTGTATTCAGGGTTATAATAAAAAAGTGACTGAAATTACATTGTGTGACTAAAATAAAATAAGAAATGTACAAGGTTTTGTCAATTTGGTCAAATTTCTCAACAGAAAAAGCACAAGGAGACTTTGATGCATCATGGGTAGATACGAATAGTATTCCCATTAAAAAAAGGATTTATCATTAGAGCCCCATTCTGTTTTTAATGTGCAGCGAGCAAGTGAACTCCAGTGGCAGCAGAGTTAACATTTCACATACTGGAGGACAGTACAATGAGGCTGGTTGTCTGTTTACTTGTATTAATAATGTTGTGGGGACCCGCCTTCCCTCTGGGGTAAAAAAGCTGGTTCTCATTAGGTTAATGTTAATTTCTGGAGAAACACTTCTGAGAGACGTGCATCAACATGCAACCCCCAGCAAGTCAGTTGTTTTGTTTTCTTCTCAGGTGCGTTAACAGAAGCATAATCTCCATAGGCAGCCTTTCAAATCACACTAATCTGCTACTGTATATGAATTTATTAACTATATCTGCAGACAGCTGGTCCTGAGGACAATGACGCTGTGACGAAGGTCAGTGTTGGTGTGGACTGAATGGACAGACACTTCAGTAGCGCTTACGCTACACTGACGTCTTGTGTGTGGTGTGAATTTGGGGTCGGGGTTCGGTTTAGCAGTATAACCCCAGTAGTGTGTGTATGTGTGTGTGAAGAAAAATGACTCTGGTCCAAAGTGAAGCCTTGGAAGCTGTAAAGTCAAAATATTTTGTGTGACCTTGTCCTTCTCTTAACAGACCGGTACATCCTCATCGGAGAACTGGATAGAGAGCTGCCCAACTCTTCGTCTATCCTGAATGAAAGCCTCTTAAGGTGGACGGGGTACATTAAAAATACATGTCCCAAAGGAGCGTTGACGTGACAAGCAGCAGACCCGCGGCCATAAATCAACACCAGAGGACTTTGATTTCTTCATTATCACTTCCTGCGGCAACAACAGAGGAACAGGCGTGTTGGCAGGCCTGCTGACCTGCGGATGTGCACCGTAGGATTCTATTTCTGGAGCCTCATTGCTTTTACAGATTAACTGCCCTCAAATATGGCCCCAATCCGTTCATTGCGCCACTAGTTTGACTGCTGCTGGAGGTTGTGCATATAAGCTTCAAAACAACCCACTGTGCGTCAGTCTAGTCATTTGAAGGCCCGCTGCCTTTGGCCTGTTTTTTTTTTTAAAAGCAGTATCAGTGCTCTTTTTTTTTCGGACTCCTGCAGAGGAACAAACCTGCAGCTGCATGTCATGACAGCTTGAAAGTCATTTTTGTTGTTCTCCTTACAATCATTTCTCCACTTACTCAAGTCATTGTCATTTCCATCCAGGGAAAGATTGACGTCCAATGCTTTCGCGTTAAAAACAACACCCTGCTCAGATTAAGACTTCATATTTATTGCAAGAGATCCTGAGGGCAAATCACACTGAAATCACTTTGCCCAGTATTTTCATTAGAGTGTCTGGGGCTAATCAAGGTCTTCCATCATCAGAATTGACATTTCCATATTGTATGAGGGAGAAGTAGCCAACATTAGCATATTCATGAACACTGACACACTCAATCATGTGAAATGGAAGACATGGGGCAAACTCTGAGCCATCAAGCCCTGAAACAAATAGCTTATGACATGTGAGGAGAAGAGGATCTTGAATCCCTCCGCGCAACTTCACCACATCACATAGCACACAGGAGAAAGCTACCACTGGCACATTAAGGTTACTTCATAAACCTGCCGTGTGTTGTTGGCCTCTGGACCAAGGCCTGTAATAAGAGAAAAATTAAAGAATAGGATTAAAGATGGATTATCACCGAAACACTAAAGCCAGCAAAGCAGCTGCCTTTGCATAAACCCATCGGACACTCTTCAGGGAGAGCGATTTGTAGATTACATTTGGTTGTTGATGCTGTGGCCTCTTGTGTGGCTGGTATTAAAAGAGAGGCATGGATAATCTAGATGATCTGGAGCACCCTCTTCTGGGGGAAAGCCCCAATAACAGCCGGGCATCAGTGCAGGGACCAGGGCACGGGACTGGACAGGCCCCTGGCGGGCTGTTCAAGGGCATCTTGGTTAAGTGCGAGGAGGACAGGGCCTACCCTCCTTTAGCGTGGAGGAGCTATTGTGGACATCCTCCTGAACTTCAGCAGCAGCAGCTACTGGACCCTTGCTCCTTACCTCGCACACTGGAGTCCTTTTACCCACCAGCCCCCATCTGGGGCCACGCAGACCCCCTGCTCAGCAAAGACTACCTGGAGACCACCTTTATGGACATTCGGCCTGGGTCCACACTGGAGAGGAAGCTGCTGGCCGAGACACAGGACTATAACAGTGTGTCCTACAGCATGGATGATGAGGACGACCTGCTTCCCGACTCTGACGTAAGACATGCCACTGAAGTGATGTTGAGGGAGTTTGTTCAATCAATCATTCATTTAAAACTAAATAATGACAGTTACAGACAAGCAGTGTAACTTATTCCCTCTCAGCAGATGCTCAAGGGAAATACCAGTAACACATAAATAGGGCTGAAAATGAATTGTCTTGTCTATTAAATGTCAGAAAATAGCAATAAAAGTCTAATGTATAATGTCCCACAGTCTAAAGGGACTTTAAGGGATCTTCAAATGTCCCTTTTTGTCCAACTAACAGTCCAAACCCAAATTATATTTAATTTACCTGACCGTTTACCTTGAAACGACGAATCGATGATCAAAATAGCTGCAGATTAGATTGAATTGTTTCATCTCTACACATAAATAATCATAATACCTGATCATCTAATTTCTACCACATCCCCTTTGTTGCTCAGAGAGAGACGCATACTCTCAGTACAGATTCTGGGAGCCAAAGAGGTACTTAAAATAGACATATGAGCAATGCATTTCAGGGTAGGCAGCAATTGAATGCTTACTGTCAAAAAGCCAGATTACATAAAGCTCCTCTCCTGCTGCGGTGCAGGTAATGACACTACAGTTGCAATGGAGGATGCCAGTTCTATTTCATAGATCACTGAGCAAAGCCCACCCTGGACTGAAATGTAAATTAGCTTTAAGACTCTTACAGTGGTCATGTGATGTTTTGGGAGTCAGCATGAGAATGTATATGCTGCCGGGTGTTTAAATTATTATGAAAAGTCTCTCAGCAAGGTTAAATCAAAAGGGCTAATTACCCACTGTGAACTAAAAAGGCTGAAGGCCGTTTTACAATTATTACTTTAATGAAGAACACCAGCAAGAGGACAAACATGCAGTAGTACCACACACCATTAAAATCCAGAGTAGTTGGCTGCCGCAAAGTTTAGGTAGTTTGCTCCACAAGGACAAAAGGACAGCACACGAAATAACTTTTTTTTTAAAAGCTCATTCTGAATGCTGGCAGTAGTGCAGCGATGCAAAGGCGCAGGCCTGTGGGAATAAAACCTTGTAGTGACCTCAAAGAGGCACAACACAACATCTCCTCCTTTGTTTTACGTCAGACGCTTAGCTAATGGACTCAAACTGGCCCACAAACCTCCTTCATCGCCTAATGCTCGAATTTTCACTGTGGAGCTGATCAATATGATACCAGAGCAGGAGAGATGACCTTAGGAGTGTCCCGTCCTGAGTTACTTTAGACGTGAGCGTGGTGTCTATCTGGCTTTCCTGGTTCATTTTGAGATATTTGTCCTTATGGTCTTCATCATAACTGCGTCATGTCAACAAAAAAAACCCAGGGCGGTCACTTCTGAGAGTAATACCACACAGGACAAACCAATCCTAACATCAGACCAACAGAACCACCATGTGGAGTAAATGACATCAGACAAACTGAAATAACCTTGTGAACTAATCTTTAAAGTACTGTGTGTAATAATGCACTCTGATTTGTCCTTGTTTGATCCTCTTTAATGTTTAAAAGCAGAGGGAAGAAAAGCGTTTTTTTTTTTTTAAAGGGGGGCTGGTATACAAAGCGTTACAGGAGCATCTTTGGAAAAATGCACAATTATTTCACGCACAAAATAAAACAAGAAATATGGCAGGGTCAGAGTGAGAGAGGAAGTCAGATTGAATATGCAGCTGTTTTCAAAAAGATGCATGAGTCATGAATCGCCTGCGGTCAGCAAAGCTAGTGCACATCCAGACTAACCCCATTCAGTCACATTATCTTACAGGCACCAGCAAAGTTTTACAGTTGTTGTGGAGGACATGAATACAACATAACAAAAGAGCTATTTTAAGGGTTCCATAAAACAGCAAATTATGTTAAAACATGCATGTTTAATGCAACTTTTCAAATGAATAATACTCAATATTGTCTAAAGGGTCACTTCACTTAAAGTATGCACATAGTTGTGGTTTTTACTTAGGTTTTAGTTAAGATGTTTGCCACTGCCTCAATAAAACTGACAAAACCAAGTGGACAAACATACAGCAGTGCTATATACCACTGCTGTTCACCACAAAGTTAAAGTTAAAGTAATATAATATATTTTTGGAGTGACATTGCTGTGAAATTCAGTTCACTTCATCTCCATTGCATTGATGTAGAGGCAAATATCTCAAAACCTGGGCAAACAAAACCAAAACTATCTGCAAGAAGAGATGCCATTGGATGCTTTATTTGTACCTTTTATCCTGAACTCAACCTAAGTGCACTCTGTTTGAATCCCAGGACTCATCAATTGATGACTTCAGTGATACAGACAGCGAGAGCAACTTCCCTCTGATGATCCCTCAGGACTACCTGGGTCTGGCCTTTTTCTCCATGCTCTGCTGCTTCTGGCCCCTGGGCATCGCTGCCTTCTACCTTTCACAGAAGGTACAACACACACACACACACACACACACACACACACACACACACACTCAGTCCTGAGCTGACAAGATACAACATGGCACAGCCAATGGGTGATTTCTTACCCTCTGCACTGTGTGGAGAGTAACAACAGGTCCAGTGTCTTAGAGTTTAGACAGGGAGGGATTACACCTAGATTTGCAGGATTACACCACAAGGGCTCTGAAACAGCAGAGCTCAACAATACAAAGGAGGAATGTAAAATGATGTGCAGTGTGGTTTTATACATTCAGATCATTTTAGAATCACAAAATCTCTTGTAACAGTCTCTTGTGCCATCATGTGTACAGACGTTTGATTGAGATGTCCAAAAAAAAAAACACAAATCAATGACCAAATGATTTATTATGTGTCATCTTCAATCTATTAAACTTACTTATATCAGTGTCATGACTCCTTAAAGACAACTGGATGTTTACAGCCCTCCCATCACAGGCTTTGGGGTTATTGAGGTTGACAGGCTGTAAACTTTAATCAGTATTTCAAAGTAAATACAAATCAGGAACAAGTTTGTGCAGCAGATTTAGTGACACCCCAAAATAATTGCTTGATCCCACTGATCTATACACCTGCCGACTGATGTAAACTACAGAATACTGGGAAAGATACTGTTAATAACAAACAATTATACCAATAAAAAAGCACAGTGTCTGTCCTGAAACCATATCTATTAAGAGTGTAAGAAATTATCGATACACCTGAGCATCACGATACTTTGCTCTGCGATATTATATTGATTTTTGTGGTTAAAGCCCCAACCTATGAATAACAGCGCATATGATGGTGTGTTCTTTTTACTCTGGCAGTTTTCCTAGAATTAGGAATTGCCTCGCATACAGCATCACAATATATCGCAATATATTCAATCATAACCCTTGTATTGTGATACATATCATATCGCCAGATCTTCCCAATACACAACCCTAATATCTATACTATCATGTATATAATGGCCCAATTTCCAGTGCCAGCTGATATATTTTCCATCATATGCTACTGTGGCAAGGAATCTAACAAGCCAACACACACAAAAATCAATATACCAGCAAACATGCTGCTGCGTTCAAACACTGTGTCAGCATGCCACCAATATAAACATCTGTCTCTCTCTCTCCTCTACAAAAGCTGTGGGCTTGACGACAACAGATACTCACAAAAAGAAAGCTGTGATAAGATACTGTAACTACAGCACATTAAAAGTGTTCCTATGAAGATGTAACAGTTCATTTGATAGATGATACGGTCATTCTCTTTTAAGACAAAGTTGGAGGAAATATGGAGCAGGTCAAAATGGAAAAAGGACGACCAACACAGCACGAACTATCTCATCAGTCACTATTACCACTGGCAGTGTTGAAAATCCCCTAACACCTCTATCTCTAGTCGCCAGAGGGCCCTAGTTTATATAGGCATCCTTCCAGCGGTGCAGGGGGAAAAAAATCCCATTAACGCTTTTGCAAAGCTAACTGGCAGCAAGCTGCAAAGGCCTTTTGATCAGATCAATGGCCTTCATTAAGGTTTAATTAGAGTCATAACAAGAAGCCCCAAGGTGATAGATTTCCAATATTGTTGAGTGCTACCTAAAACAGGGGTCAGAGTCAAAGACAAGGACTAGAGGGAGAGAGGAAGGAAGAAGGAGAAAGTGATGAATGAGGCACAAACGGCGGGTGTGATTCAGAGATGGAACATAATATGAGCTTAGTGTGTGATTGGAATGAGTGCAAGTGGAAAGTGGAGGCCAAGGAGGACATTGACAAATTATGACGAATGCCCTTCTCTCCTCTTTTTTCCCCTCTCTAATCCTTATCTCACTCTCCTCTCTCCTCCGTTTCTCAGACCAACAAGGCATCGGCTCAGGGGGATTTCCAGGGGGCCAACGCAGCGTCTCGCCAGGCTCTGTGGCTCTCAGTGCTCTCCATTGTGTTTGGAATCATAACGTACATCTGTGCCATCGCCGCGTTGATTTCCTACCTGTCCGGAAAACCACCATAAAAGCAACTCTTTCGCAAAGGATACACACACACACACACACACCCACACACACACACAAAAAAACAAAGAACACAGACACAGTTCATTAATCCCAACACATGCCAACATATCACCTGTAAATGTAAAAATGATCACAGTCTTTGTCTGTCAACCCTGTCTGCAGTCACGTTTTATCTACACACCAAGTACAGCAGAGAAGAGAGAGTGAAAACACAAAAGGAGAGCTGGTGTATAGATCACAATCACTTCTAATTGGATTAGGACATGATTCAGCTCGGAGGACATTCCTCGCATGTGAACAAAAAAAATAATTGAAAACGAAAGTATCACTCCATATAGAAGATTAAGTCTGTAAATGTGATTTATTCTGTCACCCGAGGACTTAAGTTACCCGCCATCTTTTAAATCTGTGCTGTAGTCGTCATCACATTAACCATTTCATGTAGTAAAAAAGAAGAAAAAACTGTGACAAACAAAATGCAGATGTTAACTCAACACTGCAGATATCACTGTCACAAGAACAACGGATGAATAATGAGAAGCAGAAACAGAAGATATGTGGCCTCGTCTGCCTCGGAGGGCGGAAAACAACGAGTCGGCAGATTTATGAGAAGGTCACAGCAAGGACGTCGCAGCGGCGAAATCCTGATGGACCTCGCTTTGTCGGAGGGCCTGAGCCAGCACTGTGGCTCGTGGGGTGAAAGCTGGTGATGGTTTCAGAGCCCCAGAGCTTTATTTAAAAAAAAAACATATATGAGGGGCCAGAAGCCATAACCCAGAATTCCTTGCTACTCCTCCTCACAGGGAAACACTGCACATGTACATTAATCAACCCAACTTGATTTCAGCTTCACTCATTGTTTACCTGCAGAAAAGACTGTTTCTGCTTCGTTTATGCCAAGTTGAATAAGTATCTTTATGTTGAAATACACACACAAAAAAAAAGGTGAATAAAAATACATTAGTGCCATTATATAAGGAAATAAATATAAAAGATTAGGAGTTCGGGAGTTTTCGAATGAAACGCAAGGTCGTGATGTGAAACACTGGCTCTAGATATAGAAATAAAAGGAGCTGCTTCTATTAACAGTGATAGGAAATGATGACACAGACAGAGGGGGTGCAAGGAAAAGTGCCAAAAATACAGAAGAAACTCTTAAGGATGATCCTTTTATGAGCTATTCCATTAATAGAAGCAACCAGGCTGCCACTCCACGCTCCCCAAATATAGATTCTGCTATTTTCTCCTCCAGAACGAGGACTGAAATCCTGCAGGAGCTTGCTTCTTGCACAGTGTGACAAACTGTTGGAAGTCGTCTACCTAAACATATGTAAACACGCCCTTTGTTCAGATGAGCAAACGGGTAAAAAATAGTCTAAGGAAAACATCTAGTGCTCAGCCACGTGATGCATGAGTCAGTAAAATCTCTATTTTGGTCTCAACGGAAACCTGCATGGCGAGTTTTGTAGTTTGTCATGTACAAACCTGCTCCAAGCTTCAATCACTTCCTTTATTTGATCCTGAATTATTGCATAAACTGGCTTTGATGAAAGAAAAACAACTCTGGCCATATTGGTTTGAGCTTAAACGTGCCATTAATAAAACTGTGAACAAGGGAACTCCAATTAAATATTTTAAAAAATGACTGTAGGGTGAAAGTTGATATTTTCTATTTAGATGTATAGTTTTTATAGAGTCAACAGCTGAACTACAAATAACTCAAATACTTTTTGTTTTCTGCAAACCCAGTGTTGTATCAAGCTGATAATAGATTATGGTCACTGTATGTGGTATTTGTGGACACACCTGTGATATCTCGGTGTCTAACCCTCGTCAGCTATCACTGTGATACCGCTGCGCACACAGTGTTGTACAGTTCTGACAATCCTGAACCATCCCATCTCCACTGTCGATGAAAAACCGACCCTTCGTTGTTACAGCTGAGTTACCACAATTAGTGATTCTTATTCATGTGGACTGCCTTGACTGATGCTGTCATGAGATGGGCTTTGGTCAGATTTGTCTCACTTGTATAAAAGATAAAACCTGGACGCAGTGAAGTGGACAACTCACGTGAGTCAGTAAAAGGTCAAAAGGTTGTGGCAAATGAGGTTTATTAGTACAAGAGATATTCAGTTATTTCCCAGTTCACACCCTTGTATTACATGTAAATATTAAACTGAGAGAAGAAACAATGAATCCCATTAAATGCACTTGTTTGACATTCATCTTCCCTCTTCTTATTCTGCACCCTCACTGACAGTTCACCCACAGCACAGCTCACCACAACTGAATTGAAGCAAATTAATTTCTTACAAAATCAGTACTTGTATACGTTGTTTTTTTAGGTAAAAAAAAAAAAAAAAAAAAAAAAAGAAGAGCGCTTTCTTCTTCATCAGAGGGTTTTGGAGTATCGCCGCCGGACAGAATCTCTGTAGAACTGAAAGATCTTCTCTGAGGCTTTCTGACTGACTGCTATACACTGCTGCAGCTGTACAAGAACAAAAACAAGAATCAAACATCATCCTAGAAATAGGAAATGTCTGTAATATGGAGATAAAACCGAAAAAAAAACCATCTTATCGTTGACCTGAAGCAGATCGCTGACATAGCTCTACTCTAAAAGGTGGAAATTACACAGAATAAATTTGACAATGTTGCAGCGTTCCCTGGAAAATAAAATCATTCGATCTTTTATTTACTGACCTCGTGAACTGAAAACGATCCTTTGGTTAATGACATCAATACTTTGCGATCTTTACTGTCAACGGCAAAGGTCATCAAAGCTCGACTTTCCTGGTGAGAGTGAAAACGGACAAGAACAAAAATTAACAAATTCAGCGAGGATAACGGCAGCGCTGACTGTACTGAAAGAACATGCAAATACTAAGTGACAAGTTCAGTTACATATCATCCGTCTGCGATGTTTGTGTTGATCCACAAGTTATTCTGTTATAATATATTAAAGTGCAATTTCCGTTGTCAATGGTGACAACTTGTTGTTGTGTCCAACTTCGCTTTTCCCTTCCTCATCAGTTAGACCTAGAGTGTCTTTTGACATCTCCAAAAAAAAGTTTACCAGGTTTAAACAAAGTGAAATCCACAGTTTTCCAGCTGAAAGTTAGAAGGATGTTCTATTAAATGCATGAAGTGCATGAAACAAGGAACAGTCGTAAAAACCCATTTCACAATGAAATGGACTTGGAGTAGATCAACCTGTCGAAGAGCAAACACATAGGAAATTCACTAGAATAAATCAGACTGCTAGAGTATATTAAATCTGTTTTAAGGCCGTTTTTCTACAAATCCAATGCTTTTAAATGTCCTTTTTTATTCTTGAACAATAAAACTGAAGGTATCAATACAATAATATGCAAATGCCAGTCACTCCTGTCAGCGCTTACATAAGAAAATCAGCTCCTCTCAGCTGATCCTTCTTCTATGTGTGATTTATTTTGTCCCCCTGTGGTGCTTTGGGCAACACGACACAACACATGAGCCTCAGATTTACCTTCTCCTGAGCTGCAGTGGGGTCTGTGATGATTTGACCATCTGTGTCGATGGCACAGGTCACTCCACAGAACAGGCAACTCATAGGCAGACCCGCGTCCATAAGAGCCATACAGGCCGCATTCAAACAGCAGGACAAGAGCTGAGGAACAGGTAAGGAAGCACACTCACCAAGAAACCCCATCGGGACACAATCTACCAAGTTAAAATGAACTTTACAGCAAAACGCAGCACAGTTGGAAGCACTGAAGGATACCGAACCAGCATCGTGTATCACCTGAAGAATGAGAGTGAGTGAGGAGCGAGGATGAAGTGTCAGGAGCAGAGATGCCTCGCAGGTCTCTCGCACACACTGCTCTTGTGAACGCTCCCTTACACCTAGAAAATAAATACATGTTGGCATACACACTCAATTCAGACATGAAACCAACGTGCCTCACTCGTCCCACCTGGTGGTGTGTTGTGGTAAAACAAGTGGTCAGGGCTGTGAATTCAACCTTAAACCTCCTAATTTCCCCCAAAATAAGCTTCTAGAAACGTTTATTTGTGAGCTGCAGAACAATAAATGTCCCACACTGTGTTAAATATTCAAACTGAACATGTTTCATTAAGTAACACAAGTCTATCTGATGCATCTCCCAGCTCTACTCAACAGCACGTCTTTAACAAAGCTGCAAAGGGGTAGAAAATTAAAAAAATAAAGATTTAAATTGCCGCATTGGGACACACAAATCAAATAAAGCTGCACAGAGAGAAGTTATTGACTCACCTGGCAGGCCAACTTTGGGCTGAATCAACACCTCCAGAGTCGCCCGGTCATAGATTTCCTTGCTGACTTTGACCTCGGCTGGTCCGTACACTGCAGCCAACACACTCGTGTCTCCTTCACACAACAACAACAACAACAACAACAACAACAACAACAACAACAACAACAACAACAAATAACAGAAAACAGCTCGATTAATCCAGACAGCGGGGAATTTGAGTTTCACCCTAAAAGAGCAACTTAGAGTCGTTACCTTGAGTGAAGGAGGCTGAACCGTCCGGACGAGAGAGTAAACTCTGCTCACAACCAAACTCTCGAAGAGAAACACTGGAGGAGCCGCACGCCTCCATCACGCTGCTGCCGCGGTGGTCGCAGGGGGAGTGAGGTCATCTGTTTTCTTTTTTTTTTTTTTTTTTTTGGGGCCCTTACTGATGACGAGACGGAAACACTAAAATTAATCGTTATTTATTCTTTTACTTGGTTTTATTCATGGGTATAAGCATATTTATTACTTAGATTAAAAAAAAAAGTGGAGTAATAATATCTAATTTTTACCAATAGAGAACAATTAATTTTTTTTATTTTTTTTCTGATCGCGTCAGTTAGGTTACTTTATTTTGAAAGTATCTAGCGGAAGTCTTGACGAATTTAAAAGCTACAGTTTTTTTAACGTAACCACAAGATGGAAGCTAATACGCCTCATTTTTGCCTTTATCCACGTTTTTGTTGAAACTTTATTACTTAAACTAAAAAATGAGGAGTAATAGTCTCTAATTTTTACCAATAGAGAACAATTAATATTATTTTTTCATTTTTTTTTTTCTGATCGCGTCAGTTAGGTTACTTTATTTTGAAAGTTTCTAGCGGAAGTCTTGACGAATTTAACAGCTACAGTTTTTTTATATATAATATAAATTTATTTATTTATTTTTCTTATCATTTTTGAGTCATTGACAGTATATATAAGTTTTGAATGAAATGATGAAGTTGCAGGAAATAGTAAGAACGTTAAAATATATCCACAGTTGCTAGGCTACCAATCTGTGGCTTGTAGCTTTGACTAGCGGCAAAAACAGTAATATTGTTATTGATTTTAAAATATATAAAAACATAAATAATGATGTAATTACATGCCTTGTTTGTTTGGTATGATATATACCAATAAACCAGATTATCTAAAGTCATGAATCTGGTCTACGCACTGACGTAGAATACCGGAAATTACGTTTTTTTTAGAATACGCGGGAATTTGAGGATCTTTCGTTATTTATATTATCTTTTTTTTTTTTTTAATAGAAATTATATACATGGGCACGGAGGTCCTTTTGTGACTTTTCCCCCTATAAATCTGGATTTTCATTAGAAATTAAACTTAAATTTTATGTCGGTACATTTACTCAACGCAACACGTAAATGCCACGTCACTTCCGTCATGCCAGAGGATTGTGTCACGTCAGGGGCTTCCGCTCCGGGGCTGCAGCCGGATAGTGTTGCTTGTGTGTCCGATAATGGAGACATTTAAAAACAAGGTAAGCTTTGCTGCGTCCATAATGTTGCCTCGCTACCTACACAGCAAATATTCATTCAGTTTTTTACACGATTCTTAATTAACAACATTCTACCTCCCCTCCCCTCCCTTCCCCTCCCCTCCAATACTCCCAACTTTACCATTCTCCACTGTAATGTACTCCACTGCAGCCTGTCCCACACATCACCGTGCAGCCGAGGGGTGTCACACCAACACCAGAGAGATGCACCAGTTGCTGCAGTTGTGTCCACTGCCCGCTGTGCACGCCTCAGATCTTCAAACCAACAGTTTGGAGTAAGGTGCACAAACATCTCCAAGGCCATGCAAAGCGTGCAGTGCAACACAAAGGTAACTGTATTCTTTACATTCTTTAAATCTGTCATTGACCACGCAAATGCTGCATCAACATGTGGAAACAAAATGTTGTAGTTTGACATTTGAAATGCATTTCTTTTTCAGACTACACGATATTTAAATGTAATTTGGAGTGCAAGCCGACTGCACACTTCCACTGTCCCTCCTGCAAACAGTTGTTAGAAAGAAGAGACAGGTTTGTAGACCATTTGGGACAGTGTGTCCAACAAGCTGTTGAAGAGGAGCAGGAGGCCAAGGAGGAGGAGGAGCAGCAGCAGCAGCAGGTGGAGGACGAGGATGAGGAGCAGCAGCAGCAGGAGGAGGACGAGGATGAGGAGCAGCAGCAGCAGGAGGAGGACGAGGATGAGGATGGCAGGCTGGGACGTGCAGCCAACATGGCGCAGGCGTGCGGGGCGTGCGGTGAGGAGAAGTGGGCGCGAGAGCAGCTTTCTGGGCGTGCTGAAGGGTGAGAGGAGTTTTTGTGCATCTAATTAATCCAAACACTGTCAACACTGGCGCTATATGCAAAAGAAAAATGGTTTTAAACTTCCAACCAAAGTCAACTTGGCTTTTTAACAGTGATGTAACTTTGTATGTTTGCAGTTTACAGTTTATATACTGTGGTACAGTTTTGTGTTTTTGGGGTGAATTGACCCTTTTAAACCCCATCACATGTGGAGTCTACGGGTTTATTTTCTCTTCATATTGATATAAAATGTTTTATTAATCTCTAAATAAACCTTTTTCTCTCCGACTTTTGCCACAATGTGATATCTTAAACAGTTTATAGTGTTTTAAGACCAAAAAGAGTTAATTGCTGAGGCACTAACAAGTGTTTTCACAAGAGCAAGAAAGTGATGTTCAGAGCTGCAGTGATTACACAGACTCATGTAGGCAAAAGAAATTATATTATCATTATATTATGAGCTGTTTCTATCTCAGACACCACAAGTTTCCTTTTGTGGAGTCCACCATGTTTCTACAGTAGCCCAGAAAAGACAAACCTGCCTTTGTCATTGTGATGTTTTTTGTGTGAAGCGACGGACTGTAGCACTGCACCCAAAACAAATTCACCCTCTGGTACAATAAAGTTTACTCTAACAACAAAAAACAACACAGGCACAAAACTGAGCACAGTCCCAATAATACAGAATAAATAATGACAACTCAAAGTTGGTTTTTGATGTTGTAATATTGAACTTTCCCATCTTTCTCTTTAGGGACTTGCATATCACAGTGCGCAGGCGATCAGACGGCCGCATGCGTCTGGAGATGTGCAAAGAGTGCGAGCTGTACCACTGTCCCTTCTGCAAGCCGTCTGTCTACAAGCCAAAAACAGACTATGCAAGTGTTTGGACACATGTAGAAATCCACAGAATGAGGGCCTTACAACATGGAGGTCAGAATATATAGAGATCTTTCATCCAAAAGGTAATACAAACTGCTCTCCTGCGACATTATATCCACTCTGATGAATTTTGTTCTTTCTTTGCAGAGTTTAATATCCATTCGTGTCATTTGCAGTGCAGAGGAGAAAGACATTTTCACTGTCCGTACTGTGCAAGGACAATTGTAACTCGGAAACACTTTGAAAGTCATTTGCGCCAGTGTGTAAAGACGCAAAGTTCGTCAACAAAAACAACAAAGTGCATCCAGTCTGCTGCTCCGCGTGCTTCTCCTGCTCAGCCGGCGACCACAGTCGGCCAGGGTGCCATCCTCCTGCTCAACCTCACTCCCCCTTTTCAGCCAACTATCACATTGGGACAGTGTCCTGCTCCACCCAAGCCCCCTGTTAAACAAAGATCTACAGCAGACCAACATCCTGCTTCACCTGACCCTCCTGTTAAACCAAAATCTACAGCAGATCAGCGTCCTGCTACTACACCTGACCCACCTATCGGGCCTTCAACCCCGGTGGACCACCTCTCTACTTTAACAGCCAAGCCGGGTCAAATATCCAGAACAGTGCAGAGAAAAATAAAATGTCCAATGTGCAACCTCTACTTACATAAAAAGAATTTAAGGAAACATAAACTCAGGAAACACTTAAATTCTGAGAAGGACATAACAGCCAAAGACCACCTTAGAAGTCAGTGCATTGACTCTCATAACGGGGTATACGCCGTAGCAAAGTCTTACCAGGCCACCACCGTACCGGTCCACGTCATCAGAAACAGATCAGGCAGCACGCACAAAACGATGTGTGAAGAAGATCGGTGCGAGGTTATTTCAGATTTTCAAAGGCGGAGCGGTTTGCCTGATTGTCAGTGCCCTCATCTGCAGTCTGTTGATTATTGTGTTACTCATGCAAGCAGAGAAGACTTGAAACCTGCTGTGTTGGAGGAACTGGTTGCCAGTAACTGGTTTGGAAAGGAGATGGGAGTCAAGTGCCTCAACCACCGTGACCTAGCGACTCAGAACACCGCGCCGCTTGTTACTCGTGTGGACCTCGGTGGGAGTCACTGCCTGTATTTTTCCGTGTTCGAGCCCGAAGCGTCGCAGTGCTGCAAGTTGGGAAGATTATTTGTGACATACAATGTAAAGGGAAGGTTGTGGCATTGTGATTGTTCCCCAGGGACAATTACCTGCTTGCACAAATGTACAGCCCAGTGGTATCTCTTCCAAACCAACAAAGAGTTATTTACCTCAAACGCCAAACGAGACGCAGCTCTGAACATTGATGAATTAATGGAAGACTCACCTGCAGAAGCCTCCACAGAGAAGTCACCTGGAATTGTTTATCCTCGAGGAGAAGAAGGACTAAATGGACAAATAGCAAAGTACATCTACAACAACAAAAGATTGCCCTCCACGTTCCCAGAAAACATCACCCAGTTTGAAACGCACTTTTCAAAGCATCTGGTTCCAGCTGAAACTGTCTGCCAGCAGTGCCCAGGTCAGGTCTCCTTAACAGAGCCAGTGCTGATCACCAACAAAGCCACCGTGGTGACTTTAACAGGAGTGGTGGAAGGTTTGTCTCCGTACATGTATTACACTGTGGTCTTTTTGTTGTTGTTGTCCCACTTTAAGACCTCTTTTTATGTTTTCCAGATAATTCCACCTTTATCAAGAAGTGTCCAGAATGTGAAATGGTGTACCGTTACCAGGAGTGGAGCGAGGGTCTTCACAATTACAACAACCACATAATCCTGAGTCTGCAACTGTGCGTGCTTCTGCAAAACACAATTAAGGTATTTCATGAAAGAAGTCAAAATACTGAGATTGTTACCTGAACATAGGGATGTTACAATACACTTAACTCACAATTCAATACAAGTTGTTAGTGATGTGTAACGTTTCTCTACGTTATCCATCATCCATCGTTTGGAAAGTCCTCCAGTATTTGTTTTTGTGGAGTTAGAATTTATTTAGTCCGTGCACTGAACGAGACTTGTGTGATGTTACACTGTGTTGAAATAAATGAACTAAATGTTCAGTCTCCTTGCTGCTTGTTCTGACACATTCAGAGTCATTACCGGTTTTTCTGTTATCGTTTGACAGGCGGGCGTTCAAATATATATATCTATATAATTAAATTAATATCAGAAACGTGCAATTACTAGTCGAGTAGGAAAGTCTTTAGTCGGGGACAGCCCTGAATCTTTTATCAAATCATAAAATCCTCTTTTATTTTCTGAGGTAGTGTATAAACTCTCGTCTCACATATTTGAATCTTCACATATTGATATTGCGATTAAACTGTCTCCATTATTTCTTTACATTCCTGCCTGAAAATGTGAATTTCTGTCTGCTTTCATTCCTTAGAATCAGACTGCTGATGGTGGAGTGGTGGAGGTGCTGGAACAGACAACAGGTGGGAAGTCTCCGAGCGGCATCGAGGTGCTTCAGGCGTACCTCCACTTCGAAGCTCTCACAAGTCACAACTGTCCATCTGGAGTCATGATGGATCTTTATCGAAAGGGCGTTTTCAACATGGCAGGTGAGTAAATAATATTACGTTTGTTATTTCAAATCTTTAAAAGGAAGAGCTTTTCTCTTTCTGCTGCATAATAACATATTGCTGAAGTAGAATTTGTGTTTGATCTCAATCAAACCAGCAATCCACATTTATTTTTTCAGGGATTGAGGTTAAAGGTTTGCCTGAGTCCTTAACTGGAGAAGCAAATGCAGAGGAATTCTGGGATTCGGTGTGTTTGGAGATAATCACAAACGGCCTGGTTGCTCGTAAGTGTAATTTGGAGACCTGAATCTAGTTGATATTTTTACAGCTTTCAAATTTCACCTGTATTTTTTAAAGGGACAGTTCATGCAGGTGGGCGTATCTTTTTTTTAATACAGGAAGTTCTACTTACGTGCCGACCGTCGACAGTAACCTCAGAGAAGCTGCTGTCTCTGCTGTCACAACCTCCTTCACACCGACTGACAGTAAGAGGCTGAGCAAACAAAGAACAGAGGAGTGTCACAGAGCTGTTACCAGATATCTTGTGAAAGGATTGCATCCCATATCCACAGCAGAGTCGCCATGCTTTAGGTAGGTTCATGAATTAGTCGGATGCACAAATGTGATTATTTACAACCACTGATCATTTTCATTTCTGCTTTCACTCAGAGAAATGACAGAAACACTAAACCCAAAGTACCACCTGCCTTCCAGAGATCAGCTCGTGAACACGCTGATACCTTCGTGGTACGCTGCGGAGAAGAAACATGTCATCAAAGAGCTGCTTCAGGTGTCTAAGGCTGCCGTCACATGTGACTTGTGGACAAGTTTTGCCCACGAACATTACCTGACAGTCGCTTTACACTTCACGATGGAAGGCCTGAGGAAGCAGAAAGTGCTCCGTACGAAGCCGGTGTACGACGCTCAGACAGACACAGTAGTAGCAGAGCAGATAGGTGGTATACTGGAGGAGTTTGGTGTCGGAGACAGAGTTGTTGCCGTGACGGCGCATAATGCGTTCAGTATGGACATTGCCATAAAGAAGTTACAGTTTAGGAAGCTGAGATGTTTTGCCCGTGTACTTAATCTTGCTGCGCAGAAGGTGTACACCAGCAACACTGTGACCAGATGGGCATCGAATATAAGAGCTGTTGTTGTGTGGATCAAAGGGTCTTCCACAGCTCAAACTGTTCTTCAGAAGAAACAACAGCTTTTGAGTGAGTACATGATATATCTCCTTGTCTTTCTTTTATAACTGTTTCGATATATTCTGTATTTAAAAGGTTGAATGTCACTATTGTGTCTGTCTTTTAGATCTACCACAACACTCTCTGGTTCTTGACGTCCGAACACGGTGGAACTCATTGTACCTCATGGTGGAGAGGTTTGTAGAGCAGTATGCCGCCATACGGGCCGCCGTCACAGATCCACAGATCACGCAGTCCGACGAGAAGAGAAGGTAATAAAAGTTAGTAGGAAAATTAAGAGTTAAATATTATTATTTGTGTGGAAATAACATGTTTGTTGTTTTTTAATTTTACTCCATAGACTGGAAACGCCCACAGACGATGATCGCCAGAAAGCAGAGGAGTTTGTTAAGATCATGAAGCCTCTGTACACATCTGCACTCTGTGTCTCAGCTGACAAGAGTCCGACTTGTAGTCAGATATTTCCCATCCTGAAAAAACTGGAGACCCACTTTGAAACCCAGACTGAGGACACTCTGTTCACAGCCACACTGAAGGGGAAAGTCTGGGCTGACCTGTCCACATGCTACAAGGTAATGTGACCTTTACTTTTTAGAATTTTATTCTTGGTAGCCACTAACGATTATTTCATTAAGAATTAATCTGCCAACTATTTTCACTACTGATTGTTTAGTCTCTAAAATGTCAGAAAATAGTGAAAAGTATAATTTATAAAGAAAAGCAATAAAGCCTCACAAGTGAAAAACAAGAACATGGACATTTTGCTTCAAAAATCACTTTATATAGATTATAGATTAAATTTCTGTCAATTGACTAAATTATAAATCATTTCAAATCATTTCAGCTCTAACTTTGTTTAATTATCGGTGTAGAATTTCATTTAAGTATCTTTACTTCCTTGTAAAGAAGAGTGAAAAAACGTTTTAAAAATTAATTTTAACATATATTTAGACCCGGTGTCAAACAGTATCATGCAAATTAGTCGTACACTGATTTTAAATACTAGTGATGGGAAAAAGGAAGTTTTCTGAAGCATTTATGTTGATAGTGGTTCATTATTTTGAAGCCTTTTGTCAAAATGGTGATATTGTCTGGGCAATTCTTGGTTTTGCACAGGTGTTTCTATTATTTTGTCCACCTCATTCGTATCTATGACAGCTGGCTAAACAACAGAAACATCTCTCTTTATAATTCAGTAAATCAACACATCTCTCAAACAGCTTTAACAGAAACTTCATATTTATATAGGATTTATTACAGGACTGTTGTATTAGACTGCGTTCATTTTAACTTACGATACCTGATAAACTGACAGACATTTACCAAACAGTGGCTCTATAGATAAAAATGCACCAGTGGCCTCATTGACAGAGAATACAGTACGTCAGTAACAAACCTCGGCTGTGGCTCAGGAGGTAGAAGATCAAGATACTGAACCCCATATTGTGCAAAGAAAATTGTGCTAATGAGTTTCTTGAACAACAAATCCCCACAACTGAGAACTGGCTTTCCTTTTTAATCCTCTGGATCCGACATGAGAGGAGGTTTCAGTTCAGGCTCTATCCTTCGGTGTGATTGAACTCGGCTTTCTCCGTCTCGTTTTCATTCCCCACACGTTTGACCATTTAACATTCTTGTGCTTTCTTTTTAGGATGGTGATACTTGGACGTTCCTACAGGAGTCGAGCGCTATGGATCCGAGGTTCAAGAACAGAATTGACTCGGAGGAGATTTGGTACAGAGTGAAAAATGCTGCGGTTAGAGCTACAACCACAACAGAGGTGCAGTTTTCACACTTTACACCAGAGATATCTGTGCCAGCGATTGTGATATGATAAAAAAAAACCACAATTAAAATCATGATGATATGAAATTTATTGGGGTCTGTACCAAACAAACATGTTGTCTTTAATCTGGAGAACAAGATTTGTAGACCATGGCGTCTCTTCAGCACCACAGGACGTCATTATAAAGCTGCTTTGTCACACATTTCACCCCTTTTTCAAAGAATTGCAGCTTCTGCGTTTGGCCATATTGCGATTTTGACCATATTTAGATTAATTGTATCTCTAATCTGTCTCATTAGATCCCAGACTACATAGTCAAAATCTCCTCCTGACGTCAGCTGTCTCAAACACTCTCACCCATGTCAATAAATTAGGATTAAATATATTCTTTATGTGTCAAATCAGGAGGAGCACAAACCTTTGCGGGAGGACAGAGACGCCGATGACGTGTCTGACCCAACTGACCAGTATTCAGATGAGGTAATCCATCCACATGACACAAACGTTTGCCTTCATCCAACTCGTCTTGTCGACACGCTTTGCTTCGTTTTGCCAGACTTTACCCAAAAGGCCGAGGTTATCTGCCCTGGAGGAGCTTTTTGAGGAGGAGGACAGAGCTCTGAAGAGCAGCGCAGCTCCAGAAAAGACACCTTCGATACCCGAGAGAGTCCAGCAAGAGCTACAGCTGTACAGAAACCTGCCCGCGGTACCCACATCGGAGGACGCTCTGGCCTGGTGGTGGGAGAGACGAGACACGCTGCCCCTCCTGTCTCGACTCTCTAACTCATATCTGTGCATCCAAGCATCGTCGACCCCTCGTGAGAGAGTGTTTTCCACAGCGGGGGACACAATCAGCCAAGAGAGGTCACATGTTCTACCAGAGCTGGTAGATATGCAGATTTTTTTACAGAAAAATTGTTAAAAACAATTGAATCCACAATCAATATGTGCAATGCAAAAAAGGTTATTCATGAGGTATTTGTTCAAGCACTTTATTCACCGTGCAGATACAATAAAATTATGTTGATATCAACCTGGAGTTAAATCATTATTTTCACATAATGTAAAGAAAATATTTTTTATATTTGGTCACGTATGCAAAAAAAGTATTTTTGTCTAACTTGAATGTACTTTGAATAATAAAATCACTATTTCTCCTGTTGACGAATTCTACGTTTTACAAAGAATATCAGAAAGCTGAATGAGCTTTGAGTTTGTTCTCTTTCAACCTCTGTATGACCTTAATGTGTAACCAGCTAATGGTTGCTTATACTCTTCATGCAGGAGTCATTCAGCAGTTTTCACTACAATAAAATGATTTGTGAGTCAAGCAAAAGTATGCTTGAGTTGGAGATTATAGCACTCAAATCCAACCCTGGTTTAGCACCATTCTTTTGTTGTATTGGTATTAAAATCAGTACATTTCTAACAGTACTTAACCGAATTAAAGTTTCCCAAACTATCACAATTGTACTAAATACCCAGGGCTCAGACGCACTGGTTGAAACTGAATGCAGAAATTAACCTGTTCACCTCTAACACAGCTCAGTCTGACTTCTCTCTCTTCCTGGAGTTCCTGGAAGAGTTTCGTCTGTTGATCTTTATCACGTCTCCCTATTAATAAAGTTTAAAAGAGCCATAAAGATCTTAAAAACCCATGAATAAATGATGAGGCGGGCACAAGAACAGGCACTCAGTCTGTTTCAGTTTGTGCACAGATTTAATATTTAAGTCTACACATACAGGCAGATAACAGGTGAGGGTACTGATCATAATCAGAGCAGCCCTGTGTATGTCACAGTATAATAAAGTAAACACACAAACAACAATAAAAACATGGCAGCTCGGGCTATTGAAGCCAACTGGAGCAACTGTATTCAAGAGATATTGTACATTTAATATCACTGCAGGATGTTTTTAAATGTGAACAAGGTGACTGAATGAACTCTTTGTGATAAAGCAATGCGGAAAATGTTATCAGGTGCAAATAATAAAAACAAACAAACAGAAAACGAGTTTGACGGCTAAAGGTACCAAATGGTAAAGTAAAACAGGCAGGTGGGATTGTACCGGAAGTTACCTGCGTTGCCTTCAAACTAAGATAAGATAAGATATAAGAAGATATAAGATAAGATATTCCTTTATTTATCCCCCTTAGGAGAAATTCAGGTTCAATAAGGCAAAATAATGCAAAAACAGAGAAAGAATATCACAATAAAAATATTATTAATATTATTAATATTAGAAGATATAAAACTATAAAGTATATACACTATGCATTGTTCAAATAGGATATGGAGTGCAAAATATAAGCAGAAAATTAAACTTTACTAAACTAAAAAACTAAAACTAACCTAAAACTATTAAACTACTAAAGTGTAAATTAAATATAAATAGTGCAAAAGGCTTGTGCGTTGTAGGTAGGAGTTTTAAAGATGAAGGGTAAAGTAAAACAATGTTTTCTACACATTTTTATAGTTGGAAAAAAAAAAAAACATGGCCCAATTTGTAAATCAAATATAGAGTAAATAACGATTAATTTGAGATTTTAAAAAATACATATTTAGTTTAACTTTTTAAATTATGAAACTAGAGATTACCGGGGGATATTGGCAGTAGGGAACTATAATTAATTGATTATTGATGTCTAACATGAATCGTTTTTTTTTTTTTTTTTTTTAAACTCACGGTCACTGTTGAGTTTTATTTTGAAGGGCTGACCGGATGTGATCGATTACTGTCCTCTATTGCTGCTTTATGAAGATAATCGACCAGTGATTGTGGACAGCAGAGCAGCACACCGAAAGCCAATCAAACGGTGGCTGTTTTAATAAACTAATCTTTAAACTCTCCCACACATTGACTAGAGTTTAACATCCCCGTAAAGCTAGACGCCAGAGGACTTTTATTTTGTTTTTTCCAGATGGCGGCGGTGAAGACTTTGAATAAAATGTATGGATTATGTTTCCATGCTGCTCTCCAGACGACAGGACTGAAGGCATCGAGGCTGCTTCCACACAGAGCCTTCAGAGTCAGTGTAAGTCTGTAAACTAAGAGGCTACGAGCTGGTTTAAGTGTCGTTATAAGAGATAGAAAATTTAATGTTTATGTTCGGGGTCTTTTTTTTTTACCCAAGATCGCGTTCCGTCAGTTATCGCGATAGTTTGGGAGAGACAGCTAACGGGAGCTTAGCCGACAACCTTGCGGGAGAGTAACCTTAATCCTGTATTGATTCCCGAACGCGTGTGAGGTCGAAGTGGAGGTGATTTGAAGCATAATCAATATCTTTACTGACACAGGTTGAGTGGAGCCTTGTGTGTGTTGTTATGACTCTGCAGCGTTGCTATGTAGCCGGCCTGGCGACGGTTGAGCTAACGCTAGCTCCGTTCCTATTGGTCGAGCGAAGGGGCGTGAGGAGAGCACTTCCGCCCTCAAGTTCCTAATGACGTAATAATAACAACAAACGTCATGTGGAGAGAAAGTGACGTTGTTTTCTTATTTTTTATGCCCTTTTCTGAATTTTATGTGTCTTTATATCAGGTGTGTGTCACTAAAAGTCATAATTTTATTGTGTTTTTATTAAAGGAAATCATTTAGGAGTTAAAATGTATTTAATATTCTTACACATGTGTTTTCAGAGGTCAGGATATCAGCAACTATAATCTACCAATGTGGTTTATTGATAAATGAATGCATAAATAAAGGATGACAAGTCAAAAAATACATTTTAAATATTAAAG
This sequence comes from Dicentrarchus labrax, assembly GCF_905237075.1. Classification (NCBI taxonomy): domain Eukaryota; kingdom Metazoa; phylum Chordata; class Actinopteri; family Moronidae; genus Dicentrarchus; species Dicentrarchus labrax. The sequence goes on along the minus strand of NW_026136704.1, from coordinate 28,796,787 downwards.
TCAAACTGGCGCACCACTTTACTGTAAGAAAATAACTTTAAATAAAAAACAAATTCACACTTGAAGTGATTTTTTTATGAGCTTTCTGTGAGGTTTTCAGTTGGCGGTATTTTTCTGGAGTCACATACAGTCTCTTTAATAGTTTCCTGTTAGTAGAGAACAATACATTCATTTTGTATATTTTAACTCCCAACATGTCTTCTTCAGCTTCTTCTTCTATTATTCTAATTCTTATTATTATTAATGTATTTATTTATATTCTTGAAAAAAAAAAAGAATTAAATCACAGATCTTACACAATCCCACAAGTTATTTTTTTTTTCCCATTCAGTGTTAACGGAGCAGCTGAAGCTTTTGTTCTTTGTAAATCGTTATGAAGAGAAAGATGAATCCCCCCTTTTGTGTTGTGAGTTTAGAGAGGGCCTTCCTTTGGCCACAGCCACAGTGCTGTTATTAATAAATAATGCTTGTATTCAATCTGTCAGGCCGCACGGCAGCAGCAGCCTTTTGACTCAACGCTGGAAAAGCCACAGTTCCCTGGAGCCTCGGCCGAGTTTGTGGATCAGCTCGAGTTCATTCAGCCCAATGTCATCTCTGGGATCCCAGTGTACCGGGTGATGGACAGGCAGGGCAATATCATCAACCCCTCTCAGGACCCTCAGGTACTGTCACCCTGCCTTCGCCCCTGGTTATTCAAACACCTCCACTCCTCACTTTATTGGGCCAAAGCTAATTTGTTTGGTGTGTTTCCTCTCTTGCCCCCAGCTCTCCAAAGAGACAGTCTTGAACTTTTATCAAAAGATGACTCTGCTGAATACAATGGACCGCATTCTTTATGAGTCTCAGAGACAGGTATGTTGTTGTTGTTGTTTCCTCATGCATTTCCTGGTGTAACCATGGAACAGCTGAAGAATGTTGTAACATGGTCTTAATTTGTCTCTGCTACAGGGTCGGATCTCCTTTTACATGACCAACTATGGTGAGGAGGGGACACACATTGGTAGTGCTGCTGCTCTTGACCCAACGGACATGGTCTTCGGTCAATACAGAGAAGCTGGTAAGGATCAGACCGCACGTGTTTCCATTTTAGATACAAGTTTACTTTTACTTTAAAGGTTTGATAGTGATTAAAACAGTTTACTTTTTACTTTTACTTTTACATCTCATTTTTGTAGTAGTTTAGCTACATTATAAGTGAGCCAGTTCTCCCTTTGGTGCACAATAATCACATGGCCGATGATATTCTAGGGAAACAATGCTTCATTCAGTCAGTGAATCCCACGACCTGTGTGCCACACACCCTATGTCACACTGTATCAGTCACTCAGGTGTTCAGTCATTCAGAAAAATCACAAAGTCAGTCTTTATTTGTACATCACGTTTTGTATTAACGGCAGCTGAAGTTCTTTACAACTAAAAATACAGCCACAAATAGACGGCGTATCTTGAACAAAATTACACATCTTTAAAAAAAAAGGGAAACAGAGAACTGATTCGTTTAGATCCAGAGTCGTAATTATTCATCACATCATAAAGAATACACTGTTCTATAATCCATTTTACCAGCAGTAGTGACCTGATTTTAAACTAGCTCAACATTCATTAACATACAACCACTTAGAAATACTTTTAATCAGAATCGGCTTTATTGCCTAGTAAGTTTTTACACGTACAAGGAATTTTTCCGTGGTGTGTTGGTGCATAAAAATCACAATGATTAAGTACTTTTTGAAATATAAATAAAAAAAAATATATAGAAATATTTAAAACTGTACAGGGAAGATATTTACACACAGCACTACTTGTGGTTCTTGTTTTATTGTTTCTGAGAGAAAAGTGTGTAAAATAGACAAAGGAGAAGGAAAACATAGCCAGTACAGCTAAAAGCCGTCTCCCCATCCATATGCCGACCTGACTGCTGTCACCGTCTGTACTCCTCCCCCCCCACCCCCCACCACTGCTTCACTCTTGTGTTGTCCATATAACCTCTCCATTAATGCCTACCCTGCAGCCTTTTGGATCACCCCTGCATTCCCTTTGACCATAATGTTCTTTTCTTGTGAGCAACAGTATCATAATTCCTATGCGGCCCTACAGGAGTGCTGATGTACCGTGGTTTCCCTCTGGATTTGTTCATGGCTCAGTGCTACGCCAACGCCGATGACCTCGGCAAGGGCCGGCAGATGCCTGTCCATTACGGCTCCAAAGACCTGAACTTTGTCACCATCTCCTCTCCTCTGGCCACTCAGATTCCTCAAGGTGAGCTGTACACCCTGTGTGTAAACCTCTCCAGCCCTTAAGGCCAATGCTTACACCTGTAAATGTACATTAATGCCTGATGTGTCTGTTTCAGCGGCTGGAGCTGCATATGCCTACAAGAGAGAAAACATGAACCGTGCTGTGATCTGTTATTTCGGAGAGGGAGCAGCCAGCGAAGGCGACGCACACGCCGGCTTCAACTTCTCTGCCACCCTCGAATGTCCACTGATATTCTTCTGTCGTAACAACGGCTACGCCATCTCTACCCCCACCAACGAGCAGTACAGGGGAGATGGCATTGGTAAGGAGCCTCGGTGCCGTAATCTGCAGAATCTGATTCGATTTGTGTGTCTGATTTATGGTCACACGTTTCATTCTTTCTCTGATTGAACAGCTGCTCGTGGTCCGGGTTATGGCATGCTGTCCATCCGTGTGGATGGTAACGATGTGTTTGCTGTGTACAATGCTACAAAGGAGGCGCGCCGCAGGGCTGTGGCTGAGAACCAGCCCTTCCTCATTGAAGCTATGACCTACAGGTTGGTTGAGTGATTCTGCATGTTCAGACCCTCGTTTAATCCCCAGTGAAGGTTTTAACTGTGCCATGATTAACATGAAAAGATATTCTGTTAAACGATCTGAATTTAACCAACTGTGAGTTCAGATCATTAAACCTGAGTACACCATTAAGCAGTTCACTGAAAGATTTTGAACTAATTACTATGTCCTCATTTTACAAACCCCAGTATGTTCTTGTAAATGAGGTCAACTGGATGATCACTGTTTGGGCAGACCTGTATGAAAGACCTGTGTGAAACTGACTAAGCAACCAGCTACTTCAGTTAAGCGGAGCTAGAGAAGGAAGCTTGGGTTTTTGGGTGTAGTATCTATTCATTGTGGGCAAACTGCTATGTGAACCACAACCATCATGCATCTGCAGTTGCCTTCAGCATTACATATAATGTGAACTGGTACTGCTGTAGTGGAAAGTCATAAACATTAAAAAAAAAGAATCCTTTTGAGCAGGTAGCGCTCATTTATTACATAAATAGAGCTAGAAAGGGACTTTTGAGGTGCAACACTGGATGTTTTCCCAGTGAGTACATAAACTGATAAAAGATGAGTCATTAAAGAGGAATTGTAAGCAAGCAGAAAATAGTTTCTCTCTTTATATCCAAAGAAACAGCAGATAAAGAACATGAACAAGCTTTTAAATCCTCCCAGCAATACGACACCCAACCCAGAAAAACAACCACACCAACAAAATACAAGGTCAACATTGAGGAACAAAAAAATGGAACAAAACGTATATCTGATCAAATACAGTTCGGGTTTTGTGGTCAGCTGCTTGCTGCACTGAGTTGTCAGTCCTTTCTATTGTGTCGCACAAGTTAAGATCAAAGGGGGGAAAAATAAGAGTGGAAAGTAAATTACAAGTGAGGACCTCGACATTTTATTCAAAATTGACCTCGTTCAGTGATATGTTGGGGAAGATAAAAGATTAGGTGATGGGTTGAGTAAGAGTAGATCTGTGAATTATACTAAAATATTAATAATACATGCACTTATCTGTAAGCTTTTCCTCCCTAAACTATACCTTGTGCATTAAAAGTTACATATTTAGGAAGGATTCACACTTTAAGTGAAGTTCTAACAAAAGGAACATTTTATGAAGAGTGAAAATGTACTCACTGTGAAAATGTTGTACTATGAAAAGCCAATTGAAGAAAAAGAATTGTGTCCACTCTTCAGAATTGGCCACCACAGCACCAGTGACGACAGCTCGGCTTACCGTTCGGTGGACGAGGTGAACTACTGGGACAAGCAGGACCATCCCATCTCCAGGCTGAGACATTACATGTCGGCCCGCAGCTGGTGGAGCGAGGACGACGAGAGGAGCTGGCGGAAGCAGTCCCGCAAGACGGTGATGGAGGCGTTCGAGAGGGCCGAGAAACGCCAGAAGCCCAATCCCGAAATGATGTTTACTGATGTGTACCAGGAGATGACGCCCAATCTGGTCAAGCAGAGAGAAGCCATGTGGAGGCACGTGCAGCAGTACAAAGAGCACTACCCACTGGACCTGTATGATAAATAAACTGCGCTGCCCGGGGATGGAACGAGTTGTGATTTGGTGAACACGTGGTAGTGGGTAAAGATTGAGACTTGGGGTAAACTGTTGGACACCTTTAACTATATTCATAAAAGTATAGTTTTGATATGATGTGTCATTTTCTTTCTGCACAACAGGGGACAGAGTGAAAAACATTGTACTTCATGCCTCTGGGTTTTGGTGCCTTAAGTTAACAGATTAACATACTGTCAGTAGTAAAGCTTCTCTGTACCCTCTCTTGTTTCACAGCAATTCCAAGATGTTGTTTCTTCTTTAAGTGGAAAAAAAAAAAAAACATCTGCTGCAGTTGGAATGGATTATGCATAAAGAAATAACACACAAATCAAGCAATAAACGGTGGAAGTTAACCTCTGTTGAGTATGCTCCTTCGCTTGTGACTGTCCTCTACAGTGATTGTGGTATTTAACAGGTTTCCTTGTGTATCATTGAGGTGACTGAATTAACTCGTGTTAAAGAACCTCCCGATGTTAATATAGTTTTAAGTGTACACACCCACATTTTAAATGGGTTTGTATGCTGTTACACACTGTTTCTCAACTCTAGAACTGTACACCCATCTAGCTCATGTTACATGTTTGGTGTTTTGTGGAAAATAAACTATTGAACTTTCAGTTGTCTTGTTTGAATTATTTATTTAAATTAAATAGGAAAGTGGGAGATTAGAGATAGAGACACGCAACAGTTTGACTGAAAGTCCTCTGTTCATCCAGGGATGGAAATATATTTCTGTCATAACAACCAGTCTTTCATAACTTCACTGGAAAGTTTCAGTCCGTTTAAAAAACCTAATTTACAATTCTTCCTGCTGCAAACAGAAACAAAAACAACGAAAAGGACAAAGATGAACGCAGATAAGCCGTGGCTCGTCTATGTCGCTGCAGTCAGTGTTTCACTCTTTCATTGCTGCATCCTTTGCCCACCAGCCCTGTTCAGCAAGTCAACAACGGGCTGTGAATGCCTCTCCACAGCTTCTTCACCTGCTGTGGGGAGCGCTGATGGATGAGAATAAGATCTTTATGTACGCACAGATTCTCACGATCCTGCTCCTTGACATCAAAGGTCTGGAAACCTGCGTGCGCCTCGGGAGAAATTCCCATAGCCTTGGTGCACATCCCAGTGTAGACGTCGTCGATGGGGAAGAAGGGTATTACGTGTGAAACTGAGTATAGGGGTTGCAGCAACGCTCCAGAGATAAGGAAACCCCCTCCACCAGCATAAGCAGGGTATGGGCCGTCATAGAAGCTCAGAGGAATGTAATACTTGCTTTTAGGGTCCCTGAGAGGATTTGCTGTGCTTATGACGTGTCCGACATACAACTTAGAGGCCTTCGAGGGCTCCAGAGACTGCAGGTAGCTGAGTAGTGCCGGTGTATTTACAAATACATCATCATCCCCACTAAAGACGAAGGAGACATGTGGACAGCGTTTCAGCGTCCACTGGAGGAACATGTTCATTTTGAGCGTAAGGTTCAAGAGGGATTCGTGGAAGTCCCACTGCAGGAGGTCCCCAAAGTGTCTTGCTTCAAAGGACAACAGTGGGTTAAGGTTGGGGTCGTCCAGCTGGGAGCTACCCAGGAGAAACAGTGTGTGTACTCTCAGTCCACTCTGATACATCCCCTCTTGCCCCCAGGTCTCACGTACCACCTGTCTCCGCTCAAAGTTTCCAGGAGTCGACTTGATGGCGAAGAGCAGGACGGTCTGGTTGTCACCTTTAGTGGAGACGCACTTGTTGGGTTGATTGATCAGGACTGGAGGGGACCTGCAGTTCATGCCTTGCAAAAAGTCCTGGAATAAGACAGGGTAGGATGTGAAGTCGTGCACGTTGGTTTGCAGAAGCTCTTGATTCGTCTCCCGGCAACGAGACCAGTCAGAGTTACGTCTGACAGTATTTCCTCTCTTGTTCAGGTTCCTGAGGGCCGAGTACAGCAGACGGTTCCAGTAGGCTCCGTTCTGAGAGATGGTCTGTCTGAGGCTGTCAGAAACGGACACGTTGTGGACGTCAGGATGAGGCGTGGCGGCGCTCTCCTGCTTCGAGGTTTGGGTTTTCACATCGCCGTCACTGTGGACCAGGAGCCTCGGATGCCTCAGGAAGTCCTCTGGTCCCGCCTTGTGACCGGAGGTCGTCTCTAGATGAAGGGTCGAGTAAAAAAAAATCAGAAATAAAGTAACGAGGAGAACCATAGCAGTCATGGTTTGAATCCGCCTCATTGGCTCGAGGTAAGTAAACCAAGCTGTGTGGTGTGTCGTTCCTAGAGATGGATCCTGTTTCAGGGGGTAATGGTCCTGGAACCTGGTGTGTTATTGTCCTCAGGTTACAGAGACTCTGCCAGCAGGTGATACACTGGATGTACCTGCCAACAGTAAACATACAGAGCTGACACCTTAATGTACATCAACACATCAGAAACTTCACATCTGTGAGCAGACTTAAACCTCAATGTAAAATTAACATTTGGCATTTTATATTCTAGATTTTTATTCTATTATTAGTTTATTTTTAAGTGTAATATTTAATGCAAATTGTGAATTATACTTCTAAATGTCCTGTTGTCAAACCACTTTAAGAGCTTTTATTGGAAGAATACCTGTTGTTTTAGTTTGAAATAATGCACATAGATTTTTATATTACCATCCTCTGACATGCTGAGGACACTACCATGTCGACACTGACATATTATCAAGCAAAAACACAACTAATTGATCTAATTAGTTCAAGGTAACATTGTTTGCAACTTTGCTGGTAGAGAACAAAAATAACTCCAATCTGCTTTCAGTGCTGCTGTGTACAGTTTCCAGCTCCAGTGTAGATATATTTTAACAAACAGTGCAGATGCTACCTGAACCTGCCGCATGTGGTCTGCAGCGGCACTCTGTTGGGAGTCCATCCATCTCTCCGGTGTTTAATTAGAAGCAACCCGGCTTCGTACAAATAACAGAGGAGAACAGTCCTGAGGGGCCTCGCTGATTAAACAGCACCACATTAAATTCAGAGAACATCTGAGAGCAATGGCTTTAAGGAGAAGACAGAAACATGACATGCATATTGCATCTTGTACCTTATAACATCGCTCACGTACAGATATCCATCTGGACCATATTCCACTTTATTGTATATTATGTATATATTTTTATATTACAGATTTGTATTATATTCTTATTTTATTGTAATTGTTTGACATGTTTCTGCTCTTTGCTCTACCTTCCCCCTGAGCTGTTGTGAGAGATCAATAAACGTCTCATCTTTGCCACGTTGTATTTACGTTTATGCTTATCCCATTGAAGTATGATTAGATTAAAGTATCGATAAACCTGCCTGGACTATGCAAACGAGGGCGCAGAGCTAGAAAAACGGAGCGCCGGGTGAGACCTTTAACCTGGAGATTAAAGGGGTCAAACCAGTCACATTGAAGTTAATGTAACATTAAAAATAAAGTACTTACTGAACCCAGGATGAACGCACACCGAGCAGAGTCTGCAGCGGTCTCCGGTACAGTGCCTTCTGATCCTACCGGCCGGCGACTGGGTGCAGGAAACCGCATCATTTACTTTATTAACCCCATAGTTTTCTTAAAGAGGAAATCGAAACAGCCGATGTGAGCTCATTCAGTGACAGTCTGTACATAGGGGGTCAGCTGATCACTTCACACAGCAGAGCAGGCAGGAGGAGGCCACGCCCAGGATGCTGTGCGTCTGAGACAGGTTTATTCAAATGTTTGACAGGAAACATCAATGATATACAAATTCTTTAAGACATTATTAGGAGGGTACATGAGCACAGTGTTTAGATCAATAAAGCTCCTTTTTTTTTCTTCCATGTATTGCATCTCCTGCAGGCGTTATTTATTTTATTCTTTTTTTTAAAAATGCACTTTTTTTTCTCCAGCCTGGTTATTTATGACAGAAAAACAACAAAAATCTGACAATCACCAAAAAAAAAAAAAAAAAAAACAGTTGAGAAATAACTCCTATACAGTGGAAAACTGCTGCTCTAGTTTTCTCATCCTTAAACCATGCAATTGTTTATAAAGGTGATGGGCTTCTTTCACCTTCTTATTGTGGAATAAAAGCACTTTAAATGGAAATGACAAAAACAATTAGCAAATTAATTTGATAATGCTTCTAAAAGTATGATTTTTTTTTTTTTTTTTTTTATCCCCATCAAATGTAGCAGTTCACATCCTGAGAACTTCGCAGTGTAAGGCAGAGGGGGTATTTTGCCGTTGAAAAACCTCAGAAACTCTTGGCCTCTCTGCTTGGAGAGGAGCTCCGCAGCTGAGATGATGTGCTGTTTAATTAGAGGTGCCCTGATGTGACCGACAGTATACTCGAGCACTCAAAAGTACCAAAAATCTACGCGAGTGCTTCGGTCTGTACTGACATTTTGGTCAGTTTACGTTTATTTGAAGCACATCCTGGAAAATAGATTTTATAGATGTTAGTAAATTGGCGTCCTCTCATCCATTTTATAAGAAGAAAAATAAAACCTTTGTATATATAAGTGTGCTGGTATGAATATTTGGTATTGGGGCCCTTTATGAATATTTCAACTAATACTGGACCAATACCTGTATCATAACAATATACAACTAACATACTATGTGCAGTGTGCACTCAGGAAAATAGTGTTCATACCTATAAAGACCATAATTATTTTTGGAGAGGAGCAGATTAAAAAAGGCAAGAAACAATACTGCAGATGGTAGGAAAGAAAACACAGTATCTGTGCAGGAATATAAGGTCTAATGGTCAAAAAGGTTAAGATTGCTTCTATGGAAGTGAGAGGCTCAAGGCAAAAAGAAGGATGCAAGTCGGTTGTTGAGGGCTTGATGAGGGGAAGCGGGAAAGGAAGTCAGCGAAGGTCGCTCTCCTCGTCCTGTATGGTTTTCTTGATGCGGAGAAGCATGGTAGTGAGCCACTGGTCCAACCGTGAAATGGTGTCAAACTCCTTCACCTGATTAATAAGTAGTAAAAAGGTCAGATCGGACTGGGGTCACATTTTTATTACCACATATAAAATGAATAGAACAAAACAATATTTGAATATTCAGTGGGTTTTAAACACACAGCAGCTTGTTGACTTGAACAGTTTGTGTCAAGAAATAGAAATTCTGATTCAAATGGGATACAAAGAATGTCTTTATGTATTTATCAAGACTTATATTTCCTTATCCTTTGCTTTTATTCTTCCCAACACATCAAAGGTATTCATTTTGTAGTCACCCTGTCGGACACTAAAGCCTATAGACCATTCCCCTCCTCACGACATTAAGTCAAAAAATATAACTTGGAAGATTATTATTCATACATGTCATTTTTTCTAGTTGTTTTATATAAATTTAAACCATAATATACAATTAAATGTATTTTGTTTGCCTTAAAACTATTATACAATCCATTGATAAGAAGAGAGCAGGTTTCAGGCCTTCATATGTTGTTTGGCAGCGAACAACGACGATGATATAAAAATGTATAGAAACTTTTTTTGTTCAGTATGATGCTAGTAATTGAAAATGTTCAGAATATTATGCTTTCTTGCTGTACTTGAACACTGAGGAAGGCTTTCCTATGAGGTAACAGTACCATCAGTGGCCCACCGTACAACACTGATAACTAAACTTACTGCTGCAGATAAACCGCTCAGAGTCGGCTACATGCCGACATTCTGCTGACAGATAACTGTCCACTCACCGAGTCGGTATAGGCATCCACGTTCTGTTCTTCACACGCATCTAGAAGTTTCTGGTTAGAGAAAGAAAGAAAGAGGCTGCTCAACACAAAAATACACACAGGGAGGTTAAAGAAGACAACAAGCTATAAACATGCATGCCTGAAGGCATTGCAGAATCAATTATTACTCCCATAGCTTTTAAACAACTGCACGGCTTTCTTACTCCAACCAGAATTGCTGGAAACAGGCCTTAACTGTACTAAGCTGACTGGTGCTTTTGTTATATGATGCTGGGGGGGGTTGATGTTGGGAAACATTTTACATAAGGCTAATTACAATCCAACTTTTGTTTTTGATTTCCAGCATGTAGATGTTAATGCAAGGTCAAACACAGACGGCAGAAGGAAGCAAATATCTCAGCTTTCCATCAGCGTCTACGTCTAGAGGATCATTCAGTGTTTTTGTGTGAGGATTTTAGAGCCAAAATAACACAACCTACCTTCACCAGCTTGCATTCTCGAGAGTCTGAAAAGGCCGGAAACATTTCTTCGTACTTCTGCACAGCAAGCTGGGAGACAAGCAGATGAACATTAGGACAAAGGCCTGTGTTACACTTTCTGTACATGGAGACAAGTTCTGTGTTTATGGGCCTTACTTTTGCATTCAGCATGTCTACACAGAAGTGACACAGCGCTGCCTTGAAGAAGTGATCTTTGGCACTGTATTTCAGGAGCGTACTGTCCATTGCATGGGTTCCAACCTGAAATCAAAAAATTCATGTTTGTTTTGTTACTACAGCCCCCGAAGCAACTGATAACATGTTGAGATAAAAGGTAGTGCATCACACCTGTTCATAGATCTCAATCGCCTTTGGATACTGCTCCAGCTGAGCTGCATAGGTTGCTACTTTCAGAAGGCACTTATTTGCTGAACTGCAAAGGAAAATCGAGAAGCTTCTCAGTCCACACGCATTCACAGAGAGGTCAAAGATCACCACGTAACTTGGACGTAAAATAAAAACATTGCTCATTTAAAATAGTCACCTGGTGGATTCTTCACCTTTGTAATAATCTGCTGCCTGTTCATAATGAGCAATTGCCTGGAACGGAAATTGAACAGCACAGTTAACAAGAGATTATTTGACAGTTTAACACAATTAAATTAAAAGCCCTGGAATTAATACATAAAACAATAAACTTTAAACAAATATTTGATCTAACCTTGTCGATGTCCACCAGCTCTGTCTCATATATTTCAGCAATGCTGATGTGGTGTTTCGCTGCGATGGTGAAGCGTCCCTAAAACCGAAAAAACAAAAAGAGAAGAGATCAACAGGAAGTTTTGGGAGATGCTAAACATAAAAAGGCTTTTTCAAATTCATTTAAGTAGAGTTTCCTGTTCATAGACTCACCATATCGGTGTAAATCTCAATAGCTCGGTTTAGGCAGTTTATGGCCTCTGTTGAGATAAATGATAATATCTTAACACGACAAGACCACATTATTGCAATTATTCAGTGAATTCACGTCAATAAAAAGGACAAAGTTAGAAAAGATTCAGAAGACGAAAGTCCATTTAACAATGGTCCTGTTTAACTTGCTGTTACAGCTCTTTATCTGACATTAAATGACACTGGCTTTGCGTACATGCTCCACTCGAACTGGCAGAGCAGCTTGTAAAATGGGAACTTCAGCAGCCACAGGTGGTAATGAGTAATGATTACCTTGTGGATCGGCTTTTTTGAAAGCATTTCCAGCATCTATGAAGTTAGTCGCCGCATCGTGTTTGCTCTGCATCTGAAGGTGAAGGCGAGCGGCTTGGGAGAACGCGTTCCCCGCAGCTGAAACAAAGACATGTTTCACGTTAAGAGGACTGAACATTTTAACAGACCCTAAACAAGGAGAAAAGGGAATCTTTACGCTTGTTCATTCAACCTGTAATAATCATTCTTACCACACCAGTTTTTGGCCATTTTGTACATGTTGGCTGCCCTCACATACATGTCACAGGCCTCTTCCGTCTTGGAGGAACCCCTGTGTGACAGCACACGTGTTTGGTTAGAGACTCACATGTGCCATTATACTTTGAAATTAAAAACTAGATACTCATAATATAAGGATATTTCGGGGCATGCCACATGCTGTTCACTCAGCTAAAGTTTCAAAAAGTTATATAATTTAACTCCCAATTGCAATTATTGTGCAAAATAATGACACCAAACTGGGCTGGGTAATAATTCAATGTAATTGTTTACTTCATTTCAGAGGATTCGTATTATGACAAACACATTGTTTTTGTGTTTTCAAACTGAATGATTATCAAATCAAAGTAGTTATTAGTGTTTTGTTTTAAATAAGATCCAATTATATAAACCCTTGCATCTCTAAGCTTTACTAAACCCACTCTGACACTAATTCCTACTAATATTTGACATTTCGTGGGTGTTTTTTTCAAGTTAGTTTGACGTTGTGACTCAAATAGAAAACTCACACTAATCTTCAAAGCCAGTTGTGGATTGCTATTTGGTGCTCAGCTGTGTTTTTGGTGGCTCAACTTACTCACTCTGATGCAGGTGACACACTCCTACCTCACTGTCAGTGTAAACAAATGTGGTGGACATGTGACAACCCAAAAAACACACACAGTGAACCCTTACAAAGAGCCTCCGGTGGGTGGCGCTGTAGCTGCAAACACATTAACGCTCATTTAATGTCACACTCATTAGCACCCTGATTTAATATAAAAGCCATCCTGATACAGAAGCGGGGGGGAGGTTGTGCAGCTGAGCCCTCATTTAATGTTGTTTTATAGCTTTTATTTTATATTTAATGACTCGCAGCTGTGCTCCGCAGTGAGCTGAACGAAAACCAACAACACAACAACGTTAAACAACTCTCCTAGGAGCATTAATGACAACAACGCAAACGTGTTACAGTGGCGTTTATTATTAAAACAAAACAAAAAAAAAAAAAAAGGACGTGTTTTTTTTTAATTCCGCCACCTTCCGGTTAGGTGGCCCTTTTAGCTTTAGCTTTAGCTCACCCAAACAGCGCTCCGAAGAACGACGTCGACGACTTCATTTTCTTTTCAGCCTCGGCGATGAGAGCCATCGCTTCCTTTTCTTTCCCGCTGTTGTCCATTTTCGGCGTCACTGTGTCGGTGATTTCGAGGGGAAACCGCGTCGGTAGTCGACAGACGTGCTAACCAGCGCTAGCAGCTTCGGGGCTCGTCTTGTCACGTCACCGGCCGCGAGTAACCGTCACCTACGTCACGTGACACGGGAGCAGTTGAACGACCTGCTGCTGCGTTCAAGTGCGCTAGGTCAATTCCAGCTTCCTTCCGCTCCGATAGTGGTCCCGGTTGTTCTCAGTCGGGGGATTAAAAAAAAAAAAAACATAACGTGAGGATGTCATTTTAGTGTTGTTAGAATCATAATTACATTTATAAACACTAAAGATTTTAATAGACTGTCAAACAACATCTCAGTTGTGTTATTTATCTCTTCGACACCACATAATGGTAATATTTCTGACAACACGTGAAGGCATCTCATGGTTATCTTATTATGATATAATAAGATAAATTATAATAAATTATGATAAATTAATGGCCCATACAGAATAATGTTGGTCTTATAGCTGACTCTTTTACTTGGTTATCTAACTAATTTAAGCATTGCACAAATTCCTTACTACAAACACAAAAACATTCCCTCTAATGAACATCAGACCCACATACATACATCCATTAGTTATTATTTGATTATCCTTTGAAAGGTTCTGGTGTGCTAGAGCCGATCCCAGCTGACCAATCACCAGTCAGTCACAGAGCTAAAACATTGAGACAGACTTCCCACATTTACACTTAATGTCTTTGGGCAGTAAGAGAAGAACTTTCACACCAAAAAAACCTTCTTGCTGTGTATATTATTCAAGTTATCCTATTAAGCTTACAGCCTACATATCATAATGATTATTTAAATAATTTTAAATATTTTTTTTTCTCCTCTCAGGATGCTAATTAACTCTGCTGTAATTAATCTTTAGGAGTTTAGTCTGCATGCAGCAAGCACTGCTGCCATGTAAACAGGGTAAAGAAAGAGTTTATTCATTTATTATACACCAATATTTTCCCTGCAGCCTGTTCAGGGATTCATAACACAAACTTTTTGACTTACTTTTACTGATCTCTATTTCTTAAGTCCTGCCATATGCCTGCAGCTGAGCAGAACTGAGATGACTACAAAGCACTTGCTTGACGTTTAAGGATATTTTGTGATTTTAATAAACCCTTTTTGTCAGCTGTGGCACTTTTTAAACGACAATAACAATATTTCAGTCTTATGTAATTCGTTGGTTTTGCTCCTCCATGCAGCGACACTCACATTACATAATATTTAGGCTGTATGAAATGTGAAATAAAGTCACCTTCTAGTGGTTTAGTGGTCCTCTCATGCCTAAAAAGAGGAACTTTACAACAACACAGTTCTGCTGATCAGCAAAGCATTCCCAAAACATGACACTATTGTCGTATACACAATCTTACACAAGTCATAATGTCTAAAACGTTCCCGCTGTGATATATCTGACCAGCTTGTTCCCAGTTTTACTCGCAGCAGTGGTTTCTGTCAGACAAACTGCAGACTGTTAGTTCTCGGATGATTGTAAGCGTTGCGATGAGCTTCACAGCCAATAGGGAGGTAGAGTCATATGAGTAAAGTCCCCAAACTTCCCATGTCCCAAACTGTGAGGAGGTTTCATATGCAGGACTGAAAGTAATTCATGAAGCACTGCAACGCAGGACCATGAAATGTAAATGTAAATAGTGAAATAATGATATATGTATTTTACATTAAATGAATCGGTATTTGAATTAATTAATGACACATTTAATATCACATTCATGTATTTCATTCCAATTTTAATTAATTAATGACACATTTAAGTAATTATTTAATGGTGTATTTATTTATTTAATTGTGGCACTTTCAGTCCTCCATAGTTTCACAAAAACACAAACAATTCAATTAACAGTGCTGGTCAGAAACATTTGTGTGCACGCCTCTCTGATGATAAATGTATTATTTTAAGGGACACTCCAGACACCCAGTTGGTCACCAACCATATCAGACATTCATTACTTACTGAGTATTGTTAGTTATTTATTTTTTATCTCACACTTCACTTCGTTCAAATCTATTTTTAAAAAAAAAGAGAAAAAAAAGCAATTTTGTATCAAATCTTTTTTTTTTTAACAAAAACAAAAATAAAGTAAAAATAAACTACCACACACACACACACACGAAACACAGATTTCAATCAGGCGAAAACAAAAGTCTCCTGTTTCCTGCCTGTAGTCGGGTCCTGTACAGCAGCCCGTGCGAGGCCGTCCTGGAGACCCCGCGCTGCCTGCACCTCTATCGTCTCGGGTGAGTTTGTTACATTGTAGCATTTTCTCCATTAATCCGTAAAACTGTAACAAAGCTGCGATATTCGCGCAGTGCAGCGACCCGCTACCTGCACAGCTACGGCGGTCGAGACGCCCCCACTTGCAGCACGACCCGGCAAAACACATAGTCTTTTTTTTTTTCCCACCTTAAAATTCCCAAGCATACCAACCACCCCCCCCTCTCTCTCTCTCTCCGCTTCATCCAAGAGTATTCCAACATTAACTCATATTTTGCTTGCAAGGAGAGATAGATAGCTCGCTACGCAACTGCGTTTACACTTCACAAACACACGTTTCCGCGTCGTCTCGGTTGAATCGAGGGGGCCGCCGTGCCGTGGGGGGGTTAAATTTGTGCCACTCGGTGGTTTGTTTTGAATGTCAAAGGCTCAAGCTAGCTGTACGTCTGAATATTGTTGATAGCTGGTTTTTGGCTAAGCAGGCTAGCTGGCTAAAGGGGGAGGAGGAGGAGGGGGGAGGGAGGAGGGAGGAGGGGGGGGTGTGCTAACGAAATTCAACCCAGATGCATCAAAATGCTGGAAGCAAGAGGCGAAAAGCCGGGGTTTGAAATCAGACGTTTTATGAGATTAGGGTGTTAAGTGAGTCGCGTTGCAGGTAAACGCTGTGCGCTGCAACCGATCGAGAAACTATGCATGCAAAAGCTTTCTGTAAAACACCAGCTAGCATGTAGCAAGCCGCTTGCAGTGTCTCCATTCATATCCTGCGCACTGGTTCTGGTCTGACCGAGTAATGGCTACGATCCGCTGCCTTTGTAGAGCGGCAACTGAGGGGGATACGTGCCCCCTCCTTTCATAACCGCGGATAAACAATCTCTCTTGAGTGGACATTTTTTTGTTGTTGTTGTTGTTGTTGTTTTGTTTGTGTTAACGCACAAGTGGAGGAGACTTGAGGAGCCCCGCACTGGATAATCTTTCCAGGCTGCGTGAAAACCGCGCGTTTTCAGTTTGTTGTGTGTTGCCATCCGCTGATTCTCGGTGTGTAAGCAGACATATATGTGCTGTTTGACCTCTAGACGAGTTTCTTAAAAGGCTTTAATTACATAAGATGAAACCACGGCGTGTTTTTATAAGGTGGTGTTTTTTAATGTGGTTTAAGAGTGTAAACTTTATTTGGGAGCTGTAGAACTTTATTATAATTGTTGATGTAGTGGTTGAAGTCCTGCAGCCTTTTAATAAATCCCTCTGTTTGCTTTATTCTCACTATATGAAAGAGAAAAAAAAACCCCAGCAAGCCTCAGAGATGTCAGACAGCAATATGTGATGTAATGTTTTGAGTCATCAGTCATAATTTGATTTGTGAGATTTAAAAAAAAAAAAAAAAAAAATACGGTTTTCAGCAAACAAATCTAGACTTGTAGCTCAGCAAATGTACTTCATGTTTCTATATTTGGTCTGCGGTCGGACAATTAGTGATTAAAGTGATTTTATAATGAAAGCTAAAATCAGTTTGAAGCAGGTTTAAGGCTTCATGCTGCACTTAACCAACCGTATACTATCTAAGAGAGATTAACAACCTTAATTAAAAGTTATTTTGAACATAACTTACTCTCGTGTGATATGTTGTAAAGTCTAGAGTAAGTTTGGGATGTTTATTTTTTTGTACAGCATCACCGCAGCAACAGAAAGAGCTTTATTTCCTCTAAGGACCATTAATGCTCAAATAGTGTGATCGTGAGATTGTGCAGAGCTTTGCTGAATGAATTCAACAAATGTCATTTTATTTTTTTTTTGGCTATAAAATGATTGTTAATCATGAATAACCACACGGAGGCTCTTTTTAGCTTTTGTAATTGTTCTTCACACTGTCAAAATACGATTATAAATCATCACTCAAACCTCACTGTACCACAAAATAACAATATAAAGCGAGGACATGATACAATATGGTGTTATAATAATAAAAATGTAACTGTGTAGGCATAGTTAGTTTGCAGAAAGGGCCCTTTGTTTTGATAATAAAACGAAACGTGAGTGGACTTTGAAACCCTTTTTCGTCTTTAACAGTTGTCATGGATGATGAAGACGGCAGGTGCCTTCTAGATGTAATTTGGTAAGTCTTTAAGTCCGTCTTACATTCAACAAACTGTTCATCCTTCTTCTTTTGAGCTTCGTCTCGTACTCTTGTGAATCACATTGTTTTCGTCCCGCAGTGACCCAGAAGCTCTCAATGACTTTCTTCATGGATCTGAGACCCATGTGAGTATGACGGGAAATAGAAGTGAAAGAAGACGTGTTCGGCTCGTGGTTTTTAGTTAGAAACATGGGATGCAGCGAGGAGTCTTTATGTGCGTTATTAAGTCGGGGATTCGCGAGACTCATGTAGTTAAATTACTTCAGATTACACGTTGATGCACTCTGAAACCCTCGTCCCTCACTGCTTTCATTTATTTTGTTTTTATTTTACTGCTTCCTCTGCCTAATGGTCGTCTTTGCTTTTTGATTGCACTATTTATGGTTTCACCTTGCCTTCCCTTTTTATTAGGCTAATTCACAAAATGAGAAACGCTAATACTAACGCTTCCCAACTCTGTGTTATTCCTATCACTTTGCCCCTCTACTGCTTGTTAGGGTTGGGCGATATTTTTCTGGCCACCATCAGTACAACCATACACCTTCTGAATTCAAGTTTCTCTCTTACTGATCTGAGAGTATCGTAAAACACACTTCATATTCAAACACATATAAAAAACCAACCCAAAAACCGTTAATTGGTTAATATTTCCACTGTTCCGACATTCACCAACTCTGTTTTGGTCGAAATTAACTCTTAATTCACTGAGTTTAATGTGAAAATATTCTGGCTCTACGCTGTTCCTTCCTCTCACTCGTTCGTCGGTCAGTGGGTATGTACTGCGCCGCTGAACGAGAGTCTGTTGTTGAGCAGCCGTTCTCACTCGTTCTTCTGAGACAGACCACTAAGTTAGAAACATTAAATGACAAAAATCACACACAAAAAATGACCGGCGGTGGATTAGTCCAATCGCCCAACCCTATCGCTTATCTTTTCACTGGTTCTTTACAATCTGGACTCTCTGGACTATGTTCTGTCCTTTCCTTGCCCTCCTCCTCTGTTTGATGGTCTGTATGTTTCTCTGTCCTGGTGGGTTTTGCCTGCTGGTTTGGGTGCCTTTGGTTTCTGTCTGTCCTATCCTGGGTGGGTGTGTCTGTAGTTGGACACTGACGACCTTTTGGATGGTTCGAGTGACCCCTCCAGCTCGTTCTTCTCTACCACCGGGGTGAGTAAAATCCCCCAATCCTCTTCCTTCTTTTTTCTTTCCATCTGTGTAGCATGCATCTCCAAATACCCCCTTTCCACTAACATATCTACACTTTACAAGCTTTGATTTGCCGCGATGTGACAAGTGAATTTGTGGGGTTTTCATGTCTGCATTTCTGTGTTAACTCAGTTACACTTCTCGCCATCACACCTGGTCATCAAAATTCCTCCAGCACCTGATTTCACTTCTTTCCTCTTACCTTTTAAGGGCCATGTTCCGGAGGTCCAGCCTACAGTCCAGCTGTCGGCCAATGAGCCGACAGGCCTGCCTAGAGTCAGTGTTGACCTGGACTTCCTGGAGGATGAGGACATCTTGGGAGGATCCCCAGGTGGTGAAGGTGGGAGCAATGGCATTGGGACAAATCACGAGCCATGTGACATCCTGCAGCAGAGCTTGGCTGAAGCCAACATCACAGAGCAAAGCCTACAGGAGGCAGAGGCTGAGCTGGACCTGGGCTCCTTTGGAATTCCAGGCCTTACGCAGGTGGTTCAGACACTACCTGATGCCAGCCTGTCTGGGGCTGGAGGCACTGCTGTTGGTGTAGGCATAGGTGTTGGTGTTGGGGGAGCGGCAGCAATTTTCCCTGGGTCTGCCCCGAGCACCACTGCTACTCCTCCCAATGCCACAGCCGACATGCTCGGGTCAGTGCTTGCTCAGCAGGGCCTTCAACTCCAACCCCAGGTCATGAACAAGGCAATTAGTGTTCAGCCATTTATGCAGCCTGTGGGCCTGGGAAATGTGACACTTCAACCCATTTCAAGTCTCCAAGCTCTTCCTAACGGGAGTCAGTCTGGACATTTGGGTATCGGACAGATTCAGGTTGTGGGTCAGCCTACAGTCATGACTATCAATCAGTCTGGGCAGCCAATCCTGGCTAAAGCCATGGGTGGTTACCAGCTGCACCAGTCTGGGCCAGAGGTATCAGGTGCTGGTTCTCAGGCGGGACTTGGAGGCTCAGGGGGTGGACTTCTGATCCAAGGTAACAAAGCCACTTTGGGATCTCCAGCTTTAAATGGACCGGCTGTTTGTGTCAGCAGCACAAACAGCAGCAGTGGCGGTACAATGACTGCTCCTGCTGGGCTTGTGGGCTTTGGCAGTACCCCTCTAAGTTCAGGAATTGGACCCCAGACACAAACTCAAGGCCAAATCATGCAGAACGTGATCATCCAGCGCACACCAACACCCATTCAGCCTAAACCCCCTCAGGGGGGAGCCATCCAACCGAAACTCTTCAAACAGCAACAACAACAGCAGCAGCCACAGCCAGCACCCCAACCCCTGCAAAATGATGCCCACAAGGCTCTAGGGCTGCAGCAAATTCCAGTTTCTACTGCTCAGAATGTAGCCTTCCTGACAGGAAAGCCAGGCTCTAACGTTGTCCTGAGTACTCAAGCCACAACACAAGGCCCTCAGTTTCAACAAACCCTTTTCAAACAACAAGCAGCACAACCATCTGGCAAGCCCCTCAGTGTACACTTGTTAAACCAATCCGGCAGCATCGTTATTCCCTCTCAGACAGTTCTGCAAGGTCAGAACCACCAGTTTCTCCTGCCACAGCTACAGGCAGGTGGGCAGATCCTGACCCAGCACCCTGGGGGCCACATCATCACTAGTCAGGGTCCTGGTGGACAGCTCATTGCAAACCAGATTTTAACTGCAAACCAGAACATCAACTTAAGTCAGGTGTTGACTTCACAGGGCCACCCTGGGGCTGCCCACATCCTCTCCGGACCCATTCAGCTCCAGCCTGGCCAGATGGGCACACCCACCCTCTTTCAAATGCCTGTCACATTGGCTCAGAGTCAAAACCAGACACAGACCCACACTGTCTCAGGTCATGCCCAGACAGTCATACAGGGCATGCCAATTCAGAACTCCCTGACCATGCTTAGTCAGGTGGAGGGGTTGAGCCCCGCAGTCAGCCTTCAGCCAGCCCTACAACCTCAGCCAGGTGGAGTCCCCAGCAGCACAGGAGCAGCAACCATGGCTCAAGGCCAGCCTGGAGAGTGTGTTACTGTGCTGGGTAGCTCCACAGACCAGGCTGCTCATCCTACTCAGCAGCATGTACCACAATCTTCTATCCTCGCCATGCAGTCGGCTTCCGCTGTGTCCACGGCTATCACAGTACCTTCCTCTTCTCCGTCCATGTCTGTGTCCACCTCCTCTGTCACAGCAGTGGGGCTGGTCCCCTCTCAGGCCCAGCACAGTCCAGGGAGGTTACTGTTCACCAACCAGGGCTCCAGTATGATCCTGAGCCAGGAGTCTCTGCAGATGTTCCTACAACAGGTCAGTGTTCCAGTCTTTGCATGTTTCCTTTGAATGTGTACAGTTAACATTGTCTTAAGAAATGAATAACATGCACGGAGTGATATCTTGGTCTGACCTCTTTGGTTTACTATTTTACTCCCCCTTCCCTCCAATCCCCTTCCTCCTTCCCTCCCTCGTCCTGAAATGATAAATATACTCCTATCAGGAGCAGCACCACCAAACAGAGAATGAGTCAACCCCCTCTGTGGGCGTACCAGCGTCTGTAATCGTCAGCAGCAACAGCATCACTGCTCCGGCCCCCGCTGTCCATGACAGCCAATTAACTGACTCTTGGGTGGGTCAGGCCCACAGTCCTTCCCCTGGCCCCTCCCACATGACAGCAGTGGTAAAGCAGGTAGAAATGCCCCTTTATGTCAAGCCCCTCCCACTTGTTGCTGCTGCTGCCGCCACAATGTTAGGGTATCTTACCTTTCCCCATCACTGCTCTTTACTTCTCCTCTGCATAAGGCATTGCTTCCATGCCTTTCACAGTTGCTATGTAATTCCTAAGCTCGAAAATTACTCATTCGCTTGCAGCTTCTGTATGTTTTCTTACATTGCTTTGTTATATGTAAAGGCATGATCATTCCAGTTGTCCATACGTATTGTATGTCATCCACTGCGATATGTTAACATTTAGCTGTATGCACCTCTATTGAATGTGGAACTGGCAATCAAGTGCCAGTTACTTCCTAAGTTAAGCTAATTGTTGAACTAATTTGGTCTGTTTTTCATCCATTATAATGTATGCATTTTGTAACAATACAAAAACCATGCTCATGCTTAATACCGGAGCTACCAAGATGCCAAGTGCAACTTGTTCACCTCTTTACTAACACTCAATCAAATCCTGTCAACTCACCTTCATCCGCCGCATTACTGACCAATAACTGATCAATCAACCCACACCTCTCAACCTCTCACCTCTCATTTAGACTCTTATGTGCTTACAGTGCCACTACCCCTTGTAACCCGTAGTCTGACCGTTGTAATGACCCCAATTGATAATTACATGCTCCCCTGACCCCAGTCCCTGAAGTCTTCAGATCACCTTCTACTTCACCATCACAGGCCCCCGCAGATCTTGACTTCTTGCTTTTGTGAACTGTTTTTCTTTTTGGCTCGCCAAATGATCATTGCTCCCTTTTTTATGTCTAATCTTCCTCAAACGCTAGAAAAAAAAAATCAGTGGGCTTCTACTACTTTTACTTCGGCAACTACTAGATTGTAAAGTCTAACACTTTGCGTCTCGTATTGTTTACGTGTTGTTTGTGAAGTTTTGTATTTGGGGCTGGGCGATAATTCACAGCTGATCTGATCTTATGTTATAATTTTTTACTGTTGTGCAAATGAATAAGCAAAGCGTGATTAAACCCCAACCAAATAAGTTATCGAGGTTGATGTGTGAAGAGTTTTGTCTAATGCAATTCGTAACAGTGGAAATTATATCATTAATATTTAACATAATTGTCAGTATTTTACATTAATCATGCTTACATTTGCCATATCATAGTATATATTGATGTCAAAGAGATATGATGTAGCCCTATCGCCCAGCCCTGTTTTGTATCTAGTGTCAAATCTTGAACCTTTTTATTCTAGAATCAAATTTACTTTATTGTGTGTGCATGCAGAACTTTCAGTGCGTGTTGTTTTTGTGCTTGATGTTCTGATTTCCTCCAGTGTTAAAATATTGTTTGCTTTCTTGAATCAAATAAGTATATCGGTGTATTGTGATTCTACTTCTTCAGGTACCCTCCGGTGGACATAAGCAGCCCCTGAAGATCCAGGGCATGTCCCCTTCACCAGTCTTGACCACTCATAACACAGTGCCACAAGTGGCAGACCGCCCCCAGCCTTCCCAGTCTCCTCTCACTCTGATCCAGTCACCACACCATCAACAGCAGTCGCATCCTCCCTCTCAGCCTCAGTCTCAAACTCCCGCTCGCTCATTGACACCCTCATCTCATCCTTCGCTCTTTATTGTCCATAACCAAATTGCAGAGTCCCCACAGCCAGCTCAACAAGGGCAGACACAGCCCCAGCAGGCACACATTCAAGTACAGCTTCAGCCTCAGTCGCGGCCAGCCTCTCAGCCTTCCCCTTATCAACAAGATATGCCTCCTATGTCACAGTCACCCAAGCCTCCCTCTGCACCACCTGCACAGCACCAGTTTACTGCTCCTCCTGTCAGCACTTCTGCCACTGTTGTCGTCAAAGCCCAGGTTCCCATCCAGGGCCTGACAGCAGAGAAGCAGCACCACCTGCAATTAATAGGCGCGCAAATTCAGACCCTGTCGGGCATCACCCAGCCCTCACCTCAGCAGAAACAGCTGCTGGATAAGCTGCACCAGGTATTGTCCCAGTTCACCACAATCTTCTCTTAAAAAAAGACTTCACTTAACATTATTTGCAAGTTAAAATCTTGTAGTATGACTTGACTTTGACACATGCAACTGTTTCACCCTCCCACTGTTACAAAATATGAGTTAGGAAACCAAATGTGTAAGAAAAACTCTCCTGTTGTGTTTTCAGGTCCAGCAGAACATCCTTCTGCAGGTCAAGCAGCCTGCTCAGCCTCAAGCCACCAGTCAGTTGAGCTCCCAGCAAGATGTGCCTGTTGATAAAGTGGTTCTTGCATCATCAGCCAGCACTGGTACGCCTGCTCAGCTTCCCTCAGTGCTGCAGCCGACATCAGTGCTCGTCAAAACTCCTGCTACAGGTCAGTTTACCACTAATGATGCAAAATGGCAGGATCCTGAACGCACCTTGAACTATTTCCCTTTCTAATGATTTGTTTCGTCTTGTTTTAGCATCAAGTGACTTACAGATATTCTCAGGAGCCCAAGGGCCAGCTGGAGCAATGGTGAATCAGACTGTCACTCCTGCCAGCCTTACCCAGCCTGCACAGGTAGGTGACACCCCAAAGCCAATTCCTCCTAGGACGCAAATGGTGGTATTGTGTATTGTTTGCTGGCTGTTTTCTACATTTCCCCACCATTACATGCTGAATTTAAAAGTGATGTTAAAATGTGTTCCTTTCATGTATTTTGTCAGTGTCTAACCTTCATTATGTCCCCCATAGGTTCAGCCAAAGCCAGGGGTGATCAGCTCAGTTGGAGGGATGACTCTAGGGAAAGCTGGGATGCAGATACAGGTGTTGGGAACTAGTCTGACTCAAATGCCTGCTCCACAGCCCCCAGCTCCAGTACAAACTCAGGTAAAGAGTGTCAGTGCATTTAAGTGTGGTCCGTCGTTAATATTTAAGCTTCAGTCTGAAGGATTAATCCCCTGTTTGTTCACATCACAGACAACAACAATGAAGATGCCTTTCAGTGCAGAGCCCAGCAAAGAAGCCAGGTGTGTACTGGGTGAATTTTAACGGCTTATTGTAACTGTCTCATAATGCATTTTCTAAAATAGTATTTCTTTATACACACTGCAGGATGCTGGAACAGCTGAGGAAACAGCAGGGTTCAGTGCTTCACCCAAACTACAGTGCTCCTTTCCACTCTTTTGAGGACACGCTGCACAGACTGCTGCCTTACCATCTCTACCAGGGAACTGCCAACTCTTCTCAAGACTATCAGAAAGGTAACACCTCCATAGCCTCTAGCGCGGCCAAAATACAGTTTCATGCCGTTTTTGCCGTCATTAACGTCTTGATTGTCTTGTGCACAGTGGATGATGAATTTGAGAAGGTCTCCTGCCATCTGCTGAAAAGGACCCAGGCCATGTTGGATAAATATCGCTACCTGCTCTTTGCTGAGTCCAAAGTAAGTTTATAAATCAGCATTCTCACTATATGTCTTCTTGTCTTCTTTGTCCTGAATTGATTTTGAACTGATGGATTTTGGTGTTTGAACCCGAGCAGAGACTAGGCCCCTCAGCAGAGATGGTGATGATTGACCGGATGTTCATTCAGGAGGAGAAGATTGCGTTAAATCAGGACAGGGTTTTGGCCAAGGAGAGACCAGGTACCCTATCACTTTCTTTGGCCATACATAGGGTTGTAGTTGTGTTGATATAATTTAGGTCTATGCTAGTGTCTAATAATAACTGTATTTATTTCTTTGCAGAGGAGTTTGTGGCAAACGCACGAATGTTGGAGAGTGTAGTTTCATCCCAACAGAAATCCTCTTCTGCTGAGCCCACCTCAGTGAGTGAAGGTGTAGCTGCTGCTGTCCCTGCTCCTGCTCCTGCTCCTGCTCCTGCAGTGTCTGCCCCAGCGCCTCTTCCAAACATTGCACCGGTCCCTCCTGCTGCACCCACCCAAGCTCCAGCTCCAGCTCCAGCTCCAGCTCCAGCCCCAGCTCCAGCCCCAGCCCTAGCCCCATCCCCATCCCCATCCCCAGCTCCAATTCCAGCTCCAGCTCCAGCACCTTCTGCCACCCCTTCTGCCACCCTTTTCCCCCCTACCAAACTAGTAATAAAGCAGGGTGGAGGCGGAGCTTCTGTGTCCTGGTCGAGCAGCTGTGCCCCACCTCCAGCTGCAGCAGGCAGGCTAGTGGCCAAACCCACCAGCCAGAGTGCCTCGTTCAGTCGTGCTCCAGCAGGATCATCCTCTTTCTCCTCTTCGTCCTTCAACTCCCAAGCGACTGATGACGACGATGCTCTCCCACAGAGAACCAGCAAACCGCCTATGAAGACCTACGAGGCTCGTAGTAGAATTGGCTTGAAGCTTAAGATCAAGCAGGATCAGACGGGGTTCAGTAAGGTGGTCCACAACACTGCCTTAGACCCAGTGCACACACCTCAACCTCAGCAGAGCAGCCAGTCCATATCCCAGCCTCAGACTCAGCCTCAGTTCGAAGCTGCTGTACCGCACCCAAAGTCCCACCCTTTATCAACTCCTCCTACTACAGTCATCAGAACTCAGTCTCCTGTATGTACTGCTTCTTCTGCCTCATCAGTCACCATAGCAACCACTCAGTGTAACCCACCACTGAGAGGTAATGTTCCCCCCAATGCAGTTCCATCTTCCTCTACCTCCTCTCATTGTTGGTCGTCGTCCTCGTCCTCGTCCTCCTCCTCCACTCAAATGAATGGGACATTGGATCACCACGATGTCGGTGGGGTCAAACACAATTCTGCCTCCACTGCCGCTCCCTCACAGACAACCTGCCGTCTCCCCCTTCGGAAAACCTACCGGGAAAACATTAGTCCCCGGGTCAGACCTGGTGTCCCAGGGGGAGGAGATGAGAGTTTATCATACCCCAGACCCACACCATCACCCCCCAGGCACGAGGCCTCATCTCCTCCCTCAGAGCGGACAGTGATAGCCAGTGTGAAGGTGGAGAAAAGAGGCAGGGAGGCCTCACACACTCACACAGAGTCGAGCCACGAAACGGGCTGTTTAGGGAGTGCAATGCAGGGGCTGGACGAAATGGATGAGGTGTTTAACCGTGGCATCAAAACCACACAACACCATCATCTCCCACAGCTCCTCGACAGGGAAGGGGCAAAGGAGAGAGGGGAGGAGCATACAGACCAAGAGACAGATGTAAGTAAATACAAGAGGGTGAGTGGAAAAAATAGACATAGGGCAAGTGGGACATTCAGAATGGACCAGCATGCCCCTGGGCCACCCTCTCCGGAGTCTTCCTTCACACGAGACTCTTTGCTTCCTGCCAAACGCTGCAAGTCAGACTCCCCTGACATGGATAACGCCAGCTTCTCCAGCGGCAGCCCCCCGGACGACTCTCTGAACGAGCACCTGCAGTGCGCCATCGACAGCATCCTAAACCTGCAACAGGAACCCTCTGCCCGCGGGCACCACATTAAAGGGGGCAACAGCAGGTCCCACCAACACCAAAGCCAGCGCCCAGGGGGCTCGGCAGCCTCATCCCACAGACCCTCAGTCCCACCCTCCTCCTCTGCTTCCTCATCCTCCTCCTTGGCCCAGCACCCTCAGGTCGGTGGCCGTGGCCACAATGGCAGCCTGGTGCCCCAGACTCAAAGCAGATAACAGCCCCTCAGCCCCAGGCTGGACTGACAAGGGGGAACTAAGAGACAGATTTGGAGGCAGGAGAAGGGGGGGAGGGGGGGGCACTGTGAAAACAGTATCACTGTACTACTCTGCCAAGCTGTGTTGGCTTTGTTTGTCCATTTGAATTGTCCAGACATTTCTTTGTCATTTACAGCCTGAGGTAGACCTGTGGTTGAATATGTGAGAGTGTGGTCAAAGGTAAAACGTGTCTTTGAGAATTGCAGACTTGAAGATGCCTGGTGTTTTTTATGTGTTCTCTCAGCCCAGCTCGAGTAACAAGATGAAATTGTCAGAGGCTGTTGTTCTCTATTTCTTTCTTCTTTTTTCAATTGTGATCTCTCTTTTTTTTTGTTTTTTTTTTTTTCTCATTCAGTATTCATACATTCCTTTCATGTGGCCTGAGCACCAGTCTCTATCCACAACGGTTCATCTCCTGGATTACACGGTGTCCCAATGAGCATCGGGCAGCTGATTTTAAACAGCTCAGAAGTCAACAACTTTCTTTGACTTGGCTACCTGCAGCTAAAAGGCAGAAGCGAATACAACCAGGTTCATACTGTAAAACATCACAATACATACAGTGTCTTCCTTTACCAACCAAATTTGATTCTATTGTCATCAACATAATGCTGCCCAACAGACAAACAGCACATGTAGTCCACCTCTTTATCAGAAATACCTTTCTCCAGACATTACATAAACCTGAAGGCTCAGTTACACTGCATTTTAAGAAAATCCTTTACAAAAATGATGAAGTTGTTTAAATTTTGACTGCCCTTGGACGCGTAGATGAAGTGTTGTAAGGAAATTCAGTTCTTTTTCTTCTTTATAATGATTTCCAGGTTCTTCTTTTTCGACCACACCTCCACACACACGCCTGCCCCCTGGTTGCTTATAATGCTAGGTTAGGACTTTATGCATTTCAGTCAGCAGAGGGCAGGCCAGTTTTAACTGTTGATTTTCTGTGTTCTCAGTCTGTCTGTTTATCTTTCTACCACTGTATCCCTGCCTCCCCCGTGTGTTTTTTGTGTCTTTTTAAAGCCTGATGGACAATTCAAACACAAACGCAGCACAAGCATTGAAATGGAAAAAAAGGAACAATAATAATGTACAAAAAGACCGTAAGAGAATTTGAAGTATAGTATTACAGATTAATTTTGTATTGTATTTATTGTGTATAATGACACTTTTTAAAAAGAAATGTACATTTAGTAAAACTGTAAATTAAACCTTGCTTCTTTTATGAAACATTGCAGGTCCTCTAGTTATTTGTCCAGTTTTTTTTAAACTCCCATTCTTGGTCTTCAGGGTAGATTCGATGACTAATGATGACCAATGAGTACTGTATGAGAGTTAGGAGGAGGTTGCGGTGGCGGTGGTGGGGTGTGTTCCCTATCAGACAGCCAGCAGGTGGTGCATGGAAGTGGAAAAGTAAAGCTGGTTTGTGTCCTTCATGGCCTGAAGAGTTCAGAGTTTGGGAGGAGCAAGAGAGTTTACACTGATGAGGGAAAAAACTCACATCTGTAAACGTATGACATGTTACAGTAAGTTCAGTAGAAAGGGGAAAAAAACAATGAAAAGCATGGAGGTGTTAGAGGTTGCAGCTGGGAGGGTGCAGCATGAGGTTGTGTTTATCATTCAAAATATGTATAAGGACACTCTGAAGTTATGTCATGTTCAAAAAAAAATGACTCCACCCAAATTATTTATTCACAACCCCCTCCTCCTCCTCCTCCTCCTCCTCCTCCAGGTCCACGCCCTCTGACCACAACGCTGCTCATCCCTGCCCTGAGCAGCAGTGTTAGTGCTGCCCACATTGCTGCCAGGCATCCCTGGAAGAGGAGGTGCATTAAACTGGGAGAAGCAAGCAACGGGGGAGAAAAGTTAGCCTTAGTGTGTCTTAGTGTTTGCCTTGTGCTCTTTCAGCAAGCAGAGTAAGGAGCCTCGCCAGATCTGGAGCTCATCTGAAATGCATTAAAGCCTGGAGAAGAACGAACCACTGTAATCTAGCTACGTTGGCGCTCCACTGAGGGTTCCTATTTGCTGTCAGAGGTACACCCATGCATGTAGCAGCAGCTCCTCCAAGAGACTGACTGTTTTTGTCTCCTCAAGTCAAAATATTTTCCAAACTCCAGAGGGCAAGACTGGAGAGAGGGAGAGATCAAGGTACTTGAAGAAGTCTGCTTTCTCCATAATAACTTGGTAAATACTCATTTTTTAAACTTTAAATGTGGCTCTCATTATCAGCTTGTATTTTAACCTTTACTCAAAAATGGTCAGGTTGTGATACAGTACAGAAAACTGAGCCTTGGTGGTATTTCATGAGTGCAAAGATCACAGCTTAGCTTCAGAATTAGTTAAACGGAAAACTTTCTAACTCTCAAAAGTCT
This sequence comes from Dicentrarchus labrax, assembly GCF_905237075.1. Classification (NCBI taxonomy): domain Eukaryota; kingdom Metazoa; phylum Chordata; class Actinopteri; family Moronidae; genus Dicentrarchus; species Dicentrarchus labrax. The sequence continues at coordinate 28,767,304 of NW_026136704.1, read as the reverse complement.
TTCTAAACAGTTGTTTTCCATTTCTTCATTTGGATATTAAAGTATGACTCCCCTGATACTTGTTGCTCCTGCATGTTACATTTCTTGTTCTAAGTCCAAAACTGTGTTGCAATTGTGGCGCACAAAACCCACAGGGCATTTTCCACCATCCTTAAAGATGGAAAATGATCCCAGAGACATAACCAAACCTTTGATTCTGATGTGAAACCTGTAAACCAACTTTTACTGGCACAGTACTTCTGTATGTAATGGCGGTCAAATCACATTTAATGTCTCTGCTGTAAATCTCCAGGGTTTCGCCATTTTGACAAGGACTTTTTCCACACCGGTCTTGTGACATGTCAGAACTGTGTTGCCTGTTCTCCCCAGGGCAGATATTTTTGTCATCCTTGTTTAAATGGGATTTCGAAGAGAGAAGCTCTCCACAGATGAGTTAATGTCTGCTGATGCGTGTCTTACCTTTGTGCCTTTGTGTCAGCCTGCTTCTAATAATGAGTTGTGCCCTCAATTCTTAATCCAGTGTTTCTGTTTATATAGGAGGAAAAAAAAGGATTTTTACTTGAGGGTTAAAATTTAGTTTTTCCATCTATAGACTACCCTGTACAAGATCTTTTCCTTACATGAACAATTGAACCATGCACGTATTTTTCATTTCATGTTCCACTGAGAGGAACTGCAGGAGATAAAAGGAATGTCTTACTCATTTCACTGTAAAGAAATGAGCTGTGCCTGTGCAAATCCTGACGCAGGGTTGGGTTTGCAAGTTTTCCAGTGTGAACACCAACTTTTTCCAGGCATGCACTGACAATGCTTGGCAGACTCCTGGTGGGCTGAAGCCTACTCCAGATTCCACATCCTTACTCTGAATTGCGGCAGACTTTGATTTCCAGATTCAAGGACACTAAAAGTTTTTTTCCACCTGGATTAATCTCTTTTCTTCTATTTGGATTAACCTCTCATTTTCTGTCCACATTTCAGGGGCTAAAAGTCATCACTGTTTTCAAAGGAGAAAAAAAACGGACTTCAAACTAAAAAATCAGCCCTATCGTTCCTCTCTGTGTTTGCTGAGGAGGTTTCAAGGACAAGTGAGCAGCGTTCACATAAATACAGGAAACCCCTGAAGGTTTTCCAAGGTACAGCCAAAGGAAATCATCTCCAAACAACTGACACACTCGGACACTGATTTTTGTAAGAAGCTCCTTATCATCTTGTTAGTCAATCAATATGTCTCGCTGGGGGCGAAAAAATGTGAAGAAGGCGCCTGAGGTGATCCGCACTGTGACAGAAGGGCTCAAGTCCTTGTATCGTAAGAAGCTGCTGCCTCTGGAGCAGTACTATGGTTTCCATGACTTCCACTCTCCCAGTCTGGAGGATGCAGACTTTGAAAACAAGCCGATGGTGCTGGTGGTGGGACAGTACTCCACTGGAAAGACAACATTCATCAAGTAAGACATTACAGCTCTGCATCAAACATTTGCTCGCTGTTACATTATGTGTGAGCTTATTTAAGTATATGACTATATGTGTGACTGACAGGTATCTACTGGAGCAGGATATTCCTGGAAGCAGGGTGGGACCTGAACCTACCACTGACTGCTTCACTGCCATCATGCATGGGGAGGTAGAAGGAGTCATCCCCGGGAACGCTCTTATTGTAGACCCCAACAAGCCATTCCGCAAACTCAACCCTTTTGGAAACACCTTTCTCAACAGGTGAGAACAGGGTTTTAATTCACAGTGTCTTATGTAATGATTCCACTGAGAGAGCCAGATAGATATCAGTATGAAATGAGCAGACCAAGTGAGAGAAACCACAGAGGGAAAACAGCGAAAGAGAGATAACAGAACGTTTTTTAGCTCTTTGGAATTTCAAGTCCTTGTGCCAAATTTCAGAGCGGGGAGGCACTTGCCTTATTTGTGGAAAAACTGAGAAAGGGAGGGATATCACCCGAGGGGGTGATGAAAGCTAATGTACTCAGACAGGAACTGCAATCTACGCAAGTTAAAAGACGAGGTCAGAGGGCTCCACAATGCCTCCAGGGGCAGACACAAACAAATGAAGTCACAGACTCTGCAAGGTTTAAGGAACCTGTAAGAGAAACCTTAACATTAAAGTTCTTTCTTCTACTCTGTTTACTGTCTGGGCCGCCAGATTTCTGTGTATGTTTTTCCACTGAAAGAAGTCACATGTTTCACAATAAAGTGCTGTTAGCTGCTAGGAACAAGAACATGCATGCCAGTAGTGATAGAAACCCACAGTGCTACAGTTAACTGGGCTCTGTAACATGACATTTCTGGTGCCAGTTTTCCAGAAGAGTGCCTCTCTCCTTCTGCAGGGTGTGTTTGTGACTGTATTTGCGTCGTTCCTTTTGCTTTGACTTCCTGTTCTGAGAGCCGGAGGGCTCGTTAAGCTCATAAGCCACGGGAAGTGGTGTTGTTGTTGTAAGCCACACATCATTAGCAGGCCTTATTGTTTGATTCTGGCAGTAGTGGTCATTTTCCTTCAGGAAGCCCACAGCAATGAGAGGCTTGCTTTTACACAATGGCCTGCAATGGGAGGGGTTGGGGGTGTGGAGAGGCCAGCTTCCAATCTGCTCCCTAGATCACATTGGCTTTTTTTGATAAGAGTTAACCATTTTTCACATGATTTAGATTCTTTTCTTCTGCACTGACAGTGTCTCAAACAAAACTTGACCTCTTTGAACTTTCTTATCATCGTTTACGAGACCTTTCTCCTGTCTGCTGATAAAAACACCAGGTTCCAGTGCGCCCAGATGCCCAACCAGGTACTGGAAAGTATCAGCATTATTGACACACCAGGGATCCTGTCCGGTGCTAAGCAGAGAGTGAGCCGAGGTGAGAGAAGTACCAAAGGTAAGGAGAGGGCATGGGGGGCCTGCAGAGACACACGTTCCCTGAACATCGGCTCACAAACTCATCTCCTTGGCACGCCTGGCTAACTCATGGGACCAGTTCACTCTGTCACAATAACATCTGGCATCAGGGCAAGAAAAAAAAAACCTAGCAGTACTCTGAGCAACCATAAACTCATAATCAGACACAGAGATAGTACAGGCAAAAATGTTGTCTGCACATCTGGAGGAATGTACTGTTGAGAAATAACTATCATCATCATCTCACAGTAGTTTTTCACTTTTCTATTCATCCACGCTTTAAGTAACCCATTATTACTCATGTCGATCTGCATGAGCAACTAACAAAGTTTTAAAGGGTCGGTGCATCCTGATTATGAAACACATCTTTCCTCACTTAGCACTGGTGGTATCTCGCAGATAGTTTTGGTTATATCTGCTGAGGTTTTTGAAAAACATCCCTCTGTGAGATTTCCACCACCACCCCAGCACAATGGAGGTGACTGGAATGCTGTGGTGCTCACAGTGCGGAAACATTACATCAACAGGTCTTCACAGAACGAGCGTTCCAGTTTTTCTGGAGAATCTGATATATTTCCAAGAAGTGGTTTTAATGCAAACTGGGTCCGGAGTAACTGGGACATCGTTTTTTGAAAAGATTATGCTGTTAATTTTTTATTTTTTTTGCTAACAGTACAGTAGTCAAGCCAAGTCAATTTTGTTTGTATAGCGGCAATTCATAACAAAAGTTATCCCAGGACACTTTTCAAATAGAGCAGGTCTAGACCGAACTCCTTCTAAAATTATTTACAGAGACCAAACAGTTCCCACCATGAGCAAGCACTTGGTGACAGCGGCAAGGAAAAACTGCCTTTTAAGAAGCAGAAACCTCGGACAGACCCCGGCTCTAGGTGGGTGGCAGTCTGCCTCGATCAGTTGGGGTTAGAGAGAAGAAAGAGAGAGAGAGAGAGAGAGAGAGGGAGAGACGGGGGGTTGAGGGGTAAAGAGAGAAGGACAGAGACAAAGGTGCACAAGTCAAGTCAAGTCAAATTTTAATTATAAAGCCCAAAATCACAATTTGCCTCGGGGCTGTACAATTTAAACAACATTCAACACCCTCTGTCCTCAGAGTTAGGCTTACCTCAATTTGGGTAAGGAGAAACTGCCCGACAAAAAAACAGATACTAAATGGAAGAAACCTCCGGAAGAGCCACAGAGGAGGAACAGGACGGACAGACAGGCAAAAGAGTGTACACAACAAACCACAATTTCTGATACATGAAGATTATAACATATATATGAATAATGTAGATCCAGAACTTCAGATGGCGTAGAGTGAGACATCACACCCTCCTCTCCACCATTAAGAGGACGGACAACAGAATAAATCAGAAAAAAATCACAGCATATAGGCTACAGATTTTGAAAACAAAATAAACCGATATATGCAGATTTGCCATAGAAAGAAAATTCAGAGAAAGATACCTAAGAAAACGATCTATGTGGCTTTACCTCAGGATGTAAGTGAGAAAATAAGTTTTTTGTAATTTGGGTGAAATGACCATCATGGTATGATCATGTTCTTGGATCTAAATCTGACTTTTATACTGGTATTCTACATGTTAAAAGTCAAAGAATTGTTGTGGTGTTTTTCATAAAGTGAAGCCCTGGCGTGTGAAGGTGGGTTTGACAGATACAGATAAGAGGTGTGAAGGATTTGTGTCTGTGTCGACCTTCTCCCCTCTCCTGCCTGTTTTTAACACTTTTGTTTCTACTACTACTACTACTACTACTACTACGTTATTATTCAACCTCTTTCTATTCAACCAGGCTATGATTTCCCAGCTGTGCTGCGCTGGTTTGCGGAACGAGTGGATCGCATCATCCTGCTGTTTGATGCCCATAAACTTGAGATATCAGACGAGTTCTCCGAGGCCATTGGTGCCCTGAAAGGCAACGAGGACAAGCTGCGTGTGGTGCTCAACAAAGCAGACATGGTGGGCACCCAGCAGCTGATGCGAGTGTACGGTGCACTCATGTGGTCCCTGGGGAAGGTATTTGGCACCCCGGAGGTTCTGCGTGTCTACATTGGTTCCTTCTGGTCAGAGCCCCTGATGGTGGCAGACAACCGCAAGCTGTTTGAACTGGAGGAGGAGGATCTGTTCGCTGACATCCAAAACCTTCCTCGCAATGCAGCTTTACGAAAGCTCAACGATCTGGTCAAGAGGGCACGTCTGGTTAGGGTGGGTTTTTTTGGCACATCAACATGTGTTAATTAACCTAAATGATGCTCTAATCGTGTTAGTTGTGTTTAAAATCTTGGTGGTAAAAAACGTTGCTATGCTTTTCTTAGGTCCATGCCCACATCATCAGCTATCTGAAGCAAGAGATGCCTTCTGTCTTCAGGAAGGACAATAAAAAGAAGAATCTGATCTACCAGCTGCCAGTTATTTTCTCTAAGATCCAGCTGCAGCACAACATTTCTGCCGGAGACTTCCCAGATTGCACTAAGATGCAGGTTAGTCTGATTGTTTTGACTATATCTGGGAGGCAACTATTTAATGTATGTAGATCTACTCACTCAGGCGTTTTTATTATCCCCTTTTTAAAGGAGCAACTGATGGTTCATGATTTCAACAAGTTCAAAACCTTGAAGCCTAATCTGATGGCAGCATTGGATGAGTTGCTGTCCGGTGACATTGCCAAGCTGATGCCTCTCCTGCGGCAGGAGGAGCTGGAAGCAGGTGACCAACTAGGCGTGCAGGGTGGAGCCTTCATGGGGAACCGTGCCGGACCCTTCTCCGAGGGTGACCCCTTTGCAGAGGAGAACGGAGAGGGATGTGAGGAGGAGGAGGATTGGGTGGTGACCAAAGACAAGCCCAAATATGATGAAATCTTCTATAACCTCGCTCCCAATGAGGGGAAACTGAGTGGCACCAAGGCTAAGGACTGGATGGTGAGCTCTCGCCTGCCCAACTCGGTGCTCGGCCGCATCTGGATGCTGTCGGATGTGGACCACGATGGCATGCTGGATGATGAAGAATTTGCCCTGGCCAGCCACCTGATTGAGGTCAAGCTGGAGGGCCATGGTCTACCCCCTGAGCTTCCCACGCGTCTGATCCCGCCCTCCAAACGCAGGCAGAAGGGTTCTGATGCATAGACATGTCACAAAGTCCCTGGAGCTGAGAGAGACTCTTCTCTATTGGCTGTCACACTTATGCTACTGTTTGTATTTGCTCTTGTTTTCCCCCCCAGACCCATGTCAAAATGTTGACTGTAATGCGTTCAACGTTTTTTCCTCTGAGACTGATTTTGGTCTAGCACAATGGAACATATTGTATTAAAGAGTAAGTCAGTTATTCGAGAGTATGGGGCTTACTGCAAAAGATTAAGAAGTCACACGGGTCTGGTTGCTTTTCCCTTTGGCTCTTCAAAGTTTGCTTTTTATGATGAGCTTTAAAAAAATATATCTACTTGTGTTTGCAAAGAAGAAGTTAATAAAGGCTGGCGAGCAGTATTCAGCATTTATTTGACCAAATAAAGAGCCAAAATGTTCTGTATTAAATCCTTTAAATTCAGCCTTCCTTCAGACTAGATTGTGGCGGGACAGTATTGTCTGATCATTTGTAGGATTATGCCATTGTTTTTAAGTCTGGTCATTCCACTGAGGGTATCATCGGTATCATTTATAGCATTTTAAACTCAAACTGGCAGCGCAAAATCTAATAACCTGAATGCATTTCACTTTGATGCTTTACATGACACACTTTTGTGCATACACTTTATATATTATTTTTGTAACTGTTGCTGTTGTTTTGTATGTGCAGGAGCAAGACCTCAGTTTTATAAAACAAGAACACGATATGCTGAGATCAACTTTTCAACTAGACTGAATGATTGACATATTACTTACTGACTACTGTACACAGCTCCACCAACTGTTCTTTATGGTAACTATTATTATAACCAAATAAAATTCCCTGACTGTGTCTTTGTCTCTTTTGTGACTCTTTTGTAAAGCTCGAAGGAGTTGGTAAACACTGAGCGACTAAAATGTCTGTAATTTAACATAAAGTACATGATACTAACAGTTAAATTCATTTCATTTGGAACTCTTTCAACAAGATTTTCTTTTCTATCAAGCTCACTTGGTTGCTCAGTGACAGACCAGATAAACAGTGAGTCACACTCTCCCCTGCCAAGTACCCATACCACCATTTTCCGAGGCTCTCTCCCCTCATTCCCACCATCTGAAGCAGTCTCTCACTTGCTCTCTCTCTCTTTGACACACACACACACAGTTAAATACAATCCATCCCCCCTTCATCCATGTTTAGGTCTTCTAGTTTTGGTTTTTTATCCTGTGTAAACTGTGCAGTAAAAGCACAAATATGTATTCTGTGTAAAGCCGTGTGTATGTGTGTGTTTCACATAAGGTTTCCAAGGTTCGCAGAAGAAGGGGTGGCTTCCCCGCCTCCCCGCCTCCCTGTTCCACTCCTCCATGGAAAGAAACACAAATGAGAAACAGAGGCAATGCAGTCCTTTCCTCCCTGCTCTCTGGCTTACAGTGACTCACATGTGAAGAATGTGGTAGGCTGGCCCAAGAGTTATTAATATCTCCTTTCCTAGGGTCCGCTAAGTTTCCTCAGGCTCATGCACAGGATCTAGACACTGTACCTTTATGAAAGACTTAACAACATCCCCCTATTTGGAGAATTCCTGCGTTTGGACCTGCAGCACACCACACCCTCTCTTCTGTGTATCTGTGTGTGAGAGAGAGAGAGAGAGAGAGAGAGAGAGAGAGAGAGAGAGAGAGAGAGAGAGAGAGAGAGAGAGAGAGAGAGAGAGAGATGGGAAAAAAAGTAAAGTGTGTCAAAATTCATAAAGGACAGCTGTAATGTTCTTATGGACACCATAGTTCGGCTTCTTGTGTATATTTTCATGTCATTACTAGCATTTCCATTTTAAAGAGTAGAATATAAAATCCTCATAGCAGTTTGAACAATGCCCGCCTGTTATATAATTAGGCTACGCTGAGTCATAAACCATCTCAAACATTTGTTGCTCAAATTGAGCTTCACAGCGTTGCCACAGCAAGTGGGGTGAAGCTTGCAGGCCGGGCCCCCGGCTACAGCCGAGGATCCCCACCAACATCAGACATCCCCCAACAATGAAGCTTACTCAACGAAAACCGGGGTCTCCGTGTACGTCACTCAGTGTTTACGTGGGGAATTCCTCACCAGAGAAGCTGCCCTTGGTTTGAAAAACTGAGATCATCAACTCTGGAGAGGGGAGACATCTGGTGGACACAAGACTCCTGGAGACTTTACAGTGTCCGACTGTAGATGGCAGACTGGAGGCGTGCAGCTGTGTGAATTAAAGGATAGGTTCACAGCTTTTAAAGTCTGAACATATCGGTATGTATGTGGAGAAAGCTACTGGTGATGAAGTGAAGAGATTCAGGACGTGGCTCCAAAATCTAAAGTCATCCTTTTGTGCAAAACGGCTTTTTAATGTTCAGCTGAAACTAATAAAAGGCTTCAGGACTGTAGATTTTTACCCCCCCAATCTCTTTTGGAGTTACATTAGTAAGGGATCTCTTTATATAAGGACATAAGTATTATATCACAATAGACTACACTCATAAAAATGTCCTTTAACCTCCCTTTCTTTGCTTTTTTTTAATAGAATTTTTATTTTAGTATGATTTTATTAAGTCGAATTCACCTGTAATTTACCTTTTTGTAATCAAATATCTTAACATTAACAGTAATTAGCTGATACAATATGTCACAAATGAGTAAAGACAGTTACAGAGAGCTTTACATTTTATTATTAATCCAAACAGTGAGCCAACCATGTTGAAAATATACGATCCAAATATTTTACCTGCCCATACATGGACTCAAAACCGTAAACATTTAGAAACAACTCACGTAAAAAATATGCCAAATGTTATCCAGGACACGAAGGCAAAACTATTGTATCCCCGATTAAGAGACAAACAACATGTAGTAAGTTATAATCAGTGTATATAAAATATCTTTCAATTCAAATGCATATATTTCCACACACGGCATATTAACTTCTGACTAAAGCATTTCCTCCCAAACGTCACAAAAAAAAGGCAGATTTGTTTTCAAAAGAGAGCATTTGAATTATTTCCCTGTTTGTTTGCGATACACATTTTATTTTTTTTTACTTAGAAGCTGAAATGATTTTTGATGTCTTTGATCTGTTTCATCATGTCACCAATCTGCTGTCCCTGTTCTCGGAGGACATCCTGAACAACCTTCTTCTGATGGGCGTTGAGTGAGACCGTCGTCCTGGCTGCAGGCACCTCCTTGTCCACTTGTTTCTTCTGGTACTCCATCTTCATGTTCACCTGTTTGATGCAGTTCTCCAGGTGTTTGAGTTGATCGCTGATGGTCTGCAGCTCTTTCTTCATATCCTTCTCACTGTTTGACAGTATGGGTAGTCGGCTCTGCAGGCTGCCCAGTACCTTTTTAACCCGGTTCATGATGGTTTCCTGGCGATACTTTGCGTCTTCGTACTTATCGGCCAACCTCTCCGCCGCCTCTCTCAGACTCATCCTCTCCTCCCGACACAGAGACATCTCTTCCAGCTGCTTGTTCTTCTGACCCGTCAGGAGTTTGACCCGTCTCTGCATCTCCTCCCGGGCCATGTCCTGCTTGAGAATGTACTCCTCCCTGAAGACCTGCGTGGCTCTGCTGAGCAGCTGCAGACACTCTGGAGGCGGCGGCGACGTGTCCTTGTTGCCGGCCTTCAGTATGGGATTGGTGGAGTTGCGCGCCAGGATGTTGCGGATGTGCTGTTCGAAGGAGTCGTCGGCGAGCCCGCGTAGAGGGGAGCTACCGGAGCCCGGACCTGGATGGGAACAAAGCAGGGGAGGGGAGGGCGGGCGAATGGAGCTCAACAGGGGCAACAGGATGCACTCGTAGGCGCTGGTGATGCAGATCATGGTGGCGCCCAAGGCAAGGTCAGACACGATCAAAAAGCCACGAACTGGAGCCGACTGATTGGTGAGGAGCGGCCTGGTACAAAGAATGTGCTCCACAATGCATCGCTTCTCCGCGGCCAGCTCCTGGAGACTGTCCTTGTCCTCCTCATCCGACTGGAGGAACTTCTGCAGCTTGTTGACCCAGATCAACCCCACGCTGTGCACTCCCGCTTCGTGGGTGCAGTGATACCTCTGCTGGCACAGGGGGTCTCTGTGCAGTCGGATCGGGCAGGTGAAGTCGAACTCTTGAGGCTCCTCGTCCTCTCCCGTGGCCACTTTGAGGGTTAGCTCCAGCTCGACACACTCAAACACGTAGAGAGCCGGCACTGCATCTGTGCCTCGGATCCACTTCTCCACCGCTCCCGTCTCCTCCTCTTCCTCAGAGTCCAGCACCACACAGTGGTACAGCGTGCCTGTCTCCGTGGCGATGACCAGGATGGTGGGCACACAGGGCAGGCAGAGGATGGCACAAGCATCGTAGCCGTAGTTGTCCTCGGCTGCAGGATACATGGGGAGGGGTCCGACGGGTTTACTGAGACTCACGCCGTTTGCCTGGCTCGTGTAGCTCAAGTAGGTCTCCCCGTTTTCGTAGAGGATGTACAGAGGGTACACCAGCTGATCTTTGGGGTACCGTGCAGCCAGCTGCCGAGGTGGGCACGTAATCGCCCCGAAGTCAAACGCCACTGCGATCTCTCCGAGGGATGCTGCGTAGGACCGGGCCGGAGGATGGACGCTGCTGTCATCGTCCGACTGAGACACCGGCAGGACTTTGGCCAGCGTCTGGGGCGACTTCAAGCCGTAAAACCTGATGGTGTTATCGGACGTGAGCAGCACCAGATGGGGCTCGTCGGTCTCGCTGGGGTACCAAGCCGCCTGGCGCAGAGTCACCGACGGAGAGCTGGTGAAGAAGCGCTCCGCCACCGGGATCGTCTTGCAGTTGATGTCGCTCCTCCCGCCCTCGAACTCGGACCTCTTGCCCCACCGCTGAGGAAGCTCCAGCACCGAGACACCCCGCAGCCCGACGAGCGCGACGTGGTGCTGCGTCGGACTGAGCAGCACCTGGCACACCTCGAAGAGAGGCGGGTTGGTGCACAGCAACGTCTGCGAGCTCCCGCTGCCGCGACTCTCGTCCGAGTTCAGCTGTCGCAGGTTAGTGGTGTAAAACACGCGGTCTGCGTCGTCCCACACGAAGAAGTCGCCGCCCAAACAGAAGGTGAGATTCTTGGCGACCCCTCTCTCGTTCGCGCTCGGCTCCAAATCCAACCTATCTCGTATTTTTTGAAAATGGCGTGATTTGGTAATCCGTCCAGCCACCGCTCAGCGTTGAATGCCGCCATCTTGATTCACAGTGTGTGTGTGAAGAAGAAGGAGGAGGAGAGAAAAAAAAAACGGTCCGTGCCATGGCAACACGAATGTTTCACGACGGCGGTTTACGTCATTAACGTATTACGTTGGCCGGTGTCGTGTGTATTTTGCAGAATCACCATGGCGTTGAAAGAAACCGCGGGGCTCTATGAGACACTCAAAGCGGAGTGGAACAAGAAGAACCCCAACCTGAGCAAATGTGGAGACCTCCTGAGCAAACTCAAGGTAGAGTCGCGTCCCGAGTTTGTCCGGTTTCTTTTTCCTCGGGGGGAGGGAGTTCAAACAGGAGTTAGCTGTTAGCTGGTTGTAGCTACGCATGCTAACTGGGGGGCTAGCCGAGGCTAACGTTGTTGTGTACGGTATTCTGTCAGCGAGGTAAACTTCAGTCGCACACAGTTGGGTTTATTTTGAGGATTATAACATTTAGTTGCCATTTTTGTTAACTATACGATGGCGCTTGGTTGAGAAGTGGATGTTTTTAAGGGTACGGGGTTCAGGAAGCGGCTCGTTACAGTCGCTAATGTTGTTGTTGCTATACCCATTAATTGTCCCAGTAGTTTTAATCTGGAACTGGAAACAAAACTTTGAACGACAGCTACTTGAGATTATGCTCTGTTAATGTGTTTCCTCTAAAGTCAGCTATTAACATGTTTTAATTATTTATATATATATATATATCTCCTCTTTTGATATTATATTGTTTAGAAAACTCTGTTATGAAGGATCCTCTTAGGTTTTTAGGGTGGCACATTAAGTTTTGTTTTTATTTTACAGGTTTCATTACTGGAGCTGAACTTTTTACCAACCACTGGGTCCACATTCTCTAAGCAGCAGCTCATCCTAGCCCGTGAGTATAGGAAGCACAGAAAACACCCATTAATCATGGATTAGTAGTTTGTCAAGACAGATTTGTGTCTTATTTCAGGTGATGTCCTTGAAATCGGAGCCTTGTGGAGTATCCTCAAGAAGGACATCCCCGCCTTTGAGAGATACATGGCCCAGCTAAAATGTTACTACTTCGATTACAAGTAATGTCAACAGTTGTTGTTGTTTGTTTTCACGTGTTGTGGTTCATTTTGTTCATTCGTAGCACCCGCTGAGGTTTATCTAACATCGCTCTCTCTCCCTACCTTTTGTCATTAAGGGAGGAACTGCCTGATGCTGCCTACATGCACCAGCTGCTCGGACTGAACCTGCTCTTCCTGCTCTCACAGAACCGTGTGTCTGAGTTTCACACAGAACTTGAGAGACTGAGCGCACGAGATATTCAGACCAACGTATACATCAGACACCCGGTGTCCTTAGAGCAGGTGCTGCACTTTACCCCTTGACCAAAGCACACATCTGTGGGGTTTCATATTGCATTGTTACTCTGCATTGACTGGGTTTCAAGGGCAACATTTTGATATTTGTGTGTCCAATTAGTAATTTGCACCCTCAGATGATTTAACTTGTTCCCTCATTTTAAATCATTTTGGTTCAAGAATGACTTAAATTACTCAATATTGGTACATGAAGTAATAGGAATTGTTGTAGGTTGTGTGACTGCAGGCAATTAGACAGAAGCATCCAGAGGTTTAGTGACAGCAAATTACTCAGTGAATTCTTTCAAATAATCATATTTTTCTCTATGTGACATTCAGTACTCCACGTTTACTTTTGGCTGCTACAGTGCAGACATGCCTCTGTAATGTGGTGCAAAATAATTGGTGACAGTCGCCGATATTTAATACTTTTATTTAGAGTTTAGCCTGAGATACACGGATGTGCTGAATGTGATGTGTTGTACTCAAAAATTCTTGTTTCAAAGATGCAACTTACAAACTGCACATGTATCAAAATGTTCCCCCAGATAAATTCAGGGCTCTGTGTAATTCTCTGTTAACTGTGTCAATAATTAATTGTATGTTAATATCACCTTAATGTTTTATTCTCTTTTTCATGGCCTTTTCAGTACTTGATGGAGGGAAGCTACAACAAGGTATTTCTTGCCAAAGGCAACATCCCTGCTGAGAGCTACAACTTTTTTATAGATATTCTGCTTGACACAATTCGGTAAGAATCAATATGGTAACCATACATAATATCTTTTCTACATTTGTTTCATTGATACAGTCCTTTCTGTGTGCTTTATAACCAATACTAAATGATTGTTTCTGTGAAGTGTATTCAAATAAATTCCCAGTACATTCCTTTTTAAAATGTTGCTAATTTGTAATACTGTGGCCATGGAAAAGTTAATTAAAACAATATATCAGGACACCTTCAGCATAGTTACGATCAGCAGTTCATTCTAAATCTGTGAGGAGATATGTTGAGCTGCTAGTAACCACAGCAGAATCAGAATCAGATGACAATGTAAACACACTCTCCCTTTTTCTCTCCTATAGTAAGTGTGTAAGGTGTCTTAATATAGAGAATTATGGACTCTCAGTTATTTTCATTTAGCAGGGAGATCTGATAATATGATTTTTCTTTTAAAGATAACTTCAACTAAAACTGATCTTTTTAATTGCAGTGACGAGATTGCAGGTTGCATAGAGAAAGCATACGAGCAGATCCAGTTCAGTGAAGCCACCCGCGTGCTTTTCTTCAGTTCGCCAAAGAAGATGACAGACTATGCCAAGAAGGTATGTATATTTAAAGTTGAGATCAAACTTAAAAACAATGTCTACTGTGTTTTGAATTTGCATATAACCAGAGGGGAAAGTGTCCATCTCTTTTTTTTTTTTTTTTTTATCTGAAGAAGAGAGGGGTTATCTTGAGGTTTGGTGGTTAAAACATACTAAGTAGAATTCAATTTAAAATATAAAGGAATACATTTTTAGCAACATTTCATCCTGTCAAAGGTCCAAAAAGTAGTATTTAAATAAATGGAAACTAATAAAGACAGTGTAGGTAAGATGGAAAAGCAGATAGCTCATTGTTTAACCCTCTGCTGTTCTTCAACAAGTGTGTTATATTATTTAATTTAGATTCTTGCCTACAAATAATAAAATGGCCAAAACTGCCGAAGCTGATTTTGAGTTTCATTTCAGAGAGGATGGAGTTTGAGCCAAGATGGCTATTACTCTTTCACCAGTCAGCAGCAGCGGACAGAAGAGGTGACCATCCCCTCCACGGAGCTGGCACAACAGGTCATCGAATATGCACGACAGCTGGAAATGATTGTGTAATCCGCCCCCAGGAAACACACTCAACCATGTACAGACACACTCAGACACACGCCGCTGATCCAGTATACATCCAGTCGGCTCAAACGCAGTTCTCCTGAGGAATATGAAATTCATTGATTGCCAGAGTGGATTTGTTGTTGCCCCATACCTCAAAAATATGTCACCGTTTATTATTTCTGTATTGTTAAACCTGTCTGCAGGCTCTTCCTGTCTGGCAGTTTGCTTTCATTTTTAAAAGAAGGGGAACAAAAGTAACAGTATGACAGATGACCAGTGTATTCAGGAATTTCTTCACATCTATCTTTTTTGAAGAAATTTGAGGGTTTAAATGTAGTAGTTAACTTTTTTTATCCAAGATGCCATCTATTCCAACACTGAAATTGATCTTTTTATGGCATTCCCAGCTGGTGACCAAACAAGAAGAACTTAAGTCCAGCTACTACATTTAATACTCTTGGGTTTCAGCTCGTTTTATTTTAGAAGTACGAGAAAGTTAATTACGACCTCCACCCAGTGACTTTGCCTTTCTGTTTCACACAAAACTATCAACAGAACTAAACACCACCCCCCAAATTCGAGCAAACTCTTTTTGTATCCTAGCAACTGAGAGAATTGCCATTGAAGTTTGAGTGTTTTCTAAATGGTAATGCCTCTTCCTCCCTAGATGGTTTGTAATCCAGTTAATCTTAAAATGAAAATCTTTGTCTGCAATAAATGATTCAGAAAATAAACTTGAATGAGTGTTTGTTTCAGTTTTTTTACACCAGTCATTTACAGGCCCTTAACTATTTTTCAAAATGCAAATCGATAAACGTAACGCACATTTTGAAGGTCTTCTCTCATTGGTGAGAATCTCCTCCCTCCTCCTGCGTCTCTCTCGGTGCTAAACAAGCTGCAAATCTTGCTGTGGTGACCCAAGGACGGTCACGCAGGTGGTTCGGGCCTTCATCACACCTGTTGAATTTTAACCAGTGGTATAAAAAAAAAAAAATAAAGGAAAATACAAAGAAGAACTGAACAGATTGTGAAGTTTTAAATACAGTTTAAATACATCTGAGTTTAAAACTGAGTGTGTGTAATGTGTAGCTCACCACTTTTGGACGTTTGGTGGCAGACCTGTCCCGGGGTTATGGCGACAGCGCACCTTGCGGGAACAAGACTGATTGACTGTAAACGGGTGCCAGCGACCCTCAGCGCGGTCTTTGTTTTCAGGAGGTACAGCAGGGGCGATGCCTGGCTCCTGTTTTTCTTTTTCAACCTCACCATTCTTCCAGTTTATTACTTTAATAGTGACATTTCTGGTATTGTTATTAGGTTGGTTTTGATTTGTGCATTTTGTCTCGTACCTAACAGCCGTATCTTGGCCCTGGAGTTGTAACTTCACACTTGTATCTGCGGCTGCAGTTGTTGGGTTGAGAGTATTGCGTGTCTTTATTGTGTTGTCTTCCATGGCAGCGCAACCTTGCTGCTGTGAACTCTCTTCCACAGTGTTGACAGTTTCTTGAGATGTATGCTGGGAGCTCTTACAGTCATCCCCTGGCTCTGCTAGCTCCAAGCATTGTTCATTTTTGTCATTAATGACCTGAGCTTTTGACTGATTTGACCCTTGTGTTGAACAGTCAGGTGGCTCTATAGATATGACGGCAGGCACTTGAGCAATACCTGGTGTTGTGGTGCTTTGCTCGACAATGTTGTGAGCCTTGTGTGTTGCATGGCCGATCGAGTCAGTGCTTGATTCAGTCACGTAAGAGAGAACACGACTGGATTTGTTGATCTTTGCTTTTGTCTGTGTCTCTGCTTCTTTGCTCTGTAGGTTTTCTGTAGTTACGCCTCTGACCACCTCACTGTATGTACGACGTACAGGTGCTTGCATTTTAGAGGCAGGAAGATGAGGGAGCGTCTCTTGTTGTGCTTTACTCCCAAAACTGATGAAGTTGGGAAATACAAGTTCATATGTTAGCAGTTATATATAGAAACTTACAGTGCATATGAGACAGTGACACATTGTGATTGATACAGTATGGGTTGTTACACTAATCTAATCTTAATCTGGTAGTACAGTAGTTCCCGACCTTTTTCCTGCTTAGGTGACATATTTTATGGATGTTCCATAACGGATGAATTTTGAGCAGATTATTTCTTGTTTAGGGAACTTTTATACAATATCTGTCTGTATTATGTATTTTTTAAATGATTTTTAACAATCACGCAGACTTAATAGGCTTCTTTCTTGACAAATTCAGTGATTTTTGTCTCTGACGCTTGGCCATTGTTCTATTAGACGATTTACTTTACTTTTCTTTACAGAAATTAACAAAATGCTGAGATACTGTGCATATTTTTGAAGTTTTAAAGGTCTTGCGACCCCCCCAATGTAGCTTTGGCGACCCCTGGTGGGGGTCCCGACCCCCAGATTGGGATGCATTCTTGAATAGGTCATAAAACAGGGGGGCAGCTTCTTAAGGATTAATGAATTAATTAATATAGCAACAGCAGCTGATATAATCATTTATATATTGTTTCATATATAACATTTTTGTGTTTAATGCTTATAAAATGTACTTTTATGTCTACAAAGAACTCAACTCACCTGCACTTAAACTCATGGGAGGTGTCTTTGCAGAGCACTTGTGCTGCTACTTGCTCTAAATCAGATACTTTATGTTGATGGACACAGTCTGCGGTACCATTCGTACAGATGTGACATGGTGCAAGAGTCCTTACTGTCTGTAGAGGAACCTCTGTGGTCTCCTTCGCTGCAGGCCTCGGCTGTGACAGCGTGAACGTTTTAGATTCCTTATGTTGAGTGTGACTATACGTTACCCGCCTGTTTGCCTGTTGCTGAACTGGTGCTGTAGATTTTTTCTGGTGCTGTACAGGTTTTGAAGGTCTTGACTGATGCTGGCTTATTCTTTCAGGTACATCGTGAGGTTTGTCCTTAGGTTTTGCAGGTGATGTGTGTTTTTGAGTCAGGATGGAGGCAAGATGTGGGATATATTGTACTCGATCGGCCTTATGGATGCTTTGCTCTCTGGTTTGAGGGGCATCAACAGCAGGAACTTGGTGCAACCTTGTGAGCACTGCTTCATTGCCTTGGTTGGGGTCCATTTGGTGACTTATTTGAGCGGGCCCTAGACTTTGACTAGTGTTGGCAGTGTCACCCGCCTTTTTAACCACTGCTTCTTCTGCCGTCCCATGT